>NW_020954577.1:50137364-50147373 GCF_900497805.2 Vombatus ursinus | reverse complement strand
AGGAAAGGGGAAGAGAGCAGAGAAGAGGAGAGGAGAGGAGAGGAAGGAGAAGTAGGAGGGTCAGCCTTAGCCAGCAGGACCTGAGGTCAAGTCCCAACTCCAACACTGAGCAAACTGCTTAACTTCTCAGGCAACTCT
Source organism: Vombatus ursinus (assembly GCF_900497805.2). NCBI lineage: Eukaryota > Metazoa > Chordata > Mammalia > Diprotodontia > Vombatidae > Vombatus > Vombatus ursinus. Next base: position 50,147,235 of record NW_020954577.1, on the reverse strand, counting down.
TGGACTGTAAGTTACGTGAGGGCTAAAACTAAACTGATGCTCTCCTGGGCTAAGACTAAACAACAACAATGAAAACTGCTGCACAGCGAGAGGGAGAGAGAGAGAGTGGGGCAGGCGAAAGAACATGCAGCTTGGCATCTAATACCTGGATCGAAGCCCTTGCTTCTCAGTGGTGCTCAGTGGGCAAAACACTCTGTGTACTCTGTATCTGCCCCTGTTGTGGGAATCAAATGAGAAAATCCAAGCAGAAATGCTCTACACACAATAGAGTCCAGCACAATGCCAGGCACCGGTATTAATATTATTACCTGCTACCAGCCAAAATGATTCTTTCTTCTACTATAGACTTCAAGTAAGCATGACACCATCACCAATGCCATGGCGCACCTCAACAGCTATTGGCTGGTGGAACTTCATTATGACATGCACAGCGCTAGTCACCCTTTTCCCTGTCACTGGCATCATGTGAGACCAAGCCAAATTCTCCTACAATAAATGTGCAAGTGAAAAGAAGGGCTTGGAAGCCAGCTGGGAAACTCGGGAGGTATCCCCTCCAGGGCCTCCCACACCTTGAGGGGGAAAAACCACCTTGTGCCCTCTATCTCCTGAATTCCCTCCCCTGTGTTTCCTTTAGCCATGAACGTGCACCACACCGATTCCTTTCTTTCTGATTTTTCTTCTCTTTGCTAGGCTCCTCTTTCTCCCTTTCCCTTCCTATCGCCTCTTTCTTTCCTTTGTCTTTTCCCTTTTCAGGTATAAGACTCACATGGATCAAATAAAGTTGTTACCCTGAATTTCAGCCTTACGGGGTGTGTGGGGATGGGATGGGGTAGGCTTTGGGGCAGTCCAGTCATGTCCCCTAAGGATTGTTCCAGAACCTCAAAGTGGGCTTTGTACACACACCAGCTCTGTCCCCCACTTCTGGCATTCCACGATTAATCCTCAGAAGTTTCTTCTGTCCTTTTTTCTCAACTTCTTTCTTGTCACACCCCATTAGACTTTCTGTTTCTGTTCCTTATGACTGACTTGCAAAAACTAGTCACCTGACGACTGGCTTACCAGATGCTTGTACAGAGATGTACATACATGCATGTATATGTATAAATGTGTATGTGTATAAAATGTGCATGCACAGCCTAAACACAGTTATTAAGTGCCTCCTGTAAATTCTGAATATCTCTATGCTCATCCAAATGTTTTCAAAGTTTAGCAGTTGAAAGATATCTAATCCACTCTGCAATGTTTCCTAATAAACTCTGTTATTTATATTCAGGGAGATATTTTGCCCTCTGTGACCATGGGTAACCTCCATTGCTGTTAATACTAATTACTTGAGCACAGGAAGAGGAAGATATGCCCCCTGGTCCTGAACTGCACCAGAGAACTTGGTCCACCTGCTTAGTCAAAGGTAAATGCAATTCAAGAGAATTTAATATTTTTGATTAGTTTAAGCAAAATCTCCTTTTTCATTAAAGCCATTTTCGGTGAATGATGCAGATGAAAACACTGCTTCCTATGCTGAAATATACTTTGGGTCCTTTGAGTTATACTGTGAGAAAGTGTCAAACCATTAGCATTTTAATTAAAAACAATAGCTAGGAAGTCTCCTGCTTAGCATGAAAAGTCTGGCAAGTGCTGCGGATTTTAAACACGCACAGATCATGCCTTCTCCAGAGTATCATGCACTGTTACGATGAAAGCCAAGGGATTTCTACACTCCAGCCTACATTTTCCACTCCAGGCATTAATCTGGTCCCAGCGTGAGACAATGCTGCAGCCGAGAAGGGAGAATGAATGAACGGCTCATGTTGGGGGAGGAAAGGAAGGAAGCTCCCACTGATTCCTGTTGTTCCACCAATATGACGACTGCCTCCAAATTCCAAGTTCATAAGTTATTCACAATATAGGCGACGAAGTCATAACCACATGTAGCTACTCTTGAAAAGAAATCATCTCACCGCTGGGCAAACCTTCAATCACCTCCCAGATTCCTCTGAATATGGGAGCCCTTGGGTTGTCACATATGCACATTAGGGATCCAGGGCAATTCTCCCCCAGCACTCCATAACCCCAGGCCCCTTTCCACCCAGAGCATGGTATACATGGATACAGGGGAGTCACAGGGGAGTCATGGCTGGGAAAGTTATAGGGATAGTGACTGGATCCATAAGAGAGCAGACTGACCCACCCTTTCCAGGAGGAAAGTTGACTTGACTGGGGGAGAGGTCAATGAATGACACTTTGCTTCATACCACTGATTTCCCTTTACTGACCATCGTGCCACCTGGTGCAGAAACCATGCCCAGGAAGACCTGAATCCAGAATAATCAAGATGAAAAAGTAAACCTCAGCACCATGGAAAGATGCCCAGGGGGCACATACAGCTCTGCAGTTACCAGCGATGACATAGCAATCAAGGAGTAGCAGAAATGACATATCATGGGCAAATAAGACAAACAAAGCAAGGCAGCTCAATGTTTAACAAGAACAACGGACGGCCCTGTGAGAGGGGAAGTTCCTTGAGGGTAGGACTCTTCTCGCTTTTCTTTATATTCCCATTATCAGAACATATCAGAACAGTACTGATACATAGTAAGAGCTTAGCAAATGTTTGTTGACTGACTGCCCTCACGTTAAAAGTACCCAAAGGAAGATCTCCAGCATGCTGAGTAGATTATCTATGGCCAATTTATGAAAAGACATGGAAAAGAAGAGCTCAAAACTAGAAGGCCTTGAGGGGTTGAGAGCAGCATCAATGAGGTGCCCTGAATCCCTGGCTTTGCAGGACCATAAGAGGAATATTTTTCGATGGCAGAGAGAATACAATGAGCATAGGCCATGGGCAGGGCCCAATTAGGTCACAAGAAAGTGCCTGGCATCACAGTAACTGCCAAACAGAGGACTGCTTTTAAGAAAGGTCACAAGGCACCACTTTTACATAGGCTAGCTCTTCATTTCCATATCCTTTTCAGAGCCACCTCCAGGGTGGGAGGAGAAGCTGGTGCTTTCACCCTGGAACAGAGAGAGGAGTGGCTTCTTCCATCAGGCATGTGGAGGGGACCTCAAAAAACACTGGACAATGGCAAAGGCACAAATAAGGTGACTTAATTTTTCAAATAATTTATGAAATTATACTTTTTTATTTTCAAAACCTCAATGGAATTTATGCTAAACTATGTAATGATTTCTATATCAAATTACATGTGAGCAATTTGAAGCTAAATACTGAAGAAAAGAGATCTCTCTCTTCTCCTCCTGCCTCAACATAGGGGTTGAGGCTACCATTTCAATGACAATCTGTGTTCCAAAATCTTGAAGAGTCTCTAAAGCAAAATGGAAACCCCAATTTTCCACTGGTGTCCATCATAAGACTGTAAATGGGCTCCTGTGAAAAAAATTTCAGCAGCCAAAAATATTTTTAAAGTATGTTTTCAGAAAGATGAGGAAAAGAAGAGCAAAAATCCCATGGCCGTGGGCCCAGCCAGAGGGCTGGCTCGCAGCTTCCTTCTGCCTTTATTTATATCTCTTTAGCATCATTTAAGATACAGCTGCAAAGACCCAGTTGGAAAGAATCAACAGGGTACTGGGTCAACAACGTTTATTAAGCACCTACTGTGTACAAGATACTGTAGCACAAGGGAGAAAGACAGGCAGGCTGAGAGGCCAGATGCAAGTACCTTCATGGCCTGACGGAGCGGACAGAGGGTCAGTCTTAGAATCAGGAAGCCCTGAACCCAAGCTCTGCTGAAGGGTCGAGAACAGGTCTTTCCTTAACTGCTCAGTGCCCCAGCGTCCATCTTAGAGTGTAAAAGTTACAGGGAGTTGGTGGAAGGGATTTCAACACTGGGAGTTCCCCATGATGATGTCACAAGTACAGACTGACTCCCATCCCCTAGGGCAACTTCTACATTTTGAATTTAATGAACAATATAGTTGTGAAGAATCAAAGTTGGGGTGACCAGGAGAACCAGGGCCCATCACATGGTTGGTGCATATGACTGCCCAGAAAGCATGTAGGAGTGTCCTGAAGGAGACAGAGAGCATAAACGTGCATTATCTGTAACTGGAAGAGGAGATGTGCTGGTCCTGTGAGGAGAACAGGCTGCCTACTCTACAGGTATGCCTGAAATGCCAGTGTACCCCAAGGATGGCCTCCAACAAACTGAGGAGACGCACAGCACGGGAGTCTTCCAGCAAAGGGGGAGTGATCGCTTGCCTGGTGCCCTTCGACTCTGATGTTCCGTGATGAAGAAGAACCACAGAGCCCTCCCATCATTCATGCAGTCCAGCTTTTTTTAATTCTTGAGGACATTTTTCACGTCCCAAATCCTACACATCCCGCACTGACCAGCCCAAAGGCTCTGACGCCTAAGTTCACTTCCTCCTCATCTCTGACTCTCCCCTGATGCCCAGGATGGCCCCAGGACGGCCCCAGGCCCGTGCTCAGAGCAGGGCCTTCCTTCAACTGCAGCATGACAGGGTTGACTAAGGGATCTCCGGGGTCTCCTCGCCCTCTAAAACTCCACTTCCACATCTCCAAGTTGTGACAAGAATTTACTGAATTAATTTAATAACTTAGCCACTGAACAAATTCCTCCTCTGCCTTTGCTGGCAGTACATAAAGCATGCTTCCATGGAGATGGAAAATGAAAGGAAGGTGCTTATAAACCCCACTGAAGGCATTTCAGGCAAGTGAAACTTTTCTCAGGTGCAGAAAAGAAGAAAAGATGATTCTGGTGGACTAGCGTTCATAGAGGGGTTTTGAAAGCTTCGATTATGAATTGGATCCTAAACGAACCAAGTCATTCATATCCACATCCACGGGAGGAAAAACAGGCGACTCAGCTGCCAATATTCTGCCCTCGCTGCAGTTGAAACAATTGGATCTTGGGAACGCCAAGGAAAAAGGAAGTCACGGAGATAAAGTTAGAAGGAGATGAAGAGATGGATGTGGGTTTTGTAAGCACATAAAATACGTGCCGTGCGTGTTTTTTACTTAAGAGCCCCAAATGGCTATGAATAATAAACACGGGCAATATTTATTGGGATGGAGGTAAGTGCATTATTTACCCTGGAGAGTGGAACTCCTCTGTCTCAGCCATTACAACCTGATGGGTCAATGTGTGTCAGGGCCCACACAATGAGGTTGAAAATGCGAACTATGTATCTGTCAGACAGTAACAAAGTGCTGTTTAACCCAGCATGTGCTATCAGCTCCTTACAGGTCACGAGAAGGCACGTCTCTAAATCTTACTTTGTTGGGGATGAGGGTTTTCCTACATCTGAACAGCTCCTTTCAAAAGTGAGGCCAATCTCAAATGTATACAAGGCAAGAACGTTTGTCCAAAACTCCCTGTATGAAGAAAAGTGGCAAATTTACTTCCAGAAAAGCAGAGCTAAAGAGTTAGGACTATATTAGTTACGTTTGACTGCATGAAAGAAAATGAGCATCATGTAGAGAAAATTTTCTAAGGAAAATCAAAAAGATGGGAATGAAATTAAGATCATGCAGAAAGGCAACTGAAAAACTGTCTAATGACTGATAAAAGTCCTTGAAAAGAGAGGAATTAGCTAAAAATACCTAAGGAAACAACCTATGAGCTAAAAGAACCATTAGAATCTATCTAAAATCTCCCTGGAAACAGAAGATGTTACATAGTGACAGCTGTGAAAGAGGGATTTAGCACAAAGAAAGACGCTCCCAACCCTCCATTATCGCCATGAAAACAAATCTCAGGAAAGAGAGGACAAAATGGAGCCCAACGGAAAAGGCAAAAACACGAACTGACCAGGAAATTCATAATAGCTGACTGGTGTTCTTCTCAGAGAAGCACAGGGCCAGAAATGCAATGGATACCTCCAGAATTTCACTAGGATTTCTTTGTGGCACACAGAAAACTGCTAAGTGTCCTTCAAAATCAACGGACTTAATAGAAACACCTTCTGTAATATTAACACCCTAGGCTATACGGTGACCCCTTCCTTAGGGTCTTGGCTATAGGACTGTTTTGGGGGGATTTTCTGGGGTTTTTTTTAGGCAATTGGGGTTAAGTGACTTGCCCAGGGTCACACAGCTAGTAAGTGTCAAGTGTTTGGTCTGAGGCCAGATTTGAACTCACGTCCTCCTGACTTTAGGCTGGTACTCTATCCACTGCACCACCTAGTTGCCCCAACAGGACTAAGTTATACCATACCGACTCACATCATTTTTCTGGTTTTCCACTCAGATATTCTGCCATTAAACCAGGAAGAAGAATCATGCCTAATTTCTTCCATAGGTTTCTGGGCTTAGTCACCTTCAAGGGCAGACGGCTCTGAGGTTTCCTTATAGCTGCTCAGGTGCCACTGGTTTACCCATCCATCTACTAAACAACCCACAGGCCCCTCAAACAAAAACAAACCAAAAAACAAGATGGTGGGAGAAGGGAGAGCTCTGGGATGGAGGGAGAAAGGACTAAATACCAGTCTCAAATAGAATCTCTGTCATTGGTTTCTAGTCACCAAGCGTGGTTAGCAATGATCCATGGATTCAATATTGACTGGTCTTTACACAAGTATCACAGAAGAATCGACCACCAGGCCACAGCCAGTATTTCTCAGTGGTTTCTGAATATTACCAGATTTTCTCCCTCAGGATAAGAACTACGTAAAGAGACACTTCAAAGACTCAAAAACACGTTTTCAAAAACAGGATGCACACACACCTTCACAATTTCATGGTAAACACTTAGAAGCTTGAAAATAAAATCTGACCCAGTGTTAATGGAAGGTTCCAGGAGCAAAAAATATTTTCAGTGGGTTGGTGGGGGGGGGTGTCGTTCTACTTTTTCAGTGTTTCCTTTTCAGAAAAATGAGGGCACTTTCTAATCTCGGCTCAGCACTGTGAGGATTGGAAAATACAAATTTTATTTTTATTTTCACTGTAATATTAACTGACTGCTTCTATTCTCCAGTTTTGATCTGGTTCTCAAAAGTAGCAAAAAGCAGAATATTCGATTATTTCTTGAAGTTCAGCAGATTATATTCCATATTTAATGGCAGTGGATAAGAATGCTGGGCCTGGAGTGAAGGAGACCAGAGTTCAAATCTGGCCCCAGATAATGTGATCCTGAGCCGGTCATTTAAGCTCTGTTTGCCTCAGTTTCTTCATCTGTAAAATGGGGATAATTATACCACCTCCCTCTGGGGTTGTTGTGAGAATCATTCAAGAGAATATTTGTAAAATGCTCATCAGAAGGGCCTAGCACATAGTAGGTGCTCTATAAATGCTTATTCCCTTCCTCTACTTTCCTTCCCCTATCCATTTCAAATATTTAAAAGTAAATTCACTGAATGATTTTGTAATCACTCTAAAATATATTTTTAGATATAATATACTAAACATGATCATTTTATAAACCAATCTATAAATAACATATTTCAGTTCCAGTAAGCTTGAAAAGTGATGATATGTCCACAAAGCATAATAAAATATTAATTCCACTATTCACTTTTCTGCTAAACAATATAAACTCCATCACCACTCCCCTTCCTCACTCGGTGGCCCAAAAATTTCAAGAATTTTACACTCTACTGCTGATAAAATATACGTATGAATGTGTGTTTGTGTACATATCCCTGCCCAAGGGGAAGGACAGTTCCAAATTTCCTGACAGGACTTGAAACCATGCAAATCAGCAAACGTACAGGTTTTACTAAGGGCCAAGAACTTGATAGTATAGAAGGCTGGTAAGAAAAAGCCCCAGTCCATGAACTGTAATTTGTGCTGAGACCTTTAGCTTATTGATAAATTGTACTTTAAAAGTAAAAAAACAAAGCAAAGCCAAAAATAAATTCACGCTCACTGAGCACATAATAAATGGAACAATTGCATTTGATCATAACACATCACAATTCAACAATCATGAGTACCTTTGTCACTTCCGTAATAATAGAAAACTGTTTTGCTAAGAGCACACCAACGCTTCTGCCATTCAAATCCCAGGAAGCTGTGATCTGAAATAAAGATACAAGGAAATATTTTCAGATGAGATAAACTATTCGTATTTACTGTCAATCAGTTCTCAGTTTCTTCATCTGCAAAAATGATTTTGGAGGTCCCTCCCATCTCTAAAATTCTATCACCTCTGACCTAATGCATACCTTTTATCTGAAGATTCTGAAGATTCTACTAAGCAAAAATAGAATTAGGAAAGCTATAAAGAGGGAGGAGGAACGGGGCTGCCAACACGATGGAGAATGACCGCTCTCCTGCCTCCCCCCACTTTGGGGGCAGAAAAGGAGGAAACATGGCCAGATGACATTAGACAAACCACTGCTCTAGAATTCAATGTCCTCTTCCATTGGGCCGGATGACTCTAAGATGATAACTGGTTCTGCCTGGCTCTGGACAATCCAATGCTTTATGGGTGCCAGGTGCTGTGCTAAGTATTGGGGATATGAAAGAAAGGCAAGAACAGCCCCTGCCCTCAAGGAGCTTAGATTCTAATGAAGAAGACAACATGGAGAGAAACAGGACCATACAGGATATGTGCAGGTAGAAGGTGATGGAAAAATAAAAGCTATTAATAATTTTTTTAATTATCAAGAAAAGATTGGGCAGAGGAAACAGCGTACAAGACGTCAGTAAGGAGACAGCCTGGTCAAGGCCAGCCTGGGAGCTCCCCGGCCTCCACACAATGTACAAAGAGGGAGGATGGGGGATGTGTGTCCAAAGAGACATCCCCTTTGGCAGCCTTCCTGGAAGACGAGGGCCAGTGAGCAAGGGGGAACAGCTTCATGTTCGGCTTACTAGGGCTGGGAGGTGCTGACCTTTTGTGGACAGTGGTAGTTTTGGTAAAACCAAGTTCAAAGTTTTTTCAAGTCATTCAGATCCTCCCTGTCTTGAGGCCCTTGTGTGTCGCCAGCCAGGGGGACTTGGCCCAGTTCAGCCCCTCTTCCCATCTTTGTACCCTTCGGTGCCATTTCTACAACAGTGCTTATGTATTAATGTACAAGGTTGAAGCAACAAGATGGCACAGAGGATAGAGCACTGGGTCTGGAGTCAGGAAGACCTGAGTTCAAATCTGGCCTCAGACTGTGTGACCCTGGGCAAGTCACTTCACCCTGTTTGCCTCAGTTTCCTCATCTGTAAGATGAGCTGGAGAAGGAAATGGCAAATCACTCACTCCAGGATCTTTGTCAAGAAAACCCCAAATGGGGCCACAGAGCCGGACACAACTGCAACGAATGAACAACAATGTATGAGGTGCTGGGTCAGTGCTTGAAAAATGGAGCTACAAGCAATGGGTAGAAGTTGGAAGGAGGCACACACTGTCTCGCTGTAAGAACCTGCTCCCTCCCAAGCAGAACCATCTGACTGGAGTGTGCTGCCCACTGGGCCCCAGGGCCCCAAAGCTGCAGGAGCCCCTGTCAGGGAGGTCACTGGAGAGGGGTGGCCTGGGCAGGGACAGATGTACCTCGATGGCCCATCTAACTCCAAGGGGCTGTGACTTCTCCCCTCCTAAACGCCTATGCCACAAGCTAAGTGAGTGAAGCAGATTCTGACAGAAAGGGCCAAAAGGCCCAATTCAGAGGCAGACAATAAGAGGAGACATTCCATTTTTCATTTCCACCATCATCATAATAATCCTTCCATTTTTCATTTTTCTATTATAAATGGGTATTAAAAGAATGAGACCTTCTGGCTGACACCAATTATCAGAGCCAGAGGAGAAGAACACTGCAACAGACATGTAAAAAGACAAGCAATCTCCCCCATTTGACACGGACCATGGCCAGTTTCCATGATACGATGAGTATCAGGTGAGGTCTTTAAGTGCCCCCTGTGTGTGGGTGAGGCCATTAAGTGCCCACTGTGTGTATGTGTGTG
>NW_020954577.1:50007199-50137354 GCF_900497805.2 Vombatus ursinus | reverse complement strand
AGCGACCCCTGTGCATCGGTGAGGTCATTAAGTGCCCACTGTGTGTGGGTGAGGCCATTAAGTGCCCACTGTGTGTGTGTGTGTGTGTGTGTGGGTGAGGTCATTAAGTGCCCACTGTGCACAAAGCTGGGGTATAAGACATTGGCCATGACCCTTTCATGTGCCCCCAGTGGCACCACTCACAAGAATCTAAAACCAAATATGCATTTGACTGTGGTTACTCCAAAAAACTGAAGGATGAGCTTATGGCGCTGATCATGTCCCCAAAGTCTCTCCTCATTCACCCAGGAGAACATCAGTCCATAAGGAGCGCAGGACAGAGGACCGCATCCTTCCCAATGGTCTCTCCTGGAGCCTTAGCCTTTACCTTTTCTCCGCTTCTCAAGGTAACCGGCCTTCAGAACAAATGGAAGGTCCTGTGCTGCAATTGGAGGGAACTGGTTTCCTAGAAGAGGAAAAAAAAATAAACATTTAGGTAATCAACTTAAACCCAAATGCCAAACCCAATTCCAGGTCATGTCATTTTAATGAACAAACTCGGACATAGCCAAGTCTGTTAGCTTCATTTCTTCTACGTCCTGGCTCCTCCAGCCTCAATAGCAAACTTATCTGTGCTTATCTGCTGGAAAAAAATTGTGCTAGAAACTACAGCGAGATTGGAATGTAATGTGATGATGGCGAAAACAGGTTCTGTTCCATTTTATCCTCTACAGGCAGAGGACTGCAGCCCTACTTTTGCTAAAAGGCATTGTTTTCAACAAGTTCCAGAAGATGGAGCCAGGAAATTTAAACAAAATCCCCCCTTTGCCTTCTTTGCACCTGTACCTGCCTGTCACTCTCTGTAGTTCTTAGAGTAGAAAAAAGATGCTAAAGTAAACACAGGTGAACATGATTTATCTCCAGAGCAAATGCTCCACGGTGCTCTAAGCCTTGTGCTATAATCCTAAAACACAAATAAAAATAGCCCAACTCCAGGCTAGCTCTGCCTCTGGGCTGGTACTGTTGAGAGAAAAAAGAGGACATTTTAAACAAATACATTTGACCAATCAGCAATGATTTATTAAGTGGCCAGGAGGGGCGGAAAGAAGGTCAACTGGGCTGGACAGCAGAGACAAGAGGGCGAGGCCTGCCCAGAGAGGCTGGAAAGGCAGGCAGGGGGAAGGTTGGAAGGGGCTGTGAAAGCTCACAGTGGGTCTTATCTTTGATCCTAGAGGGCTGTCCAGAAGAAGGGGCATCCCATGGTCAGATCTGGACTCATCCTAAGGATTCCATCATGACCGTCATTCAGTGAGGGCTCCCCAAACTCCACATCAGGTACCTCATTGGGGCATGGAAGTGACTCTGATTCTCAAAGCCTGTGCCAGCCAGTGGAACACAAGCTCTGGCAGATTCCACCATGCTAGAAAGCTTCCAGCACAATCTTGACAACAAAACACGTCTGTCTTCCAACAATGAGCCTCCTTAAGCACAGAGAGGCTCATCACCTCTCCATGTGGTGATACGGTCTTTGTACATAGGACAGAGAAACCTATAGCAGAACGGTCAGTCCTAGGGCCTCTTCCACTCCTGCAGTAATGGCAGCAGAGCAGTTCAGAAAGGGGCCAAGGGGTTCTAAGCATCCCCCAGTCCTGAGACCACCTACAAACACCGATGTGGCTCTTGCTACTCCAAATGTGAACAGCTTGCCCAGTGGCTAGCTACTGAACACGCTCCTGGAGGAAATAGGCTGCAGCAGTCTTAAAAGTCTTGTTGTTACAAATGAAACAAGCTGAATGGATGGACAGCTCACAGGCTGTCTGTCCTTGGGGAGACAAATAAAGGAGTGGGCAGGGCGGGTTCTACCCTGCATCCTTACGTACCAAGACAGACCGAGTCATGGGACATTTGGTCATCTCTTATTGCATTGCTCATGAGGCATATGGCTATGTGCATGTATAAGTATGTATGTGTATATATATACGCATGTTTGTATATACAGATTATGTATATGTATGAATGAAAATATGATCACCAAAGACACTGCAACGCAGATACCAACATTTGTTGCAAAAGATGAGGAAGTAGAAAACTTCTACCAAAAACTTACTAAGACCTTTCAAATTAAATCATTACATCCTCTGAGACCTAGTGACTTCAATGCAAAGATAAGAACACGTAAGAACAGCCAAAAATGAGACAGGCCAGCCCAAAGTGTGTGCACTGCCATGCAGAGTCAGGCGTGTGTACCAGGACCATGCACTATCTTTGAGAAAATAATCCAAAGTCACCTGAAACAGTGATCTTACAGGGAAATCACAAAAAGTAACCCTAAAGCAATAACTCATTACTGATCCAGGAGTCATCCTTGAATCAGATGCCTGGGTACACTCAGGCCACCAACTTTTTAGAGTAAAAGAATGAAAATTATCACAGAGATTAAAGAAAAAAAAATGAACAATATGGCATGCTGTTAAAAATAACTTCAGCCTGGCTAATTTAAATGACTGGCATTAAAAAAGGGAAGAGGATAGAAAAATAACATTGATGTTGCTTATAAAAATTCTATTCAGAATTATAATCTCTATAGATCAATTGCCACAAACAAGGAAAGTTAAAGATCTAAAAACCACTTTTGTTGGCAATCACTTAGCTTATTCGCCAAACGTAAAGACCCAGCAGCCAAAACCACTACTGGTTTCACACATAAATTCATTTGTAAAATATTATAGAAGGATGGTGGAAGATGAGAAGCAGCATCACCTCATAGACTAGAGAATCAGTGAAGGTAAAAAAAATTTTTTTAGGAAGCTTGGACAACTAAGCAAGGTCATAACAATGGCTTTTAGGAGCAAAAGAGCACAATAAGCAATCAGACAAATGAGAGAAAAGATTTGTCAGCATGATACAGAAAGAAACCTTACTAAAAATCAGAGCTGTCTCATAGCACAATGGGCTGCTGCTGGGGTTGGGGGTAAGCTCCTCATTCCTGGAGAACCTCAAGCAAATGCTGGATGACCACTGGTCAGGAATGTTGTAGAGGGGATTCTGTTACTGGTATGGGCTGGCCAGATGGCCAATAAGGTCCCTTCCAACTCAGAAATTCCATAAAAACCTTCAATTTAAGTTAAAAAAAGGAGAAACCCACAGGTGTAAGATTGTAGGAGTCACATTGAGGCATGAAAACATGTAAAATAAGACTCCCTGGGGATCCTACCATATGTCCATCTCTGTCTTAGGTGCTGAAAAGACACAAAAGGAGCTTCACACAGTGTTCCTGCCTTTAGTAACTGGCAGCCAGCTTGGGTAGGCCATCTTGTAATTCCTTTCCTACTAAGTGGTTAAAATTGCTGGCTCTTCATAAACTCTAAAGGGCTTCTCCATCAACTAATTGCTCTGGAATATTTGATATTAAAGCTTAAAACTGCACTCAGTCAACATACATTTATTAAGCTCCTACTAAGCTCTAGCCATTGCTCGAAGTGCACAGGACACAAAGAAAGGCAAAAGACAGTCTCAGTTTTTGAGAGGTTCACAGGTCAAGAAGGAAGACAGCATGCAAACAACTGTGTACAAAACAAGTTATGTACAGGACACATGAGAAGTAATAATGAGAGAGAAAGTATTAGAATTACAGAGGACTGGGGAGGGTTTCTTGTAGAAGGTAGGATGTTAGCTGAGGCTTAAAGAAAGCCAGGGAAGCCAGGAAGCAGAGAGGAGGAGGGAGAGTGTTCCAGGTATGAGGGAAGGCCAGAGAGAAGGCTGGGAGTCTGCATATGGAGGCTCTGAATTCAGAATGCTGCCAATACAACTTAACATACTTAATAATTTAAGACAACTTAAATGACACTTCCTCTCGTCCACATCCAATGGTTGGTAAGAGTGCCTCCACAATAAGACATCAGGAAAGACTGTGAAGATGGATTGATTCCTACCAGAAGTTCTTGGAGTACATCCTGCTTTCTGACAACACATGTTCATTTCCACATCTACTAACTTTTTTTTGAAGTCCTTGATACAGTATTTACTTTGGCATGATAAATTATGAAGTCGTTAAAATTAAGAAAAATAGTATTCTTAAAATGGCTAAGTTAACCAAATGCTTAAGGTATTAATTCCTAACAAAGCCTTATTAAAAATTCTATAAGCAATCAAGTGCCTAAGTACTTAGATAAAAGAGTCAAATGAGTTAGGATGCATTTCATAACTTTACATTACAAAATCCTGGAACGCCTCCTTTAGCCAGTCTACCATCAACCAACAGGAGCTTTACACTCTCCCATTCCCATTTTTCAAACCAACAAGCATTTATTAAGTACTATTTGCCAAACACAGTGCAAATCACTAACATGTCAAGAAAGCGTCTTATAAAAAGCATAATTGGAAGTGCCACCATCAATATCAATATCATTTGGAAAACATTACATGTTTATTAACCATAATATAAATCAGGCCATTTCCTGGCCTGGTTTGTTGAATGAATGAATAAAAGCAGTGTATATAACTACTTACCTAATAGCAAATATACGATACTTTAAGTAATACAACAATTAATACTGTTATTATTCATAAGGATGAACATTATTATTAACAAACGCTGCTAAACATTTTAAAATCTAGAATTCATGCCATTTTCTACCAGGTCTAATGGAAATCAATTTTTTAGTTAGCAAAAATGTCTTTTAAGAGATTGTTAATGTACCATCACTCATAATCATTCATATAAGATGACTCTGTAGAACTGTTTTCAGGGAAAGCACTTCAGAGGGAGAGTATTTCAGTGTTTGTTGGCATATTTCTGTAGTATTAAAAAGTACTAGTAGTATATTTAATAGTATAGTATTAAAATTTTTTTTAAAAATAACGTAAGGATTTTTTAAAAGACCATGAAGTTTAAAAATCAGAAACTCTACAAAAAGTCTTAGCAAACATTGGGACACATCAGTAACTGAAAAACTGACATTATTGCAATGGAAGTGGGGGATAGAGATGGGAAGTGATAGATATAATTAAAGCTAAATTCATTAACTTCTTTTCCTTCAACTACAAATTTGTGTTTCTATGAGTACAAAGGAAAGCTACTTTATTTTATAATATTTTCAAATATGGTTTCTATAAACTATGATTTTGTTTATGATGAGTTTATTCTTTTCATTAGCAAACATTCCTGAATGATTTATCAACAGCATAAATAAAACCAATATGAAACGGGACTCCTTAAAGGGGTAAGAAACTTCCTATATTTGATCTATGACATGATATAAACAAGAATGTTTCTTTGAATTCACACGATAGGAAAACAAGCGATGCAAACACAGGTGTCATTTTGTTCCCAACTCCCAAGTGAACCTAGTTACTAAGGGGGCAGTTAAAATAAAGGAACAACATATAAGGAACTACTGAACATTAAAAAACTTTACGATACTAACTTAGATCAACAAAGGCAGAGAAATTCAGAATTAAGACTGTCCCTCTGCCCATAACACTCCCTGTTGGGCCCAGTTATTGAAACAAGTATATTTCTGAGTATCCCTCACCCTACAATACTTGCTACTTGTATGAGTTAAAAGAGTGAAAACTCTCTCTACAGATAGATATGGGTATGTGTGTGTAGTAGCTTTGTAAGCCAAATTACTAATGCTCTTTTTGTGGTGGCCAAGAATTGGAAATTGAGATGCCCATCCATCTGGAATGGCTGAACAAGTTGTGGTATATGAATGTAATGGAATACTATCGTTCCACAAGAAATGATGAGCAGGCAGACTTCAGAAAAACCTGGAAAGACTGTCTGGACTGATGCTGAGTGAAGTGAGCAGAACCAGGAGAACATTATGCACAGTAACAGCCACGTTGTGCAATGACTGACTTGGATAGACTTGGTTCTTCACAGCAATGCAAGGATCTAAGACATTTCCAAAAGCCTCATAATGGAAAATGCTTTCCACATCCAGAAAATGAACTATGGCGTCTGAATGCATTTAGAAGCATACTCTTCTCTCTCTCTCTCTCTCTCTCTCTCTCTCTTTTTGTTTCTTCTTTCTCGTGGTTCTTCGCTTTGGTTCTAATTCTTCTTTACAACATGACTACGTTTAATATGATTGTACACGTATAGCCTATATCAGCTTGCACACCATCTTGGGGAGCAGGGAGGAGAGGAAGGGAGGGAGGAAATTTAGAACTCAAAATCTTATAGAAGTGAATGTTGAAAACCAAAAACAAATAAATAAAAATTTAAAAAAACTGAGATGCCCAGAATGGAATACAATATTTCAGCTATCATCTGACCAAACCAGAATTCTCAGTGACTATTACTTCATTATTCCTTGAATAAAAATGACCTTCTTAATGCAAAAAAAATAAAAGCTAAACTGCTAAGCATTTCCCTTTCCTGTCATTCAAAACAGTTTTCCTCATTCAAAGAATCAAAGGAAGTACTAGGTCTCTCCATGAAAAAGCAATACCCACCAACCCCCAAATCTCATGGCTTTTAATACAGGTATGTATTACACACTCACAAATTAGAAAGCGAAGTTTGAGGATCAAAATGGATGTCCATCAGTGGGGAAGAGCTATAAATTGTGGTAGATAAATGTAATGGGATATTACTGTACTGTAAGAAACAATAAACATGAAGAATACAAAAAAAGCATGGAAAGACATGAATTGATACAGAGAAGTAACAGAACAAGAAAAGTCAACAATGATTTAAATTAAGTTCCTACTGTGTGCCAGGCACTGTGCTAAGTGCTGGGGATACATAGGAATGAGTGGCTGGTTTAGGAAGTCACAGGGAGGATGAGCAGAGCCATGGGGAAGTTGATTGACACAACCTTTCTTTTTTTAATTTTTAATGTTTCTGTTAAGTTTTGAGCTCCAAATTCTACCCCTCCCCCTCCCTTACACAGTAAGCAATCAGATATAGGTTATACATGTGCAGTTACATAAAACATTTCCCTATTAGTCATTTTGTACAAGAAGACTCAAATAAAAGAAAAAATGAAAGAAAAAAAGTGAAAAATGGCAAGCTTCAGTCTGTATTCAGTCAATATCAGTTCCTTCCCTGGTTTCAGGTTCAGGGAGGACTTGCTTGTCTTTTCTTACAGCACAATAATATTCTATTACAACCATATACCACAGCTTGTTTAGCCTTTCCCCAATCGATGGGCATCCCTTTGATTTCTGATTCTTAGCCACAACAAAAAGAGCTATTATAAATATTTTTGTACAAATAGGTCCTTTCCCCCTTTTTATGATCCCTTTGGGATACAGACCTAGCAGTGGTATTGCTGGAGCAAAGGATATGCAGTTTTATAGCCCTTTGGGCATAGTTCCAAATTGTTCTCCAGAAAGGTTGGATCAGTTTACAACTCCAGCAATAGTGCATTAGTGTCCCAGTTTCCCCACATCCCCTCCAATATCCAACATTTTCCTTTTTTGTCATATTAGACACTCTGATAGGTGTGATGTGATACCTCAGAACTGTTTTAATTTGTATTTCTCTGATCAATAGTGATTTAGAGCATTTCTTTTTTTGGGGGGAGGGGGTTAGGCAATGGGGTTAAGTGACTTGCCCAGGGTCACACAGCTAGTAAGTGTTATGTGTCTGAGGCCGGATTTGAACTCAGGTCCTCCCGAATCCCCACTGTACCACTGAGCTGCCCCTAGAGCATTTCTTCATATGTCCATAGATAGTTTTGATTTTTTTTGTCTGAAAACTGCCTGCTCCTATCGTTTGACCATTTATCAAGTGGAGAATGACTTGTATTTTTATTAATTTGACTCAGTTCTCTATATATTTGAGAAATGAGGCCTTTATCAGAGATACCTGTTGCTAAATTTTTTTCCCAGTTTTCTGCTTTCCTTATAATTTTGGTTGCACTGGTTTTGTTTCTGCAAAATCTTTTTAATTTTATATAATCAAAATGATCTGTTTTATATTTTGTAATGGTCTCTGTATCTTCTTTGGTCCTAAATTCTTCCCTTATCCAAAAATCTGACAGATAAACTATTACACGCTCTCTTAATTTGCTTATGATATCACCCCTTTACATGTAAATCATGTATCCATTTTGACCTTATCTTGGTATACAGTGTAAGTGGTTGGTCTATACCTAGTTTCTGCCAAACTGGAAAACAGCATGGGCCAACATCACACCCCACATACCAAGACGTAACTTTTTAAATAGTAATATCAGTAATTAGACAATGGTTCCCAGAGGAAGAAGTGGAAAAGGGATGGGGATCACACACATGGTTAACAACAAGCTGAAGAAGATGGCCACATGTATGAATTAAAATGCGAAGCATGGGTGAGGCCAGCGAGCAGCTGACACATGCATCGAACCACCAGGGAGACGGAAACACAGACACACATAAAAGCGTATTTGCTAAAATAAAAGTCCCATTACCAACATCAGTACTTAGCAACTTTATGAGGATTTTTTTAAAACTCCCAGATAAATATCATCCAGTAGCCAGGGACACACACAATTTTGTTCCCATACGTCTCATGAAATTTTACCAGAAAACCACTCAGACTAGCACGTGAAAATATCAAAATATAAGCTTTATTTTATGGCATTTGTTCATAGGATTTATTAAAAACGGTCTGCTTTTTAAAGAAAACAACACAAAATTAGAAGCACATGAGCAAGCGTGTAGAAGATAAATATTCCACTTCTGGGTCTCTGGAAGAGAAGCTTGCTTAGGAAAAGGGGCATCAGAAGAAGGCCGTGAGCAGAATGAAAAGGAGAACGAATTGCCGAAGTGGTGTGGAGCTCTTGGGAATGGTAGAAAAAGCCCAGATGTTGAATTTCAGAAGGAGACAGCTGAGAAGACTTGAGCAGATGAAGAAGGACCAAGGTAAAGGAGGGGAAAGGTTCAATCTGAACGACCTGAGGAAGAGGTGGAGAAGAAAAAAATGAGATGGAGGGCTCAACAAGAAGCTGAACAGAAGGAAGAAGGGAGGAAGAAACAGACGGCAAAGAAAAGCCAGGGGAAGGAAGCAGACATAAGGGACAAATGTAGATCAGAAGTCGGTGAGACAAGGGACTCAAATGAGGTCGGGCGGTCCAGGCCGCTGGACAAAAACAGCCACCGCTCACACATCCTGGCTGCGTCACCCCCTCGGGGCCTCAAGGAAACTCTCCAACACTACACTGCAGAGCAGTTGTCAATCTACACGAGTAGAAGTTTCTCTGGCCCAGAAATTCCTTGTGTCAGATAAAATCACAGGTCTGGACCAGTTAGAAGAGGTGCTGAGCAATGACCAAGATGTAAAGAGCGAAGGAGAATAACGATTCTGGAGCTGTGATCACTATTAGCCAGTTTGCCGTTGCAACTCTGAAAACCATACACCAGCCAGAAAGACGAAAACTGAGGATGAAAATGGGGGAAATTTGAAGTGATCTGCTTTTGAGCTTGTCATGCTTGTGTACCTACCACAGGCAATGATTGTTATGTGCGCTCAAAATATAGACTGGTTTCCCTCCTAGCAAAGAAGGCAAAAGGGTCCCAGGAATGCTTCTCCACATACCAGATTCTCATGTGCAAGGTGATGATCTTAAAAAACAAACAAACAAATAAATAAATAGGAAGACCAACCAATCCATCAGCAAGTTCTTTTTTTGGAGGAGGAAAGAAAGAGAGACCCGAAGAAGAAATAGGACCACACTGCTGGGGATGAATGGCATGATGATAACTGACAACAAGTAAGGGGAGATTTAATTGTTTTGCTTCTTTTTTCTCTGCAAAGAGATTAATTCTTGGACTGAAAGGACAGAACAGATTTGGCTAACCAGAAGTCCTGGCCTCCGTTACCATACGCTCAGGTACTCAAAGGACTGGGGCACTGCTGAGTCTCTGCCTGTCTTCTCTCTTGCTACTCCCCTGCCAGCTTCCTCTCTGGAGCTCTCTCTTGCTCCCGGTCTCACCCTCTCAAGCTCTACCTCTGTTTCTTTGCTTCTCTCTCTTTCTCTATTAGATGAACCGGATTTAAGGATGGTGCAGCGGAAACCTATCGGACCTGGAGGATCCAGCAGGACGGGGCCCAGAATCCTGGGACGAGGCATCTGGGAAACCCTGGCAAGTACAGAAAACTGTCCCGCCTGCATTTGAAAACCGAGCTGTCTGTGTCCTGCTGAGCACCAGGAGCTCTGGACCACCACTGCAAGATGGGGCTTCCAAGAATTGCTGACTCTCCCAAGGGGAAGGAATCTCTGAGACTGTCAAGCCCAGCCCAGAACGGAACAAAAACCTCTTCTCCTTGACTTTTGGGCAGAACGTGGGACTTCACTGGTCTGAAGAATTAACTCCCAGAACCAACCCGTACAGACAACTTCATCTGTCCTCATGGTTTCAAAGAGCCACCCAGGACACGGAAAAGCTAAGTGATTCACCCATTGGCTCACAAGAACTTCTAAGCTCCCTGATTTACTCTGCATTAATTCTGTACTTAACCGAGGTATACATGGAATCCCCCATGTGTCAGACAGAGTCAATTGTTACCAGCTCATTAACTGAGACTGGTTTTCTACATTTTTAAATAAAGTTTCATTGTATTAAAACACGTAAGAACCATTTTTAGCTTGTGGGCCTTACAAATACAGGCAGGGAGCAGGATTTGACCCAACCTTTTTTGGTCTAGGTTTAAGAAAGTAAAATGTGAATAATGCATAAATTAAAATGTGTGCCCTTGGTACTTTTTTTGGAAGAGCTGATTGTTCAACATTTCTCACCATTACCTCAGGCACACATACAAACTTCCTGTGTGGAGTGAAAGGCCTTCACAACCCGGCCCCTTCCCACCCTTCCAGCTTCCTCTTCACAACCTTCCACAGTCTGGCCACATGAGCTCATCTCCTAGTCTTCACCCACACTGCACCCTTTCCCTGCTCTGTCCCCCGGCACCAGCTATCCTCTACTTCTGCAACGTCCTCCTTCCTCACTTCTGGCTCTTGGATCCCTAGCTTTCTTTGAGAGACAACTCAAGGACTGCCTTTGGCTGGAAGCCTTTCTGGATGTTTCCCCACCCCACCCCAGATGTTAGAGCTATCCCCTCTAAGATTCCCTTGTGTCTGCTTTGTAAATTCTTATAAATGTAACGAGACTCATTGAGAAGACCCTGATGTTGGGAAAGATGGAAGGCAAACAGGGAAGGAGATGGCAGAGGATAAGGTTGATGGATAGTGGCATGGAAGCAACAAACATGAGCTTGGACAGACTTCAGGGCATAGCGGAGGACAGAAGAGCCTGGCATGCTATGGTCCATGGGGTCACCAAACACAACTGAACGACTGAACAACAACATATATGTACATGCTGGCTCCCCTAGAATGTAAGCTCCTTGAGGGTAGGCATTCATTCATTTTGTCTTTTTTATCCCCAGTACTTAGCACTGTGTAGATAGTAGACACTGGACACAAAGTAGACAGATAGTACATGCTTGTTGACTGATTGGCTCAGGTCTGGGGAATACCAAAGGGCTATGCCCAAAGACTTCAAAATCAGCTGGCAATATAGCTATGAATCTTTATCAGAACATCTGGTCATCGGAGTTCAACTTCTGACTCAAATTAAGAACACCATCACTGAGGCCTGCTTCTCAGAACAGACACCTCTTAGCATGTCAAAATAAGAATGAAATAAAATATCGCCAAACAACATGACAGCCGATTTGCATTCACAGAAACAAAGTGAATATTGCCTGTCCCAGTTCCAAGCCCATATGAAGGATAGGCCAAGTGACAAGAGTTATTTATTCCCAGTGGATCCAAGGGTAGGAAAGCCAAGCGGTGAGGGACACCATGATCCCATGGGCTCCTCCGTGGGTAATTTACACAGTGGCAAAACTCTGTCCCCAGTATCCTAAAAGGAACAAAAGCATCAGCAGATAACATTTTAAGGTTTACAAAGTACTCTACATGTGTAATCTTATTTGAAATTACCTCATTTGACCTCACACTGCAGTGAAGTAGGTACTATAAGTATTATTATCTTTATTTTAGGGACATCTAGGTGGTGCAATGGATAGAGTGTCAGGCCTAGAATCAGGAAGACCCATCTTCCTGAGTTCAAATCCAGTCTCAGACACTTCCTAGCTGTGTGACCCTGGCCAAGTCACTTCACCTGTTTGGCTCAGTTTCCTCATCTATAAAATGAGCTGAAGAAGGAAATGACAAATCCCTCCAGTATCTTTGCCAAGTAAACCCCAAATGGGGTTACCAAGAGTCAGACATGACTGAAAACAACTAAATGACATCTCCATTTTACAGACATGGAAATTGAGGTGCAGAGAGATTAAGTGACTTGCTTGTGGGTATGTCAGAGACAGGATTGCAATCCTGATTACAAGTTCAATGCTCTTTCCACTATGCTGTGTGTCCTTTCGTGATGAATTCTGGTGAATTCTGTATTTCTCACTAAAATACAAAAAGTCTCAATACCTATGTTATAAATGTCTCCTGACGGCAAGGTTTTGAACAGGGTGCTATTGTACCTGATAAAATTTGGAACTTCTGATTCAGAATCACAGCCACAAAAATATTATATAGTCTATCCCATGAGATTGAAGGCATCCACAGACTGAATCAAGAAGTCAAACTGAGGAAACCCTCAAAGAAACTGGAAATATTTGGAACTCTGTTATCTGTCCCATAATTTGGGAACTCTCGCTAAAATCGAACTCCTGCATAGTTCCTGTAGATGAGATGAAATATCATTTGTTTGACATTGATTTCTCATCTCAAAACTTTTCTGCCACGAGTAGTTAGGCACCAAACTCTTTTTTAAAGGAGCTTTTCACACATGCAAGAATCAAAATACACCAAACCAGCAAAGATATACAAATACTTTAAATGAAAATTTAAAAAATTAAATAAGTCATTATGAAAAAAAATTAGAATTGATTGAAACATGTCAATTATAACAATGGAGCAAAATTTTAACTTCAAAATGCCAAGTGTAATTGAGTTTAGCTCTTCAGGGGCGGGGGGGGGGGGGGGGGGGGGGGCCCGCCCCCCACTTCTTTTTGGGTGAGGAAGCGTGGGTAAAGAAACTCCCTCCTCCAACATAGATGAGCATACCTTCTGCATGTTCCAATTTTACAGGTTTACATGAAGGACCTGTCCAAAGCCAAAGGCTTTGTCAGACATGGCCCTTGAATCCAAATTTCTCAGCCTGCCTCCAAGCCTAGCTTTCCATCCATGTCTAACTGGCACCCTAATTCTAGAAATAAACTATTCTCAACTGAAATGAATGAGAATTGGTGCTATCATTAATCTGATCAAAAGAAAACTTGTTAAAAACCTGTGTTGCTAGAATAGGATCAACGTAAATAAAATGATTCTCCTATGATTTAAATCATCATTAAGAAAGGGTTAAATCAGACTTGAAACACTAGCCGTCTTCACTGGCTGATGCCCACAGCTGTTGGCCCTCTCAGCCTGGCCAAGCTAGAAGTAGTAACAAACCCAGGGACTCAGGGCCAGGCCCACACAGAAAGTTCTTGGAGGTGGTGAGGCCCCACCAATACTCGATTCTGTGGCCACAAACTTGAAAAGTTCTAGGAAGACCCCTGCTCATGAGAAGCCTTTATCTAAATGAAAAATGAGCTTTTGTATCCTAGGTATTTTTTTCCTAACAACAAAAATCTAACTTTAAAATAAATGTTACTTGTTTTCCTAAAATGTGAGTTCTTAGCTTCCTTCTGGGATCAAGTGCCACCTTCTCAATGAAGGTGCCTCTAATTCTCTACCCTCCCCCACCCCTGCCCCATCATGTCCTTCAAATGAATTGAACTTATCTGTGTGAACTCACTAAATCTACCAGGAGAAGGAAGCTTTTTGAGGGCTCAGCTTTCTATACCCAGAACCTTGCATTTTGCTGGCACACAGCAGGTATTTCATGAATGCTGAATTGAATTAAAAGTTAAATAGATGATTTCAAGTAATTCAACCATAGAAATTTAAGCACTGTACTATACAACTAAATCTTTAACCCTCTTTCAACATAAACAAAGGCTAGAACAAGATGAACTTTGCTGCTTAAAAAAAATTCCCAAGTAACTTCTCCATTTAAAATTTATTAGGCAGGTAGGTGGTGCAGTGGTTAGTGTGACAGACTTCAAGTCAAGAAGACCTGAGTTCAAATCCTGCCTTGGATATTTACCAGCTATGTAACCCTGGGCAAGTCACTTAAACTCGCAGCCTCAGTTTTCTCATCTCTAAAATAGGGAAAATAAAAGCATCTACCTCAGAGGCTGCCATGAGGATCAAATAGGATAATATATACAAAGTTTTTAAAAAACAAATAAACCTTAAAATGTGATGTAAATGCACACTGTTATTAGCTCAGGAAGAGGAAATTCTTTTTGAATCTACAGAAATAGAAAGGTGCCATGGAATCTCTCACACTCACTTGAGGATCAAACTTCAGCCTGCTACTTGGGGTGTTCTCATAATTAACCTCATTATCCTGTGCTCCAGGGTCATTCAGGGCTGTGTTTAGATGTTTCCTCATTAATTAGTAAAATTTCAACAAATCTTTCAATTAATCAACTAAGCTCAGATTCCCCACCCCAGTTCATCAACTATTATTTATTTAATAAGCAGAAGAAACTCATTTCCTAACAGCTACTTGTACCTCTCTCTCAAATCCCTTAACTTCCTAGGATTAAATAATAAAGTTATTAAATGTGTAATTTATTAACAATTAAATGATAAAACAAAGACCGATAACTCTTTACAATATTTCACCTGTGAAAAGATCATGGTCACAATTACCTGAAATGCTCACAGTAACTGCAGATGACTTAACGTCTACTTCTGCCAACACCATCCCATAGCCATTCAGTTCATTCAGGAGAAACAAATTCTCCTCCCTGCCTTTTTTTTCCCCACTAAGTAATGGGGCTAAGTGACTTGCCTAGGGTCACACAGCTGGTGTCAAGTGTCTGAGGCTGGATTTGAACTCAGGTCCTTCTGATTCCAGGGCTGTGGTGCTCTATCCACTGCACCACCTAACTGCTCCAAGAATTCTCTTAATCATCCTCCTATGACAATGGTTCAATAGCTTCCAAAAGACAAAAGTTATCTCCATCTTTTTTCTTTCTCTTCCATCTCTCTTTTTTCTCTTATCTTTTACCTCCTGTCAGGAAAACCGTCTCTTCAGCTTCTTCCCAAGCCTTCACTCTTAAAAGTCCCTCTAGACTCAATCCTACTACAACTTTTTCACAATAGTTAAGACAGTTTGAACAAGAGAGATGTTTCCCCTCACCTTCTTTTTCTCTCTCTTTTCCATAGTTAGTGTCGTAGATCCCCATAAATCAAAGTTAACTACCTACACTATCCCTTATTTCACAGGGAGAAGCATCTCATGGAAACACAATGAAAACAGTCACCTCTAGCTTTTTTGCTTTCAAAGAGATCACGATAATTTTCATAACCTCTAGGAAGAGGCTTTTGCAAAAGGGGGTTATACACGAAAAGCTACATTTCTAATGAATCCAGGTATATAAGAAGCTCCTACATCTTCAATAATATAATCCTTAAAATTTGAACAAATAAGTATTTCTTGCTTAGCCTTATCCCTGGCAATAATACAGTTGGTATTATGAGACTGACTTCATCATTGCCAACTCTTCTTTGGTGGTGAAAGGCTGACATTGGCATGCAGGCTTCTCACCAGTGACAGAGGACATCAGCAGGCTATGAACTACTATAAAACTTATTTGAAAGAAGAAAGAAGCTTTATATGAAGCGGTTACTCCATTACAGATAATTCTAATTTCTGATCCACGGCGATAAATCTAAATGCTAACATTTCCTAAGCCAAATTTTAATGTTGGGTTTTTATTTTTTAGTTTATTTCGTTAGACATTTTAAAGAGAATACATCTTTATTTCTTTCCTCAAGTTAAAAAAAGGCATTGATTTGTCTGCACGTCAGCTCTCTTTCTCTCTCTCTTCCTTGATTGCCTCACAGCCCAGGCACCAATGAAGCCCTCCTGAGGTCCAGATGTTCCTTGCTCTCCACACAGAATGGGTTCCATTCCTGCTCTTGCCCACCTCTCCCTGGCACAACCGTGCTCGCACCCTCTATGTGCTTCTCCCAAAACAACTTCTCTTTCTAACGTCCACCGTCCTCCAGTGGTGCCATAGAGCTGGGAGTCATGGAATATCACAGGCTCCAAAGAAGCTTTAGGTCACCCATAGGGCAATGGAGAACCACGGGTGGGCCAGGGGTGCAGAAAGGGGAAAATAGAAACAGAAAGGGAAGGGGGAAATGGTATCTCTGTGAAAATGCCAAGGGATTTTTCTGAAGCCCCCATAAAATAGGCAGGTCCTTGGTTATGGACTGATTCCCAAGCTCGGCTATGTGGGACATGGGCTCTTACTTAGGCAATGGATCTTGCACAGTAAGACGTGCCTAACGTTTCCTGTACTGTAAACATGGTTTTACTTTTGATTTTTTTCAAAATAAATGACCTCATATTGACTCATTTTATAATATGCATGAAAATAATTATTAGGGTAAAGACTTGTATACCAAGCACCACATGGGAAGAAATCTTGTGTCCACACTATAAACTCCTAAAAACTGAGAGTTTCCATAGGAATGCTGTCACAACCTCCACCAAAGCAGCGCTGGCTACGGAGGCTGCAATCAGTCTGCGATCAGTCTGTCAGTTTCCATAACGCCCATGACAAATCCATCTGGAGGAACGATGCCCACGGCACATACCACACTGCACACAACCGAGCAAGCTATGTCATCCCCATTCTGAGGAGCAAATCAGTGATCAATATTTGTAAAAGCAACAGCTAATCCTTTGTCAAATCACTGGTTCAGTGATTGAAGAGTTTGCTCAATCCACACAGTTAATCCTTCTTCATCTGGCTGAGCCCTCTATTTATTCCAGACTCTTAGGAGGCCAGCTAAGGCAGATTAATACATTTCCCCATGCTAAACACAACCTGACAACTGACATGGGCGCTGCTGTCAAGCTAATCTGCACAAACATCGGCCTTGTTTTAAAGTAAGCCTCAAATCAACATTTGGGAGCCCAAGTTTACAAATCTGCTCACTGCTCCCACTTAGCGCTCTGATCGCCGGCCGCCTCTGGCCTCCCTCCCCAAGGTGAAGCTGCACCTCGATTGCCAGCTCTGACAGGACTCCCGTCTCGATGTGAATGCAGCTAAATAAATAAACATATGTGTACTATATATACACTATGTGTGTGTGCGTGTGCGTATAAAATTTGTTTTTTGTTGTTGTTTTGTTTGTTTTGTTTTGTTGTGCATTTGTTTCAGTCATGTTCAGCTCTTGGTGAGCCCATTTGAGGGTTTCTTGGCAAAGATCCTGGAGTGGTTAGTCATTTCCTTCTCCAACTCATTTTACAGATGGGGAAACTGAGGCAAACAGGGTGAAGTGACTTGCCCAGGGTCACACAGCTAGTAAGTGTCTGGTCTTCCTGACACTAGTCCTGGCAGGTGCTCCATTCACTGCGCCAACTAGCTGCCCCATAGGAAATAATGTGGTTATCAATTCCCCATAAATATGGTCAGCACTGAAGCTAACATGTATCACCAGGAAGATTGGGAAAACAAGGATGTCCTCAGCAGTAATGGGGACTACAGAAGAGGAGGGACATATCAACGAGGGAATATCTGACCACACTGAGGGATGCCAACGAAATGGAGTATTTTTGTAATGTAAGAAATGAGGAATGTATGTGGAAATACGTTTTGCATGATCGCACATGTGTAGTCTGGATGAAGTTGCTTGCTGTCTGGGGGAGGGGGAGGAGAGGGATTTGGAACTCAAAGTTTTGGAGGATGAAGGCTGAAAATTGGTTTTGCATGAAATCGGAGGGAAATATTATTTAAAGAAAGAAATGAGGAATGTGAGGAATTCAAAGCATGTAAAAAGGAGACCCTCAAGATGCACACCAACCACCATCACTGCAATGGAAAGAAGACTAAGAGAAGCTGAATTCTGAAGAATTTTCATTGTAATGACTAATCTGGATCCCTAAGAACAAATGATAAAGCATCTCTTCTTCCTCAAGAAAAAGAGGTGGGGGCCGAGGGGGACAGACTGTTCCATACATGGCCAGACATCATACTGCGGCTGGCGTTTCTGTTTATATGCTTTCTTTGTTATGAGAAGGGATTTGGGGTGGGGGATGATTTGAAATTGGCAGAGTAAGCAGTAAATTGCCCTAACTCTCCCATATTCACCCCCATATAACCATAAAATAGCGCCCTGAAACAAATCCTGTAACAGCGGAACCAGCAAAAAGACAAAATGAAACAATATTTTAGGCCAAGAAACTTGGAAGATCTCCAAGAAAGGTCTGTCTCACTCGGATAAAGGGGAACACAGTCCAGGATAGGCAGTGTCCCAGTAAGGCAGCAGCAAGCCCCACCTCAGCAAACCAGTGGGAGATCCAGAACCCCTCATGTCCCTCAGCACAGCCAGGGGAATGGGCAGACTTCAGCTCCAAGAACCACCATACGCTTCAGTGTAGCTTCAAGGAAACGCAGAAACACTCTACTGATCTCAGCACACGTCAGACAGCAGCACTAGGACCCTGGCTCAGCACCAGGTAAGCCGATAGACCCCTACGGTTTCCAGTAGCGCCAGCCACCCCTCACTCCACCCCTCAGTGCAGCACCAAGTACGAGGGTCCCCCGTGGGCCTCAAGGCAACATCAGTGCAGCCCCAGTTAAATAGACAGGGCCTGCAGCCCCTGGCACAAGAAGCTGAGACCATGCCCCTTACACACCAAAAGAAGAACTCAAATTTAAAAGAAAGGAAAAAGGCCAAAAGAGATGAACGAAAAGAACAAAAAAAAAAAAAAAGAATCTGACCACAGAAAATTATTATGGTGACAGGGAAGATCAAGACACAAACTCAGAAGAGGGCAACAATTCAAAACACCTATGGGCAAAACCCCAAAGAAAAACAGAAAGTGGTCTCAAGCCCAGAAAGAACTCATGGAAGAGTTCAAAAAGAAGCTTAAAAATCATATAAAAGAGGCAGAAGGAAAACTGGGAAAAGAAATGAGAGTGATGCAAGAGAACTGTGAAAAAAGAATTAACAGCTTGGAAAAAGAAAACAACTGCTTAAAAAGTAGAATTGGACAAATGGAAAAGGTGATCCAAAAACCCACTGAAGAGAACAACTCGGGGCAGCTAGGTGGCACAGTGGATAAAGCTCTGGCCTGGGAGTCAGGAGGACCTGAGTTCAAATCCGGCCTCAGACACTTGACACTTACTAGCTGTGTGAGCTTAGGCAAGTCACTTAACCCCGATGGCCTCACAAAAAAACAAAAAAAAAGAGAGAGAACAACTCCTTAAAAAGTACAATTCACCAAATGGAAAAGGAAGTACAAAAACAACTCCTTAAAAGCTAGAATTGGGCTAATGACTACATGAGACATCAAGAATCAAACAAATTCAAAAGAATGAAAAAAAACAGAAGAAAATGTAAAATACCTCATTGGAAAAACAACTGACCTGGAAAATAGATCCAGGAGAGGTAACTTAAAAATCATTGGACTACCTGAAAGCCATAATCAAAAGGAGGGCCTGGATAGCATCTTTCAATAAATTATCAAGGAAAACTGCCCTGATATCCTGGAACCAGAGGCCAAAATAGGCTCTGAAAGAATCCACAGATCACCTCAGGAAAGAGATCCCAAAATAAAAACTCCAACGAGCATTACAGTCAAATGTCAGAGCCATCAGGTCAAGGAAAAAAATACTGCAAGCGGCCAAAAAGAAACAATTCAAATATTGGGAAGCCACAACCAGGATTCCATAAGACTTAGCAGCTGCAACATTAAAGGATCAGAGGTCATGGAACATGATATTCCAGAAGGCAAAGGAGCTAGAACTACAACTAAGAATCACTTACCTGGTGAAATTAAGCATAATACTTCAAGGGAAAAAAATGGTCATTCAATGAAATACAAGGATTTCAAGCTTTCATAAGAAGAAGGTCAGAATTGAACAAAAAATTGGAGTTCCAATATTAAGACCCAAGAGAAGCATAAAAAGGGAAAAGATAACATAAGAGATTCAATGGAGCTGAACTGTTTACATCCCTACCTGGGAAGATGATAATTGTAATTCTTAAAAATTTTACCACTATTAGTACAGCTAAAAGGAATTGGAAATTGAGGGGATGCCCATCAATTGTAGAATAGCTGAACAAGCTATAGTATATGAATAAAATAGAATATTATTATGCAATATGAAATGATAGACAGACAGATTTCAGAAAAAACTGGAAAGACTTGTACAAATTGATGCAAAGTGAAATGCGCAGAACCAGGCAAACTTTGTACACAATATCAACAACATTGTGTGATGATCAGCTATGAATGACTCAGCTCTTCTCAGCAACACATTGATCCAACACAAGTACAAAGGACTCACGAGGGAAAATGGTATCCAAATCCAGATTAAGAACTGATGGACTCTGAATACAGATCAAAGCACATTTTTTTCATTTACTTTACTCTTTTTCATGTTTTTTTTCTTTTGATCTGTGTCTTCTTTTACAACCGTGACTAATATGGAAATATGTTCTACATAATAGCACATGTATATATAACCTATATTAAATTACCTACCATTTTAGGAAGAGGGGAAGGAGAAAAATTTGAAACTCAAAATCTTGTAAAAATGATTGCTAAAAATTGCCTTGTCATGTAATTAAGGAAAAACAATAAAATACTATTTAAAAAAAAGAAAATGGCTGTGATAATGGGAGGGGGTGGGAGAAGGAAAAATACATTTATTCATAATGGCCTCATCAGAACAATGTTCTACCAAAAATGAGCTAAGCAGTCAGTTATGCAATATAATTACTAACACTTTTACCTCCTTTTACTGAAGAAAACTTCAATCTTCACTTCTGAGTCCAGCAATTTCCCCAATATATTCACTTAATAGTATAGTCAGTAGATGCATTTAGTAGAATGTCAATAAAGGCTCAGCCCTGGACCTGCCTTAACCTCTGGGAAGCTTTTGGGACTGGAAATAGGAGATGATTGTCAGCAAACTGCCTTCAAGTAACCCAGTGCTGGAGGGGGAGGACTTTGCCCGGGCTGAGTAAGGACTCTGTCCCCAGGCCTAGCCTCAGGCTCTACCTAGACTCTAACATCCTTTCCTGCTGCTGCCTCCTCGCACCTAAGCTTATGGTCCTTTTCAGAACCCCCTTCACTAGAAAGTGAAAGGAATGGCCACGGTCTTTTCTCCCTCCCCAGCTCAGCCTTCAGAGAGCTCATGGCTGGCCCAAAAGGGAGCACGAAGGCACAAAGAACGGCCCACGAGATGTGGAAAACATCATTCCAGAACAGATAATAAATAAAGGAAAAGATGATAAAGTACTTGGACAATGCCAAGTTCTGAAGCTGAACCTTTCAGAAAGAAGAGTTTTTCAAGATTACTGAGTGCCGGGAGGAACTATTCCTATTAAAAACACTAGAGAGCATAGGAATAAATGGAGTCTTCCTTAAAATAATCTACCTAAAACCTTCAGCAAGCATCATACGTAATGGGGACAAACTAGAAGCATTTCCAATAAGATTGGGGATGAAACAAGGATGTCCATTATCACCACTGTTGTTCAATATCGTACTGGAAACATTAGCTTTAGCAGTAAGAGAAGAAAAAGAAATTGAAGGTATTAGAATAGGCAAAGAAGAAACAAAGCTATCACTCTTTGCAGATGACATGATGATATACTTAGAGAAGCCTAGAGAATCAAGTAAAAAACTACTTGATATAATAAACAACTTTAGCAAAGTTGCAGGCTATAAAATAAACCCACATAAATCATTGGCATTTCTATATATTACCAACAAAGCCCAACAGCAAGAAATAGAAAGAGAAATTCCATTTAAACTTACTGTAGACATTACAAAATATTTAGGAGTCTACCTCCCAAAACAAACCCAGGAACTATATGAACACAATTACAAAACACTTTTCACACAAATAAAGTCAGATCTAAATAATTGGAAAAACATCAGTTGCTCATGGGTAGGCTGAGCTAATATAATAAAAATGACAATTCTACCTAAGCTAATTTACTTATTCAGTGCCGTACCAATCAAACTACCAAAAAATTATTTTATAGAGTAAAATACTAATAAGATTCATTTGGAAGAACAAAAGGTCCAGAATATCAAGGAAACTAATGAAAATAAATGCAGGGGAAGGTGGCCTAGCCATTCCAGATCTTAACTTGTGTTATAAAGCAGCAATCATCAAAACTGCTTGGTACTGGCTAAGAAACAGAGTGGTGGATCAGTGGAATAGGTTAAGTATGCAAGAAACAGTAATCAATGACTATAGTAATCTATTATTTGATAAACCCAAAGACCCCAGCTTCTGGAATAAGAACCTACTCTTTGAAAAAACTGCTGGGAAAACTGGAAAAGAGCATGGCAGAAACTAGGCATAGACCAAAATCTCACACCATATACCAAAATAAAGTCAAAATGGGTACAGGGTTTATATATAAAGGCTGATACTGTAAGCAAACTGGGAGAGAAAGGAATAGTTTACCTATCAGATTTATGGAGAACAGAAGAATTCACGACCAAACAAGAGATAGAGAACATTACACAAAGCAAAATGGATAACTTTGATTACATTAAATTGAAAAGTTTTTGCACATATAAGGCCAATGCAACCAAAATTAGGAGGGAGATAGAAAACTGGGAAAGAATTTTTATAACCAGTCTCTCTGATAAGGGCCTCATTTCTAAAATATATAGAAAATTAAGTCAATTCTGTAAGAATACAAGTCATTCCCCAATTGATAAATGGTCAAAGGATATGAACAGGCAGTTCCCAGATGAAGAAATTAAAGCCATCTACAATCATATGAAAAAATGCTCTAAATCACTATTGATTAGAGAAATGCAAATCAAAACAACTCTGAGGTACCACATCACACCTATCAGATTGGCCAACATGACAAAACAGGAAAAAGATAAATGTGGGAGAAGATGTAGGAAAATTGGAACACTAATGCATTGTTGGTGGAGTTGTGAACTGATCCAACCATTTTGGAGACCAATTTGGAACTATGCCCAAAGGGCTATAAAAATGTGCATACCCTTTGACCCAACAGTAGCACTTCTAGGGTTATATCCCAAAGAGATCATACAAATGGGAAAAGGATCCACATGTACAAAAATATTCATAGCAGCTCTTTTTGTGGTGGCAAAGAATTGGAAATTGAGAGGATGCCCATCAACTGGGGAATGGCTGAGCAAGTTGTGGTATGTGAATGTAATGGAATACTATTGTGCTATAAGAAATGATGAACAGGCTGGCTTCAGAAAAACCTGAAAAGACTTGTATGGTTTGATGCTGAGTGAAGTGAGCAGAACCAGGAAGACGTTGTACACAATAACAGCCACATTGTGCAATGACTAATATTGATAAACTTAACCCTTCCCAGCAATACAAGGATCTAGGACATCTCCAAAGGCCTCGTGATGGAAAATGCTATCCACATCCAAAGAAAGAACCACGGAAGTTGAATTGCTATTTTTTTTCTCTTCTGTTGAGTTTTGTTTCCTCTTTCTGGTGGTTCCTCCTATTGGTTCCAATTTTTACTTACAACATCACTACTGTGAAAATTTATTTAATAGGAATGTATATGTATGGCCTATATCAGATTGTGCACTGTCTTGGGGAAGGTGGTGGGGAGGAAGGGGGAGAAAAATTTTGACCTCAAAAGCATATGGAAGTGATTGTTGATAAATCAAAATAAATTAATAAAAAAATTTTTAAAAATAAGGTCAACTCCCCTTCATTAGAAAGTAAAAGGAACGGCCACTCCCTCCTCAACGGTCTTTCTCCCTCCCCAGCTCAGCCTTCAGAGAGCTCACGGCTGGCCGAAAAGGGAGCACAGAGCCACAAAGAATGGCCCACGAGATGTGGAAAACATCATTCCAGAACAGATAATAAATAAAGGAAAAGATGATAAAGTACTTGGACAATGCCAAGCTCTGAAGCTGAACCTTTCAGAAAGAAGAGTTTTTCAAGATTACTGAGTTCCTAGAGGAAGTGGAGGAATTCCAGGTCCAAAGCAGGAACAGGAGCCATAGAACAGCAAAGAAGACACAGTCCCAGTGTAGAGGAGCCAACTGGGACCTTGCCTTTTATTGGTACTGTGAGTCACACTGACTGTGCAGGTCCAGGGAAAGGAAATTTCCTCTCTCACAGCCCTGAGGGCTTTCTTCCTGTTGTGGGGTATTAGATAAGCTCCTGCAGTATGGTGAGGCTCACCAGTGGCAAAGGGGTCAATTCTCTGTCTATGCAAAGGTTAAATACTATAGGAGGAGAGGGCCGCGCTTAAAGATGGGCTTTGAGTCTAGGCTGGAGTTGCCTGAAGAAGACAGAGACCCAATGGAAAGGTGAGAGAGCTGTCTTGCCTATTTCGGCCTTAAGTGAAAGAGCCTTGTGATGACTACTGTTTGGAATGAAATAAAGTCTGCTGCGCAGTTGATAGGAAAAGTTGCTAAAGTTTGTATCTGATCAATATCTTCCTTAAAAAACCTATCAGTACTATAAGTTTTCTACTTTCATTGGGGACAAAATTTCATATTATGTTGTTTCCCTGTACTTCTTGAGACTTAACTAAATGTAGAATAAAGCCAGTTTTTCAAAAATGCTGAAAAAAGGAACAGCAATAATGACATTTCCCTGTAATATGAGAATAATAATAATAATGGCATTTATATGGTGCTTTAAGGATTTCAAAGCACTTCATAAATGTTATCTCATTTAATCCTCACAACAATCCTTTGAGGTAGATGCTATAATCCCCATTTCACAGATGAGGAAACTGAGGCTAAGAGGAGTTAAGTGACTTCCCTAAAGTCACATGGTTAATAAGTTTCTAAGGCAGGACTTGACCTCATTGCTTTTTCTGATTCCAAGTCCTGCACTCATGCTGGGTAATATGTATCATGATTTTTGTGAAATACCATTGGAAATATAAATTTTTTTTAAAAAAATGAAATGCCATCTGAGGGAAAAACATACTTAAAAATTAATATGAGTAGCTAGACTGAGAATCATGTAGCCACACCAAAGCCCTTTTTGTAAAATCTTTTCTAAAAATGAAGTAATATGATTTGCTTCTTGCAACAACAAACCTGAAACAGAAACATAAAGGAAACGTCCACAGACTGCTGACGAATAAGCCCCACAAAAACGTGACAGATGCACAGCATGTTAATTGTGGGCCAGAAACGGGCATCGCTGCCCACACGGCCAGTAAAAGGTTGTAAACTGCGTCTGCAGATCTCAGGCTGCTTCCAAACACATCTCTCCCGGACCACCAAGAAGGAACACACCAGTACCCAACTGGGGGCCGCCACGAGAGTGCACTGAGCAAGTTCGACCTGAGAACGTTCCAAAGGAAATCCAAGCCTGACTCCTCTCAGGAACTTTCAGAGAGTGATTGATTGCCCAGATGTCATCACACTCTATTGTCTAGATGGACTTCTGCAAGCTTCCTCAGACAGAGGAAACAAAACATTGTTTCTCTAAGATAAGCAGCGAGGCTGGTAAGAAGCCCAGTTTACCACATAGATCTGGAGGCCAGAATTTGCATTTGGGGTCATGTTTTGCCTAGGGAGCTTACATTGATTTCTAAGGCCACCGCCCTGAATGCGCCCACAATCACAAATCTGCCGTCTTACACAGTGTAAGTGTTGGCTCTCACTGAAGCCAACTTTCAGAGGAAAGACAGGAGGTAACAATTCTAGGACCCACAAGACGCTCATAATAACCATTCACGAAAGCTTACACCGACATGGCATTTAACATGGATATACTAATTATGCGTCTATTATGAAATTACAGTTGTATCTTATTTTCAAAATACTCACCATGATTGTATTGTGTTGACTATATTTGAGACAAGTATGCTACAATGAATGTATTTACATTGTGATTTTATACAATAATGCTCTCTTATAAAACACCTTCATACGCATGATCTCCCTTGCCTTTCACCGTCCTGGAAGGACAGCAATGTGACGTAGCTCAAGGAGTGTGCTGTGTAGGCGTCAGGAAAGCCGAAGCATCTTCTAGCTCATTATGAGCTGTGTAACGCTAGGAAAGTCACTGAACCTCTCTGAGCCTCTGAGGAACAGTTTTTCCCTCTGTAAAAGACATCGATGCTTCCCTGGGCTGACATTAGGCTCAAACAAGATCATGCTGATAAAGCGCTTTGCCAGCCTTGAAGCAACTGCACACACCAGCTGCCATTGGCAGACTCCAAATCCACCTTCTCTGCCCGATGCCACGTTGTCATTGAAACCAACAGGGACACAGAGAGCAGCATTAGCTGAGGTTTCCTGATCCCAAGAGCTGAACGCATGAGAAATCCAGTGAGCAATCAATCATTTCATCAGGTAGGTGGGGATTCCTGTCACCAACACACCACAATGGCTCCCTGACTCAGTCAATGTCTTCAAAAGTTTATGCGGACAAAAGAAGCAATCATACAAAACGTGAAGCCCATGGTTACTGACACAAATAGTTACTATCATTTGGGTCTGGTAGATGGGAATGAGGGCTGGCTCTGGAGGCACAGGGCCCAGGTTCAAATCCTGACTCTGATCCTTATGACCTGTGACCTAAGGCAAGTCACTCCACCTCTCACCACCTCAGTTTCCCTATCTGTAAAATGAGTAGGTCCCTAAAGATGGCTCTCTGTATGATGCTACGACCCTGCTATAGAGACCTGTAGTTACCTGACAAAACAGGTTCAATATCCAAAATACTGATAGAGATGGTGCAGGGTACAGGAAGTGGCAGTCTGGTATAAACCTATGGAAATCAGAAATTTGTCCATGATGTGTGTCAGAACACACCACAAAGTGTTACTGGCAGGGCTCTGGATCACTTGGGAGCAAATCACTTAGCACTGCACAATGTATATAGAAGCATTAACTTTTAATAAAGTCATTTTAGTCAAGTGGAATATCTGCAGAAAAGGAAAAAAAATCTCTCGTGATGATGCTATGCCCTGGTTAATATGATGAGCAGTATAAGGGATTTTTATAGCAATCAGTCGAAAAGTATTTCTTAAACACCATGCTGGTGAGTGAAATGAAATGCTACTTCCTCACAATGAGCCTACATTCTAATGGGAAAGATAGTAAGTATGTATAAAAAATGAGATTCACAAAACACAATGTGGTCAAATACAAGGCAGTTTTTTTTGGGGGGGGGGGCACTAGGAGGGGAAAGGATTCATGCTGAAAAGGGGACCTGAGCTTCATCTTTTCAAATCAAGTCGGCAGCATGCATTAAGCACCTACTATGTGCCAGGTACTGTGTGCCAAGTGCTGGGGGTACAAAGAAAGGGAAAAACTAGTCCTGGCTCTCCCAAAGCTCACAATATTATGGAGGCCATAACATGCAAACCACCATGTCCAAAGAAGACAGACACAGGATAAACCGGGGAGAATCACAGAGGAGGCGTTAGCATTAGCAGACCTTAAGAGGAGAGAGAGTCTGTGAGGTGCAGGGAAGAAGGGAGTTCACTCCAGGACCAAAAGACAGCCAGTGTGGAGGAACAGAGACAGAAGATGCAGCCTTGCGTGTGAAGAACAGAGAGGAGGCCAGAGGGAGGAGGAGGAGTTATGCCCAGTGAAACTGGAAAGAGAGATTACAGCCAGAATGGGCAGGGCTTTACCGCTAAACAGAGGCGTTGATATTTGATCTTTGAGGCAAGAGGAAGCCACAGTCAGGGGCATGATGTAGGAGATGAGACAGCAAAGGCACCTGAGAAGGAGCAGGCAGACAGACAGACAGGAGAAGGGTCACAAAAACCCAGGGAGGAGGAAAGGGAAGTCAACAGTGTCAACTGTGGCTGAGAGGTGGAGAAGGACTCACACTGTATAAAGATTCTTGGATTTAGGCATAGTGTGCTGGAAATGATTTTAGAAAAACCAAAGAAGACTTATACAAACAAATGCAGGGAAGTGACCAGCACCAGGAGAACAATGCCATGATGGCATCAGCCAAAGGACTTTGAAAGACTTGAGAATGCCGATCAGTGCAATGGCCGAGCTGATTTCTGAGCACCCGTTATGAAGCAGGCTTCCCAGCTTTCCTGACAAAGAGGTGATGGACTCAGGGTGCAGAATGAGGCATAGATATTTTTAGACCTGGATCATACAGGAATTTATCTTGCTCAACTATACATATTTGTTACATTCAATTGGGGGGGCAGGGAAAAAGAGAAAATAGATGTTAAGTGGAAAAAAATAAAATAAAATGTTAGATTAAAAAATAGAAAAGAGATCACTGGTAAGTTTGGAGAGAGCAGTTTCAGTTGTGTGATGAGATCAGAAACCAGAATGCAAAGGGTTAAGAAATGAATGAGAGAAGTAGAGGCAGTCAATGCAGGCAGTTTTTTTTTTCCCCCAAGGAATTTGGCTTAAGAAAGGGAGATGAGATATAGGATGAGAGCTTGAGGGCATGTACTGTAAGGGCCTCTTTTTGTTTGTTTTGGTTTTTTTAAGGATGGGAAGACTCCGCAAGTTTAAAGTGAAATAACCAGTGTCAGGGAGAAGTGAAAGACTGGAGGTGGGGGATGAATGAGGATGCTAGCAACTGCATGTGAAGAGGAGGGACTTGGGGAGGCCCAGAACCTGGGAGAAAGGAAGCCAGAATTTCTGGGGGATGAGAGCCAGAGGATCCGAGTTACGTCACACCAAGACCATGGAGTCTGCTAAGAACAGAATGCTGAACTAAAGGAGGATACAGAACTAGCCTGGGCGGCAAATTCCAACAGTGATTCAATCCTCACTTTCCTCATCTGTAAAATAGGAGCAATCATCCTTTCTAGAGAGTGGAGTTTTGATGATGTATAAAGGCAAATATTGCCCACAAAAGCAAATATGTAACTAACATTCAAGTGAATGGGAGCTTCGTAAATATTCAGAGCAATCTGGGGCCCACAGAACATCCTGGACTCCCCACTTGTCCAGTTCAAACCACGTGGCCAACATTCAGGCAGACTGCTGGAGCCAAGGCTGAGTGCAGATCAGCAGCAGCCAAGCGCTTTTAATA
Organism: Vombatus ursinus; assembly: GCF_900497805.2. Taxonomy (NCBI): domain Eukaryota; kingdom Metazoa; phylum Chordata; class Mammalia; order Diprotodontia; family Vombatidae; genus Vombatus; species Vombatus ursinus. Next base: position 50,108,250 of record NW_020954577.1, on the reverse strand, counting down.
ATGTGTGATTTTAGTTGGGACACTCTTCAAATATCACTGCAGAGTTCTCTTACGCATGTCTTCAGCTCTGGGTGAAGTATCAAAAGTGTATTTTATTAATTTCTACTAATTAAAATCAGGAAAATGATTTGATGATGATCTTGTGCCCTGGGAGTCAGACGTCTCTGATGCCCTCACCTGCCTTGCCTTTGCTGATATTTCTTCATATAAGCCCCTTCCTTCTCCTGTGACTGAGTCTGTGTCCGTAAAAAGGAGGAGAAACCTGGGAATGGGAAGATGTGGGGAGAAGCTGATGTTCCCTTAAAATCCCTCCCTGTTGTTCAGAACACAGAAGCAGCGTGTCCACACTCCCCCAGAGCAAGGGCAGAGGCTCTCATCCCCCCAGTGGGGCCGGACCAGGTGTCCCCTGGGGTCCCTTCCCATCATGAAGATTCTTAATCATTCTAAGCAGGTGCTACCTCGGTGTGGCTGCAGAGAGAGGGCCACACCTCAGGTAGCATACTTAGACATCACCACCTGCTACCTTCATACTGCTCTTATTTGCGTGTGTGTGTGAATATGTGTGCAGATGTGCAATGATAGCAGGATCACAGAACGAGAGGCTGTTTACGGATTGCTGGCCAACACCATCCTCATGCCTTTTCTTGGACATTTTGCTTCTCTCACACCTGATGTCCAAGTGTGCGACCCTCTGTTCTATTCCCTATGATCTAAGCTGAGAGTGATCACACAAGCAAGAACAGAGGTGAGATCCCTGTCTGATGGCTTGGTCATGCCGTGCATCTGGAGAGAACGTCGCCGTGTCCTCTGACGTGGCTAAGCAGCTCCACCTGCTCGGTATCTTCTTGCCAGCACGTTCCCGTGGCACAAATAATTGTTTAATAAAGTGGTTCCGTTATTGAAAAGCATCTCATTCCAGCCAAATTGTAGGGGCCCTAAATGATGATCCAGTAAAAGGGCTGGGCACAGTCCAATTTCTCTCATGAAAAACGCTTTATTTTTCTTCCAACTGACAAATGACAGCATCAAGTGCCGAGAACAAAGACTAGAACCAGAGACTTTGCTTGTGGCATGAGCTGGTTGTCCCAGGTTCCTTCAATCCAATCGGCAAACAATAAGCAAGTGCCTCCTGTCTGAGAGCTCTTGGGCATTACTTCCATCTTGTACTGAGAAGCAAGAGCACATAACATCCCACCCAGTCACCCCCTGGGCATGGTTCCCTCTGCCCTGCCTTCCTGCTGCCAACCTTCTTCCCACCTGACCTCCAGAGGCTATACCCTCTTCTCACTGGGTGAGCCCATCCACACAACTTGGTCCTGCAAAGGAGTTGGGTGCAAATTCACCTAACCCTCAGCATCTAGCCACACCCTAGCCATCCTTTACATCTCATACAGCCGCCCACCAGAAACCCTGTGCCTCTCTGGGCCTTTCGCCCTACACCTTGTTGCCACTCACAACCAGCCTCCATTCTTCACCTCCTCCTCTTGGAGCAAGAATTAAGTCCACATCACCAATGCTTGTGAAAAGGGCGCAATGACCCATTCATGGCTCTCTGACTCCATTCACTATCCCTGTGACTCTCTGGACCAAAACTACTTTTCTTGGCTGCCACTCTTTCACTATTAGAGTGGAAGCTGCTTGAGGGAAGGGACTAATTCTTTTTATAGTTTTGTCCTCAGTGCCTAATGTGCACATCCCAGGTGCTTAAATGGTTTTGTTTTTAAATTCATTCAGAATTGAAAAGTATTAGACAACTTCAGTGCCGCTCAAAAAAAGCATTACACATGGGTGACCTGGGAAGAAAAGAAAAGCCATACTCTGGGCTTCCTCTCCCTACTACACCTATAATATTTAAATAGATTTCATATAGCTAAGATGAAAACTATCAAACACATAACTCCATCACAACTGTATCGAGTAGAAACTGCAACACACATTACTACGGGCTGCAAATATTTAGTACCTTCTGAGTACCTGGCAAGATACAACCTGATGAGCAGAATATACATCAGAAGCTCAAATTCCAATATAGAAATACAAGCCTTGAAAAGAAATCCTTGAAAATTTGAGAAACAAAATGTCTTGGAACCAGACCATTAAGGTTTGATTGATATAACCATATATACATATGGATATATCAATATATATCAGATATATATATATGGATATATGTCAGATATATCCATAAAAACTTAATAATAATATTTTAAATAAATGTCACTGTACTAAATACTCGTAATCTCCAATCAATCAGTAAACAAGCATAAGTTGACAGATGGTGTGTTTTCTTCAAGGAACAGCATGGAAAGCGGCGATCAAAGAGAAATGCAAATCAAGACAATCCTGAGGTTGTTCCTTACAACAAAAATGTTGGCAAAGATGACAAAAGATGGGAAGAGTCAATGTTGGAGGTTCTGTGGAAAGATAGGCACACTAATGCATTATTCATTGGACTGTGGATTAGGACAACCATTCTGGAAAGCAATTTGGGGTTGATGCAAATAAAATGGTTAAAATGTCCATAATTTGTGACTCAGAGATTCCACTGCCAGGCATATACCCCAAGGAGGTCACTGATGAAAAGAAAGCTAAACTATTTGCAACAGCACCTTCTGTGGCAGCAAAGACCAAGAAACAAAGCAGATGTCCATCAACTGAATAACGGTTAAATAAGTCATGGCATATTAATGTAATGGAAAATTATTGTGCTTGAAGAAACAATGAATATGATAAATACAGAGAATCATGGAAAGACTTAAGTGAACTGTTATAACATGAAGTAAGCGGAACCAAGAAAAAATATACACAATAATTACAACAATGAACATGGAAAAGAGATATGAGAAGACACCTTTCCCTAAGCCCTTGCAGAGGTGGCAGAAAAGGGCAAGATTCTTTTTGATGAATTGATTGGTTTTGATGTATTTTTTCTCCTTTTAAAAAAAGATGGCTCTTTGGGAGGGGGTGGGAAGGGACACAAGGAGAAATGTGGCCTATGCATAAACAAAACTATTTTTTAAAAAGAAAAAGATGAGAACTTAAAGAAGACAATAATAAGAACAGCATGAATTCATATTGCGCTCCACGGTTTACAACCAGTTTTCCTTCCTATAACCCTGTGACATGGGAACAACGTCAGAGCAAAACCTCAGAAGCAACAAGTCTAGCACCCAAATATCTATTACTTTCTACTAACTAAGGAACGGTCAATTCTGCAAATAGTTCATGTCCACAAGAGATTTACAAGCTTAGATCTGCAATACAAAAGAATCAAACTGGCACTAACACCGAATAGAGATTTAAAGTACTATTCACTTGTCCTTCTCTCTGGAGAGGTCAACAGTGTTATCTTACACATGTTGATCTGGTATAACACATGACTGATGCTTATGTAAAAGGGATCTTGCCAAGGCCAGGGGATCAAAGTTTGTCCCAGCATTTTTTTCATCTTTATTTGCAAAAGCTCCAATCATGCTTTCTGTATATGTATCCATTCTATGTTACTGGCAAGAAAATTCAATCTAATCGTCCTTCTAGCATTCATGAAGGTCCATAAACTGCAACTAAATTCAAATCTACATGAAAAGAGATTAACATGCCCTAATTTCAAGTTTTCACCTGGTTAGCCAAGCCATGGGGGATAGAAAAGGAATTAAAAGTCCATTCCAAAAAGTTCAGATGGTATTGGTGGGTAAAAATGGAGGTCACTACTCTTGGCTACTCTAGATTGAGTACCTAAAGATAAAAATATTAAGACAATCACGAGTCACTTACTGGGGTGAGGATGGTAGATTTTTGTTTGCAAGGTCATAACTAGACAAAGAAAGGTCCTGAAATAATTCCTGTACCCCAACCTATCCCCATATCTGTATAAGTGAAATTTGCTTAAAAAGAACACAAATGGAAGTTGTAAAGAGAGAATAAGTCCTAAAACAATGGGGGAAGGAAGGAGGAAAGAAATGTTTTACCTGCTTTGTCTGAAAAATGGTCAGGGGAAGAACGATGAACTGAACTGACTTTAGAATCTAAGGCTGTGATCCACTCCCAAGTTCATGGGATGGCCACATCCAGTGGACGCATCTCATGTTTCTCATGTGGGCACGTGGATATTCACTCTCAGAGGCAGCTATCTTGCGCCAACCTATTCTCACACAAGCAGGCCTGTGTGCTCAGCAAAATACCACCAACATGAAGTTACACTCAAATTCCATCAGGGTCCTAGGTCCTATGAGGAGTAAATATCCTTCCACTACTCTCCACTCTAACTTTTGAGTCCCCACCAATGCACGTCTATTTACACAACCAGCTACTAAAGTAATGACACCAATTAATAACAGTGCAAAAGAAATAAGATCGCAGGTCCTGGTATATTAAAGCAAATGCATAAATAATAATTATATCACAATCTACACATAAATCAGGGTCATATTCTCTCACCAATGTCTTCAGTACCTGGGGGGAAAGAATGGTCATACACTCACAGAAACCTAAGAAGCAAGTACATGGGTGAGGAAAACCCATGTGTTCAGAGTATCTTGTGACTCTGGAACTGTAAACTTTGACATCTCATTTCTATTTCAGGAACTGTCCATAAAATGTTCTTGATGCTTCTGTGTTAAACAGATGCTTCCATTTGCTAAGTTGAGTTGATCCACACTGTGCTTGATTGATCAGCTAAGTGACTTCTCTGATCTTCTACTTCTACATTATTCCTCTGTTCAGCTCAACAGCCTCCTCTCAATGGCAACTGTACAATCCGTCACTTATAGTTTCTAACTTCGATGATGCACATCCTTTTACTTCTCTCTCTTCTTATCTTTCTGAGCTCTATGTTCCCTCCATGTGAACAACCCTGTCTTAGCTATGATCAGGAATTAAGTTTTCATCTTCTGTCTGTAAGATAAATTATATCTGTTTAAAAATCACATAAAAGCTGATTGCCCATATCTCTTTAGTTATACTAAAGATCATGACATTCAAAACTCAGCAACAACTTTTTATGGTGATACTTATACTACCTACCTTACAGGGCCATTGTGATATGAGTGGTCTGTAAGTTATAAAGTGCCATACAAATTTTAATTATTGCTACCATGCAAGTGAACGTGAATATGAGTTGTGGTCCTTATGGTCTGAATTACATATAGAAAACCCAGAGCTTTTCTTGAAGGTTCTAAAACCTGAATAACTACTTCAAAGTCTGACAGCATAAATTACTTCCAGTCACAAGCAGTTATTCAGCACCCCCTATGTGGAGGCACTAAGTTAGGTGTTAGGGTTGTAAACACTGAGATAAAAATAAAATTCTCAATGATTTCCAAAATTTCAACAGAAAAATCATAAATGTTTGGGAATATCCATAAATTATAAGTAAAGAATAACTATTTAAAATATAATGTTTGCAGGAATGCATACAGGCTGGGAGTTGAAGGGGTATTCTTCAAACTGTAGAGACTAAAATTCAATTATTATATTGACTAGATCAGAAACCTCAACTCCAGTCCCGCTTTGACAGGCCACTGTGGCATGGGGTAACCCTTCATCCTTCCCCACGTCAGGTGCCAATAAGTTAAAAAGGTATCAGGTACAAGCCTATATGGAGGAGGGCACGCTGTGCCCACGTACTGAAATACCTAGAAGAGTCAATCCTAAGTTGGTGAAGGGGGCACCCCCATGACCTATGTCCTGGATGCTGTGAAGGGCTGAAAGTCAGAAAAGAAAAGGGTGTGTGGCGTGGTCCTGTTCGATGCTCGCTCCTTTCACAAAGTCCACATGAAATCCGGTCGTGGGAACACGACGCCGTGGTGATGATTTCAAGAAGACTGTGGGGGTATTTCATGTAGCTCTCCAAGATGCATTAAATGATGGGAAGGGGAAAAATAAAAGAAGAAAATTACTCCATCACTGGTTTCTAATAAAAAGCCTTTTTTCCATTTCCAAGCTCAAACAAGTCTTTGAAGATACTGCGCTGATACTATTCGGTGCATCTCCCCAGGCTCACAGGACTCCCAATGCCTTCTTACCTCCTCCTAACACTTTGCTCCATCTTTCTGTCCTGATAACAGACCCCGCTGCATACCCTCCACGCCAGCGTAGTCTTCTGCTTATCCACAGGGCAGCAGTGTCCTTCAAAACACCTCCCCCCTACCCCGGTAAGAACAGGCCTGGAGAAAGCAGCTGTTCTAGCTTGTACATGTGCAAAGAGAGGAATGATAAATGATGAGGGCCTTTGATGGTGCAAAAGCCAAGAGCGGACCCAGGGGACCACAGCAGCGGCACCGTCTTGGGGAGGAACAGACTGACGACAGCACACAGAAAAGGGGAGCGAGGGCAATGCTTCTTTTTAAAAGCTAAGCACCTAGGGGTAGCTAGGTGGCACAGTGAATAGAGCACCGGCCCTGGAGTCAGGAGGATCTGAGTTCAAATCCGACCTCAGACACGGAACACTCACTAGCTGTGTGACTCTGGGCAAGTCACTTAACCCCAATTGCCTCACCAAAAAATTAATTAATTAATTAAAATAAAAACTAAGTACCTGGAAAAGAACAATTCACAAAGCAAATTCTGTCTCCATGTGACATGGAGAATTATGCATACAACAGGATGACGCCCTGCAGCATCTCCTCCACGAGTGGACGGGCAGGCAGGGAGTCCCTGAGCTCAGCTTCAGGGAAGCCTCACCAGAGGACAGAGGGGTCCCGGGCCCTGCTCCCGGCACTGGCCCAGTCAGAATGTTGCTGGGCAGAGCGGGCAGGGAGGAGTCTTCCAGCTGTCAGCCGGGCACTGGGGAGAGTTTTCGACCGTGGCTGGAGGGACATGGACACATTTATTTCTGCCTTGGCACTGAGAGCCTCCTGGGGACAAAGCCAAACTGAAGCTTGAAGGGGCCTGGTTGCTGCTTAAGCTCCCACCAGTACGTTTTCTTCCGGACTGTAAGTGCTCAGGGTGGTGCTGATCTTGTGATTCCATTCAGACAGTGCCAAATGGCATATAAAATATGACTGCTGTTTGCTTGTTGAGTTGTTTTTCAATCATTTCTGACCCTTGGTGACCCCATCTGAGGTTGTCTTGGCAAAGATACTAGAGAGGTTTGATATTTCCTTCTCCAGTCTATTTTACAGATGTGGAAACTGAGGCAAATAGGGTTAAGTGACTTGCCCAGGGTCACACAGCTCGTAAGTGCCTGATGCCAGGTTTGAACTCAGGAAGATGAGTGTTCCTGACTCCAGGCCTCGCACTCCATCCACTGCACATCTAGCTGTCCCCTAAAATATGCTCACATTACAAGTTAAACCTCAATAAAAGCTCCAAGGGATCTCCTTCAAAGGCTGAAAGCAAAACCCTGAAGTGTGCACCGGACAAAAAAATGATCAAGAAATCTGAGGAGAAACTAGCGTGGCTGCCCCTTTCAGAACTGTGTGAGGGGGCATCTGGAAGCCTGAAGGCAATAGGAAAGGGAGCTGCCATCAGGAGAGGCCAGAGACATATGTGCCCTAGAGACTCTGTGTCCAGAGGCAGGAAGAAAAGAGAGGCTCACCCAAGACAGCCCCAGGGTGCTCAGAATCCCGAGTGCAGACCCTGGAGTCCTTAGGGAGCAGCAACAGGCCAGGAGGGGCCCTGGAGATCCAGGGTTCTGAAGCTCTGAGGTCCAGAGGCGCCTAACCCCGCCCTAGGCGGAGGTCTGTACGGGAAGTTCGATGACCCCTGTCAACCACTCTGCCCCCAAAGCGCTGCAGGACACAGAACCTGGCCCTGGCGCAGCCCTAACACAAGAACTAAAGCTTGAGGGATGAGCTAGCGCTAGACAAATACAACACCAAACATTATTAAAAAGTATCGTCAATCTAGAGTCCCTCCCAGAGAAGGAGCAAGTCACTGGAACAACCGCGGAGAGTCAAAGGAAAGAAACGCATTTTCTGCATTAAATCGAATACTCCGAAGACTCGAAAGAAACACATCGAGAGGTGCAAAAGTGCAGGAGAAGCTCTGTGGGAAAGGCCTGCGAGAGAAGCAACGCTTCACACGGAAAGTGGCCCGTGGGGCCTGGCCAGCAGGCGCTCTGAGACCCAGAACAGACCAAGCAGAAGCCGACGACTCCACGAGGCAGACGGTGAGTACCTGCTCATCGCCAGGCGCACAGAGGGAGAACAAGGGGCCTTCAGCTAGGCCTCCCTCCCTCCCTCCCTCCCTCCCTCCTTCCTGCACTACCCATGCCAGCCCTGGGGGGAGAGGCACTCAGCACAACCCCAAGCAGTCCATTCCTGGGCTCCTGACCTTCCGAACATGCAACAGGCAAACTATCCTGGGCTTTAGCAGGCTGGTATTTCCCACCATCAGAGACAAATGTCAGGAACGAATGAGAAGAAGCTCATGGAATGGACTAAAATTGGTTGTGAATTTAATGTAAGTAACCCTGAGGAAGTGGACTGGAGAAAGACCAACACATGAGTGCACCGGCCGTTCTCTGCCACTGACCATCAGCTTCAGGCCACACGATAGGGTCCTGGCTCTCTGGCCTGCCCTCAGCCGATGACAAGTATCTACTAAGCACCTACTATGTGCCAGGCACTGTGCTAGAGCTGGGCGTATCGGCACAAAGGATGCAATGATCCCTTTTCCCACATACATGGGCGCTAGACCAGGGAGAGGCAAACTCTTTCTAACACTAAGAAAGGCGTTCATTCAAGGTACAAGATGACATGTATGAGAGGATTAGAAAACACAAGCAAGCACATGATCACATGGTTGGGCTCTGGTACTTTGCCCATAGTAGGACCTTACGAAAGGGTAGCTGAACAGCTGAGCCAATGAACTGAACCCTGAGGATGACTGCAAAGGTGGGGTCCTTGGCCCTCTCAGAGGATCCCATCTGACCTCACAGCGCTCAGTCCTCATCTCATACACTCAGCGAACCGTAATTTGCCCCACGTCTCTCGATGGGATCACAGGGTTGGCCCCTGGAAGGGCCCCTCCTGCACTACCTGGGCACAGTTACACCCCCAGCAGCACAGGCATTCAAACCCAGACCCTCTGACTGCAAATCCAGTTCTTCAAGCTGTACCAGGGCGGGCTTCTGTTTCAGGGTGCCAAACTTGGAGGGCAGAGCTTTAGCAGCAAAGAACAAAAGATGCCAAAGCAGGGTGAGGGTCTTCCTTGCATGTACAATTAGCCAGGGGCCTTCCCCTCACCCAGGCTGGTGTCCTAAGGTCTCAATCATCTTCTCCCCTGACAACAGAGGTGGGTGCTTAAGGTTTTCTCCCCAGGTGTGGCTTGCGATGCTTGCCCGAGGCCCTGACATGCCTGGCTCAGCCAGCGTTCTTCCCACTAGAGCACGCTGACCCTTTAGATTGACCCCAAACAAATCTTCATTCCTTGCAACAGGCATAGCAGTGATGTGAATTTTGCAAAGGCACAATGACACAAGCAGCCCGGATCACCTAAACGGTACAAGGCATCAACACAGTTGCCACGGCTGCTGCTGCTTTTCTTTCCCAGAGCTGGCCACCAGCGGATAGGACAAACTTACTCTCCCGTTGGGACATCTTGTCTCTCAGCCTGGCATCACGAGAAGAGAGTGGGCACTGAGTCAGGAAGCTTGAAATCGAGGGCCACCATGATTCCTGCTGGTTACGCACCCCTGGTGAGGCATTGACGCCCTGAGCACCCTGGGCAGCTCTAAAGCACAAAGCTGTGGGAAGGTGCCAGCATGGGTCAGAGGGAGTCTCTTTAAGCCAGGAGTTGCACATACTAAAGAAATCCTAGGGCAGTGCCTTTTTCCTATCCCTACATTGTCTGGAGTCCATTCTGTAGGATGTAATGCATGTTGTAGATGAAGAATATTCCATATGCTTCTCTACAGAGTAGCGGCCTAGGTTGGCAGCTATCAGAGTATCAGTCACCAGGACTGCAGTAAAGTCCTGTCTCTGACAAACACTGGCCAAATACGCTGCCACAACGCAGCAAGGTGGTGCGGTGGACACAGCACCAGGACTGGAGTCAGGAGGACGAGAGGCCAAATCCAGCCTCTGGCACTTACTAGCTGTGTGACCCTGGCCAAGTCACTTCACCTCTGTTTGCCTCAGTTTCTTCATCTGTGAAATGGGGGTGATACTAGCACCTACCTCACAGGGTTGTGAGGATCAAATGAGATCCTGACAGCAAAGTGCTTAGCACAGCCCCTGGCCTGTAGGAGGCTATATTTAAATGCTTAACAGTTTCCCCATGGGATCCTGGCCATGTCCCCTAACTTCTCCATGTCCCAGATGGCAACTGAAGACCATCAACTGTATGACAGTTGCTGATATGAACTGGTAGAGGGAGTTTTCTCATCAGGGACTCCCTACACTAATATAACCATTGGTTCAGATACACACACACACACACACACACTCACACACACACATACTATACACACAACACATACAAAGCGGGGAACATCCCCGTCCCAGGACTTAGCACAGTGCCTTTCATACAGTAGGGGCTTAATAGATGTTTGATTAAATTGATATCAAAGGCAGTCACAAAACTAACTGCTCTCATTGTTCAAATATTCACACAGATAAACTAATAGGGGAATTACATGTTTGATCTATTTTATAATTTGGTATAATTTAAATTTCCTTCTTGAGGCAACCCAGCATTAGCAGTTTACCTATAAGACATCTAACAATTAGCCCATTCTAAAATATTGTGACAGCCTTGAACAAAAGCACATATACACTGACTATACATTTCTCAGACCACCAGTTCTTGCTTCCCACTGCAATGTTTACTCTGTACACAATCACACCCTATTTGTCTGAGATCAGACCTCCAACAACTCACCTAACCATAACACAGCTGGCAACTCCTACACAAGCCAGCTGGCCGTCTGGCTGACAGAAGTAGCCACTCCAAAGCCCATGCACGTTACAGGAAAGGCCTCCAGGATGCTGAGCTGGCCCTGCTCTGTTCTGAGCCTGGGCCTCCCCCTTGCCTTCCCCTGCGTGAGGATGCTGAGTGGTCACAGCAACACTACAGAGAGGCCTCGGTCACCAATGTGGGACTGGACACGGACAGAGTCTCCTGGATAGCTCCTCAGACTCACAGAGGGCCTTCACTCGGGTGCTGAGGGGGTGGCGTGTACTCGTTTATAGCTAAACTTCTCTGAAAACACAAAAATCATATCTTTAATGTATGCAGCGACTTCGCTATTGCACTGAAGCCTGAGATACACTCCTCGGCAAGGAAAGAATCACCTTGGTGAAGTACATCATGACTCCCTCATTCATTTTCCAAAGCCCAGATTTTCATTTGCTTAAAGTGAAGGACGCCTCTAGACATATTCCACGGACACAGCAACAGCACCTAGATGCTTGCCCGTGATGTCACATAAGAAGTGCCCAGCTGGGAACACTTTCTCCGGGTCTTTCACTGTTAACTCCATCCCTTATCAAAAGATAAGAGTGGCCATTCCAACTCTGCCACCTTCGGCCAGGAGAGACCCATGACCTCTAGGCTCAAAAGGTCACAGACTGAGGGCTGGAAGGCACCTTAAGAGATCACTGACTCCATTCCGCAGATGAGGAAACTGAGGCACACAACTATAGATACCTTCCTGTAGCACGTCTGCCTCCCTCCAACTCCAGGGCCCTGTCTGCTACACCAGTGGGGTCAAATGAAAAAAGAAACAAATCTGATTGCTGCAGGGTGCAGATCGGCTTAGAAAACCACAAATTGTCATGACGATGTTACACTGTATTTTTACTGATTTTGTTCATCTGGATTGGACTGCAAGGGAATGTTATGGGCCCTGGGGGGAGTGGATGGGGGGGCATGTTTGACACCCCCACACTACACCATGGAACCTCTCAAGGTCGCAAAGTTAGAAAGTGGCAGAATAAAGACTATACTTGAGGTCTTTTGATTACTGATTAAGCAAATAAGCATTTCTTAAGCACCTACTACGTGCCAGGCACTGAGCTAAATGTCCAAGATAGAATAAAAATGGAAAACTCTGCCCTCAAGGGGATTACATTTTAGCTGGAGAGCTAACATACATGCAGAACAAATGAGGTAATTTGGTGAGGGCAGGCATCCATGCAGCTGGCAGGTCCAGTAAAGGCTTCCTTCCTGGAGGGGGGGGCCCGCTTAAATGCTGTGTAAGGCAGAGGTGGGAGGAGGCAGGACCTTCCAGGCAGTGGGAAAGCCAGGCCCAAGGCACCAAGACAAGACCTGAGCACCTTGTGAAGAATGTGAGATAGCCCGAGGGGTGGGGCTGCAGACGAGCCTGGAAAGGCACAAGGCAAACAGAGACGTCCACACTGGAACGGAGAGACAAAATGGGAGCTACTGGATAGAGTGTGTTGAGCAGGGGAGTGGCAAGTTTACTCCTGTGCTTCAAGAAAATCCCTTGGTATCGGAGCAGAAGTCAGATTGTGGAGAGAGACCTGAAGCAGGGATCCTAATTCAGAGGCCACTGCAATATGCCAGGCAGGAGGCAATGGTGGGCTTCCACAGCCTCGCTTTGGAATGACAGCAGGAACTTCCCAGAAATAAAGACATTGGGAGGAAGACCAAATTTCAGAGGGAAGACAGTGAGCTCCATTCCGGATGCTGAGTTTGAGATGCCTGTGGGAATCTCCGCTCAAAGGCCACCTCCTACATGAAGCCTTTCCTCCTGCTGTAGCTTCAAGTGGTCTCCAAAAGAAACCCAGTTTCTGCTCATTTTATAACGTTCTTAGGGGATTATACACCCCCAGGTGATCTCCTCCCCCATAATGGAAGCTCCCTGGAAACATGGATGTTTCCACTTCAAGTACCGAGCACAGTCTGGTGAACTCAGTAGGTGCTTAATAAAGGCAAACAAGATGACAGAGAACAAGGAAGTGGTCAGTGGAACAAGCACACGTCCTAACATACACATACACACACACACATACGTATGCAGACACACATGCACCCATTCACACACACACATACACACAAACACACACAGAAGGAGGAGGAGGAGGAGGAGGAAAGACTGATTAACCCGGGCACAGAGCAGAGCTACATCCTTATTTTCAGAGATGGATATGAAGAAAAAGAGGAGAGGGAAGAGAATGAGGGAAGAGAGAGCCCCTAACTGCGAGACTCAGGTGCCTTCCCTTACAATGGCTCGCATGGGCAGCCAGCACGGCCTTGTCCAAATCAAAACCTCAACTAGGCCACAGGAACGAAAATGGCATTGGCACTGCCATGAGCAAATGAGGGAGCTCATTAGAAGGGAGTTCTGACGTAGATGTTGTATACCACTATAGATAATACAGAAAATAGACACATATAAATATAATCTCTATCTGGGTGTGTATGCTGAAAAGTTTGAAGAACAGCTGATTTATTCTGCTTTGCCCAAGTATCAAGTCTGTTACTTCCATCACTCTCCTTTTAAATTCTCTCAACAACAGAAATGCGAAGGCTCACAGTTGTTGTTACAGGTGGGCAGGGGTCACCTGTCCATCTGCAGAGAGGCACTCGTATCTGCAGATTGGCCGATTTCCAGCATAGGCCAGGCTATCTCCCTTAGAACACCACAATACCTTACTGCACAAGTCCCCAACATAAGTGAAGCCAAAGTCCACGTCATCAGCTTTCCTGACATCTGATGATTCAAACAACAAAATCCATTTTCACAGCTTTAATAATATCACCTGCCTCCTGGTCTAAGATTCTTTCTCCATGTGTCTGTGTAACATCCCCCTGACAGAAGCATGACAAAAATCTCCTGTACTTCATCTAATTAGGTCCCAGGCAGGAGGGTATTAAGGGGATGGTCAGAGTTGAAAATGTCTACTAAAGACTGCAACATCAAAATTTCCATTCGAATGTTAATTTTATTTACTGATCTTGGATTTCCTAAGGTAAACTCACTCCTGCTTCCCATGTTAATGGTTTCTCATTAACACAACAAAAGGGATCATCTGCCCAGTCTTACAGAAATCCCTATCAAACCGGGTATAATCAAAGAAGAGTAAGATAGTAGCTTCTCCTCCAGCCACATGCAATCAATACAAAGGGGATCTTCCCACTGGCTTATCCTGGGGCCCAGAGGAAGGAGGACGCATAGTCACAGGAAGCCCTACGAAATCTTTCAGAAAGAATAGAGCGTTTAGTCTCCTCACTTGGCACACAGCTCCCTTCACAGTTTTTATCTAACCAACAAAAGAAGTTGGAACAATGGCAAATGCCAACCCCCACCCCATCAATCCTTGCAGAGACACTAGCATATCTACCTGCCACCAAGAGCATTCAAATTTTAAACACTTAATTCAAAAAAAGACTGATTAATTTCGAACTTTTAAAGGGGAACACTGGCTCCCATTTCCATTGGTAAGAACTTCCTGTGGCCAAAGCCATATGCCAGGTACCAAAGACACAAAGACAAAGTTAACAGTCCTTCCCCTCAAGAGGGTTACATTCTAATGTAATACACACAGAAAGCAGACACAAGGTAACATTGGGAGGGGAGGAAAAGGCATGACCAGCTTGGGGAAAGGTTGTGGGAACCTAGCACGGCATCATTTCAGAAAGGACCCAAAGGAAACTAGGGATTGCAGAGGCCAAGAAGAGGAGAGGGAGCATTCCAAGCATGGCGGACAGCACGTGCAGAGGCGTGATGGGGCATCACGTGGGAGGAAGAACACTCCTCCTGAGCTGAGTCACATACACTAAAGATGGATGTAGGTGATAGAAGGCTGCCTGCGCCAAACAAACGAATTTCTGTTGGGGCCTCCGAGCAGCAGGGAATTGCTAGAGTTCACTGAGTAGTAACAAGAAAATGGTCAGACCCGGCAGCTGTGCAGAGATGGGAGAGAACCTAGCGATCAGGTGTGAAGACACAGTGAAGACAAGGAGCATGAGGAAGGCTCATGCACCAAAGCTGCTGGGGTGACTGAGATGATGGCGGCGGGAGAGGGGGCAGGAAGGAAGAGGACATGAGCATCAATCATTCAAAAACCTTCATAAGGGGCTTATGAAGTGCCAGGCACAGTGTTACATGACGGGGCCGCCACAAAAGGCAGAAACAGCCCCTGACTTCAAGGGGTCACATTCTAACGGGGAAAACAATGACACGTAAGGGACAAGGCACCTATGGGATATAAAGAAAACTGATGGAGATGATCTCCGTGGGGAAGGCCCTGGCAGCTGGGGAACCAGGCAAGGTCTTCTGCAGAAAGTGAGCCTTCCATGAAACTACGTCAAGGAAGAGGCAGAGGTGAGGGGGCAGAACACTGCAGGCAGAGACCCAGAGAGAGACAGAGTGTGGGGTGCAGAAAGGCAGAAGGCACAGAGGGCACTGGAAAGGCAGGCGTGGGTTGGCTTATAAAGATTTTGAAAAGCCAACCAGAGAACTTTCTATCTGATTCTAGAAGGACAGGGAGGGCCACTGGAGGTGAGGAATGATGTGGTCAAACCCAGGCTTCAGGAGAATCACTGTGGCATCGATCTGAGCGGAGGATGGATTAGAATGGGAGGAAGTTGGGACAGGGAAACCAAATAGGCAACTGTGGTTGTCTGGGCAAGAGGCGAGGGGGGCTTGAATTAGGGTGGTGGCTGTGGGAATAGAGAGAAGGGAACATATAAGAAATGGGCAACATATCGGGACAAGTGAGGGTGGGGAGACAAGGAAGACACCGAGGCTAAGCCTGGGTGACTGGGAAGGGGGTAGTCCCCTCAACGATAACAGAGAAGTTTGGACGGGGGCAGACAGAGAGAAAGATGATTTTTTTTTCTTAGCCTTGAGGGACACTCATGGTCAGTGGGAGTGATATGGAATAAGGACCTGCAAAGCAGACTGAAAAGGAGCTGTCAGGTAAGAGGGGAACCAGGAGAGAGCAGAGTCAAGCACACCTAGAAAGAGTTCATCCAGAAGGTGGTCATCAGGAGTGCCAAACGCAGAAGAGAGGTCAAGAAGAATGAGCACAGAGAAAAGGCCAAGAGATCTGGCAATTATGAAGATCCCTGAAGACCGCAGCAAGAGGAAGCAATACAGCCTAGCTCTCTGCCACAACTACTCCAGCAAAGACTAAAGAATAGCACCAAATCAAGCACTGATGGGAAAATCCAAACAGAAACAGAATACGTCATATTTGTGACCATGGTGAACTCCGTCGCTCTGACTATGTAGCCGAGCAGAATCTAGGACTCAGCCCGCAGCGAGGGCTGTGGACCACTGGTCAGTGCACAGGTCTGTCACTCTGACCCTGGAGGTGGATCTCAGCTGACTCCATAGGTGAGAGGGACTAAAGAGTAGGCAGAGGCTAAGTTATTTGTCAGGGGTCACACAGCTGTTAAGTGTCTAAGGCTGGACTGACTCTAGGTCCAACTGTGCCACCTTGCTGCCTCCGCCTCTTGAAAAAAAAAAAGTCAAAATGATATTATAGATGAAATGAGATCTCTAGAAGAAAGAGGAAGGAAATGAAAGTTATAGAAAAAAAGTATTAGGAGGAGAATTAAGAGCCAAGTAAAAGAAATATAAAACCTTACCCAGACTGCCTGAAAATTAGAACGGATCAAATACAAGTTTGCAAACATTAAAACAAAGTCAAAAGACTGGGAAAAAAAGAAATGTAAGTTATCTCATTTAAAAAATGACTAGAAAACAAGTGGAGGAGAAAGAATTTAAGAATCATTGAACCACTTTAAGGCCACGAGAGCCTGAATATCACATTTAAAAAATCATGAATGAAAGCTGTCCGGGTCTACAGAACCAGAGGTCTAAGTGAAAATAGAAAGAATCCACCTACTCAGAGTCAGTGCCCTGGCTTTAAGGTTCACTCAATTCATACTGATCACCTAGTCAAAATTCTTATGGCTCATCTACCGACCTGCAGGACACTCCCCTTCCTTCCTCAATAATCAATGCGAAGCTCAGTCTTTCTCTCCTCTCCAAGTCCTGCCCTCATTCTAGAGGACTTAACATACACTGATATTCCTTCAAAGACTCTAAACTCCCAATTACTCAATTTACCAATTTTCCATGACTTATTTCTCTACCCCACCTCAGCTACACACAAAGATAATCAAACCATTGATCTTGCCAATACCCACACATGTTCCATTTCCATGTTCATGAATTCTGAAATTTGATCATAATCTGTTGTTATTACACCTTTCCCTTTGCCTTGCAACCCCTAACTCATGACCAAGAATCCCAACACCCTCAGTTCTTTCCCAGGCCATTTTAATGGCTACACGACTCCCTTTCCTTTCTCATCTCAACTAAGTTCTCACCCCAACACAGCAATCCTTTTACATATGCCTAATTAATTCCACTATCCCACTCACCAACGTGACTTTTCCAAACTTCAAACTTCCCATCTCACATTACACTTGATTAAAAAAATTGGGCCATTCACTGAGAACTCCGTCTTCTCCCTTCCTCATCTCCTATCACTCAGATGCCTTCCTCCATGATCTCCTTTTCCACTCGTACCTCACAAGAAGAGGGGGCCCTTATTCTAGCCAAAGTAAATGCCTCTACACGCTCTCTCTCCTCTGGCTCCGCCACCACCCTCAGCACCTCATGCCTGGCCTAGGACAGGAGCCTCCCCCTAACCTTCCACCCCAACTCCTCCTCCATTCAGCTGTCAAAGGGATCTTCCTAAGGTATAGCTCTGATCATGTCACAATTCGAGCGACTACCTATTACTGCCACGATCAACATAAGGTCCTGTTTTCTCTACAATATATTACTTCATATTGGGACTCTTTAAGAAGAGATTAGCTAGGAAATAAACTTTTTGTCAGATGAAATATAAGATTCAACCTGAACATCAATCCTAAATTTAGGTTGCCCACTTGAAATTTTATCTATCGAGACTTCTAAGAGGCCGCGAAGCGTAATAAAAAGAACCCTGGCCTCCAAGCCAGGAGACTGAAGCCCCAGTCCTGTCTCCATCACTTACTAAACTGTGGGCAACTCAGACGCCATCTTCTGCACTGAAACCTCTCCTGATTCCCCCAAATGGTGGTGCCCACCCTCCCCAAGTACCTTGTAGGTAATTACTTTGCACAGGTTTGTGTTAGCCCATGTGCATTTTTACATGTATTTGATTAGAATTAGAATGTAAGGTCCTTGCAAGCAGAGATCGTTTTATTCTTCGTACTCGTGTGCCCAGGGCCCAGCACAAGTAACTAATAAGTATATACTAAGGATCCTCTTAATAAATACTTATTAATTACTTGATTGCTAAACCTAAATTTCTTCATCTCTAAAATGGGATAATTAAATCTATTAAATATTATATTTCTATCTCTATATTATTCTATTTTACCTATATATCTATTAAATTTATCCTCCCATCCATGATAGCCAGTTGATAAACATTAAATTGGGATTTGGATAACTTTGCATCAGTCAGAAATCTATTTCAAAAGTAAAGGTTAGAAAATAGAGGAGGAAGGTAATGTGTGACTTTGGGCAAGTCACTTAAACCTCTACCATTCTAAGTCTCAATTTCCTCATTTTTAACATGAGAAAAATCGTTTTGACACCATGTCACACTGCTGCTGAAGGAATTGAATTACGGTGCATACAAAGTGCTTTGGCACTACAAAATACTAACTAATCTATAACAATTATTGTCATGACTTTTTCATGTCCCAAAATAACACCCCACCAACCTACGTGTTTAGTCATCAGAGAGCTGGTATCCCACACCCTTGGATAACCTATTGGGAGTAACTATCGGACACCAGACAGCATAGGCCCTAAGAAGGCGTTCAACGTGAATAAGAAAGTAGCAGAATAACCTGTGAACTAAGCATCAAGAAGGGTCCTGCCTAGAACACGAACAAGACTCTTTCAAAATCACCCAAACAGAAGATCAGCAAAGTGTGTGATACTGCAGGACATATATGTTTGCTCGTGCTGAGCACAACACAGCCTTAAAGCCTGTGAGGGAATCTCTTTACAAAAGACCTCCGAGAGGGAAACAGAGCAGAAGAGTTGGGGAGGTAGGGAGAATCACAAACAACATTAATACCCCCAAAAAAGATATCAAGACAGCATCAATAATTACCAACTCATACGCCTAACTTCCTCACCTTGAGAAAATCTTTATGAGAAGTATCCGCGTGTATACTGATGAAAATATGAGAAGGGTGCAGGCAAATATTCATCAATGATCCTTAGACCAGACCGCATCCTTACAATGACAAATTGACTGCTCCTTGATTATAAAAGAGCATCTAATTCAGTAGAGAGAGCCACACATAGCCTTAAAGACCCTCTCCAAGGAGGATTAGCTCATGCATATGTTAAGATCACTGATTTCCTTAAAAATTCAACCACAGAGAACTCTATTCAATTACCTTCTGGCTACTAACTTGACATTATGCAAGACATAAAGCAGGGATTGATATGCTTGTCAAAGGTGTTCACCACTGCCCTGGATGTCTTGTACAAGGTCCAAACGGAAGGAGAATTCCCTATGGATGGTGAGGTCCTTAAGATGCTCCTGTTTGCAGAAGACATTATGCCAATTGCAACAAGCCCCAGAGTATTAGAAGGCCTTCTAAATTAAACCCATGATTATTCAAAATACATTGAGCCAACAACATTTGGAGAGCCAGTCTACTGTGTCAGTGTATGTGTGTATAGTTTATATACATGTATATGCAGATATACATATGTGTGTATGTATGTATCTGGGATAGGTGCCTCAATGACAATGAATTGGGCCTAGAATGGCCTAAAGATAGAGCAGGATGGGCCTGCATTTGGGAAACAACATAGTATTTTCAACAACCTCATGCTTTCCTCTGGCTCAAAGACTCATCTTTTGAAAGCAAATGTTCTCCCAGGAACCCTGGAACACCACAATTTGTAGGAACCCAAAGTGAGAGAAGACTCACAAAACAACACAGGGAGGGGCTCACGGTGGGCCAACGTCAGCCATGGCCTCCTACCAACTACACGAAGCCTATGTAGCACATCACTGAACAATGAATAGTCCGGAAGGACTCCAGGCCATGCTGGAGTATGGCCATCAGTAGAGATGGTCTGGAAGAGCATGACCAAGAATCTCAAGGACGAGACAGCACGGACGCCAACAGAGAGCATGCCCACTGAGGAAATCACAGATGCACCAAGGTATAAGACCTGATGAATGGTCTACAGAAAGGTGTGGCCAAGAACTCCAGTAGGTGAGAAAGTACAAGGGGGCTGTGTGGTGACTACATCAGCAGAGGTTGTGCCCAAACCGAGGGGATGACACCTTTTCTGAAGTCAATGGCCAACAGCGCATACCAAGAATAACATAGTCATTGCATCTTGGCCTAACATCACTGGGAGGGGAGGAGGTTCAACATACATGAGGTTTGCTTTAAATCTACAAAGCTGACATCACAAATCTTAATCTCCTTGTTTACCCCACAGTTAAATTAACTCCATATAAGGTTTAAGATTGAGAGTTTGGTGACATTTTATTTTAGTGACAGTTGTAAGTGGCACTAAAAGTAGGGCAGATCCCAACATCTGTCATTACATTTGCATCATAGGAAATCAGTCATTTAAGATCATGTAGACTGAAATCACACCTGCCTTTAGGGTAAACCCCCTAGGTTGACAGGACCCACTAAAAGTCAACAAGAACATTCTAGGGTCTGTGTTCTCATGCATCTATAATACTTGTCCTATTGAACACTCCAAAATTCTAGGCCATTTTTTAAATGGGAAGAATGCTTTTGTATGGCTATTATCTAATCTCTCGATTTGGGGGAACTACTGTGTAATCCAAGCCTTTTGATTTTCTCGGCCAAATGATAACTCCTGGACCTCACAGCCAGCCAAATATCAGGCCTTAACCATCTGTCAGCTGGCTTGGATTCAGCAAGCATGCTCCCCGAGTTTTAGTTCTAATTGTGTTTAATGCTGCACTAATTATTTCAATGGGGAATAATTTTGTACAGTCAAAGTTGACTCATTTTATAAACTGGAAGCTCCCAGCTATAAATTGGCAGGTCCCATCTTTCATTTCTCCTAAGCGTTGTGCCAAAGGGGAATAAGTATATGGTCGCTCTGTGACCAAATGTCATGTGCTGGGCAGAAACATTGATCCTGGCTATTAATCACTCTGCAAGCCCTCCCAGTAATCAAAGGGCACAGCTGCAATGATATATGACCAGTGTCAGCGCAGAAAGCCCTTTACAAGCCTGCATGCCTACCAGCTGATGGCCAGTATGTACCACTGCACACACACTGGCCAGCCCAGAGTGCCCAGGCTAATTAATCATCACCTCTAACTGTTCAGACTACCATTAAACACCTTTATTGGCTGAATTATCTAAGGATTCTTACCCCCCTAATTACTGAGGTCTGGAAGCCCGGAACCTTCTCACCTGGATACAAAAAGCTGCCTATTACCTGCTTTAGACCAACATGCCCTTTCATTCCCTCCTCGGCACAAGTTTGCTGACCCAGCAGTGAACCAGCAACTAGAAGAAAATTGGATACTGTTGTGACTGATCTTGGCAAATTTCACTTCAAATGACCGAAAGAATGAGCTACAGAACACCAAATTGTCTAAATTTAATAAGGTGGACTTTTTAAAAGTCTTACACACAAATTGTATCGTTCAAGCATCATCAATACACACGTAGAGAGGAAATGAGGAGGTCATTGAGGGGCAAAACAGATAACAAAAGCACGAGCTACAATGAAGAGGTTGTATTGGTCATAATCCAATTATTGATTTTATCTTACTTACTGTCCTCTTTGATACTGCTGTCTGACCATGAGCATGCATGTATTGATTATTTTTTTGCATTCGTATTTTTTAAATTTGCATTGCTCATGTTATTAGTGATATGGAAGATTTTTTTTATAGTTTCTGATAGTTTTAATTTCTTCCTTTTTTAAAAAAAATTTCACAAATTTAACATTCATGATTATTTCCTTACATTTCCTTACAAAAACATTTTTAATTCCATTTTTGCTTCTGAAATGAATGTTAACCTAACATTTAGAAGTTTCTTAAACTATCCAAGATGAAACAAAATTAATACTTTGGGAGTCCTAAGAAATCTTTGTCTGGAAATCTCTCAGGAAGAAAAATCCAAATGAAAAAGTGGCTGACTTCGTGCAATATTAATCTCAGAAAGTACCTGCAGTCTCTTTCCCTTATTTTTTCCTGTAAATATTAACTGCCCCTCTCTCCCCACCCCCCATTAGTGGGGGGAAAATTAGTGAAAGAATGAAATTATTACCAAGCACTAAAATAAAATCTTTGAAGTTGGCTACATTCTTATCAGGCTAAGCACAGGTCTCTCAAAGACCCAAAGGTTCCTAGTTGCCAAATATGATGTCTTAGGGAAAAAAAAAGACGCATACATAGAAAATGCTTAAATCTCTGCTGGGAATATTTATAAACTAGTTTACATATTAATTTCTACCTGTGTAGCACATTTTCATTAAAACATATACAATGTTTTTAGCTTTCCAGAAAACATACTCCTAGAGGCAGGGCCTCCCCATTGCATGCCTTCATGATGAGGGCTTTGCTCCTCCTCCTCCACAAGGAATAAAAAGGCATTAAACTAAAATGACCCAGAATGACAATGAAGTTCAAGGTTTTGATCATATTAGTCGACTGATACAAACACAGCATCTTTTAAATTGACTGTTATAAAATATAAAAGAGTCGTGTTCATTGCTTTAGGCCTAAAATTCTTTAAGAATCCAAAGATGACAAATTATTAATAGGGGAAAAAGTAAACAGATTATGAAGCAAATGCTTATTGTTTATAGAATGTTGCCAACCTTGATCTTTATCAGCCAAATCAGCCTTTTCAAACACCCCAAGGGATCTGCACTCTCCTATGAAGGAATGTTTCCCCAAAGATGCAGATGGCAAATCATTCATTCACACCTATCCATCCCATGAGACTCTGGGCCATCCCCATCCATCCCTATCCATCAGTTCGTTTCCCTCTCTTTTGCCAGATGATCAGCTCAGCTACTTTGTCACTCACTGTCTTGTTTTTAGTCATTTTTCAGTCATATTCAACTCTCCATAACCCCATTTGGGGTTTTCTTGGCAAAGATGCTGGAGTAGTTTGCCATTTCCTTTTCCACCTTATTTTACAGATGAGAAAACTAAGGCAAACAGGGTTAAATGACTTGCCCAGAGTCGCACAGCTAGCTAATAAGTGTCTGAGGCCAGATTTGAACCTGGGAAGAGGGACTTCCTGACTCCAGGCCTGGCACTGTATCCACTGTGTCATCTTGCTGTCTCTTTTTCACTCATATAGTTCCCTGATAGCTTACTTCAGTTCCTAGTTCACTGGTGTGCCATGACCCACACACTCTTAACAAGAGTCGCTCTTGATGCTCATGGTTAAATCCTCAGAGCCGGTGACTCATGACTACACAGTCATACACCACCACTACTCAAAAAATGGTATTAAAGGAATGAGACTTACTTGCTGGGAGAAGTCTGAAGCCATTAAAAGAGGCAATCCCAACTAGGTCTCCTGTTAAATTCTGGGCTCAACTCAAAGCCATTTGAGTATCCAGTATCCATTTAAAATAGGCATTCTGATCTACAAACTTTATAAACTGTCCAGTTAACTGTGTGTCATACTCTAGAAGAACCTATCATGGATGAGAGCTAATTTGGTTTCAATTTGCTGAAGTAAAGAGAATGAATCTCAGCCTGCGTCTATCACTCTTCTTGAGGCTCACTCCTTGTCTCATTTTGAGAAGGTTACTCCACTTGGCTGCCCCTTGGACATATAATAATGGGGGTTAGACCTGATGACCTTCCAACTCTGGAGTCTGATCGATGATCAAGGCATTATAATTGATCTGATTTCAAAAGGTTTTCATTCAGGTAGATCAGAAAGGGTTCAAATAAGTTGACTTTTCTGTAGAAGTCCCAGAAGTGTTTTACTGAACTATATGATTCCCATGAGTCAATTTGGGGCTAGAATTCTGATAAACTAAAAACTTCAAGAAGACAAATCAGACAACTGTACACTTTAAGAAACCTCTTTGTGTAGATCTGACTGCAAACAAAAGGGAAAATATGAAACATCAGAGGACTTTAGGAATGAGGATGGCTTTCTTTTGTAGCATTTTGTCATTCAGAGAGTTTTAAAAATGATCAAATATAAATTATCTCATCTGAAGATGGAAGTGAGTGAGCAGCTTCTAGATCTAAAGAAAGAAGGAAGGCACTTTAGGACAATTAAACGATTTCCCTGCAGGCAATGTCTTTTCAATCTGAGCTAATGACATCATTTAAGGAGGATGGTCCATTTAACTAAGAGGATCTTTTACAAGGCAGACAGACAGAAGGCAATCTGAGAATGTTTGCGAGGACTTTCCATATTTCAAAATTATAATGGTAAAATGCCTACATCAAATTCTTAAACCTAGGCATTAATCAATATGGTGAAGGAGTAATTTCATGAGAAAAATGTAATAAAGCTCTTAGGAAGTTTTCACCAGTATTTTTCCCTTTTAAAAAGTCAATTCTTTCCTAATGGCAATTATGCCTGCTCCTAGGGAGTGGTGGTGACTCCCAGTTTGGTTGGAATTAGGGCCTCACTTCAGAAGTGCTAAAAGCACCTTCCCCACTTGCACACCTGAAGGCTTCTATCAACCAAACTTGGAACTCCTTCATGTGCAAAGTACGGCTGCCAGCCAGCCATGACAAACCTGGATTGACCACAAATTAAAAGCCTAACTCTAGTGGGTGGATAAAAGGCTTCAGGAACACCCAAGAGAGCCCTTTCCTTCGCCCTCTGGCCTAGAATCAGAAGTCAGAAGCTCTAAGTACATGGAGTGCCCTGCAGTCCAAAGCTGATGGTCTACCAATTCAGAGGGCCATGGTTCACCCCAGGAGCGCCTCCCCAAACTCGGCAAATCCCACGAGCAAATCTCAAGGTCAGCTGTGAGCCCACAAAACATTCCATTAAGATTCTCCAGAAAAAGGTCCAACTTTTGTATTCAGGATTGCTATTAGCCTGGTTTCATCTTTCCCATTAGTAACAGCTTTTAAAAGAATTACTGTTCATTCAGGGGCACTAATGCACAAGAATACTCACTCACCAGCAGTACAGATTTATTTTTTTTAAGTAAGTAAAAAATGAGTCAGGTTGTTAGCTAGTTAGTAATGGCCCGATCTTAAAAACAACCAGACTCAGACTTCAATCACACTTCACTGGCTGTCTGCAAAGAGCTTTGAATTGGAAGTCAAAGGAGATGAGTTCAAATCCCAACTCATCTCCTGACCTCCTACCTAAATGGCTTTAGGCATCCCTGTGCTTCTCCAACCTTGAGGTTCTTCATGTTTCAAGTGGAAGAGCAGAATTTCAAGGCTTCTTTCCACTTCTAAATGTACAATCCTTTGGTTGTGTCTGCCCTGGGGAGTCCGACTTCAGAGTCCTGTTATTATAGGAAAGACCTAGATACTTGATACTGACTGAGGCCCATTCTCCTACAGCCTCAATGTGGAGACCAGAGAAGAACATTTCCTAAGGTCTGGAGGCATTTCTGATCAGGTAAGTTGGTGTTCCCTTTGTGTTTAAGGACTTCAACACACACACACACACACCCCCCCACCCAGCAGCAAATGAGATGTTGCCTTTAGACACATTTTAAAAATAACATGTATTTGACATTTTGGCATGAATTGTATGGCATTTAACTAATCTTCATCTTTCTAGCTCTGAATATATTCAATATAGTCGTATGTTTTATAAATAGAACCACAGAAATTCATGCCCACAATTTATGAAAAGAACTACAATGTACATCCAACTTGGCTTACTAAAAAATATAATTTATATGGAGGATTCCATATTTTTCTCTCTTGAAAACTTTTAAATAAGATGAATACTGATTCCTTCAAATTGATTTGCAAAGCTAAATGTGGAGAATAACCAATCTGTGAATTATATTCTATTTATCCTGTGTATAGCTTGTTTTGTATATATTTGTTTGTATGCTATCTCTTCCATTAGAATGTAAATTCCTCAAGGACAGGGAATATCTTTTGTATCCCCAGCACTTAGCACAATGCCTGGCACATAGGAGGCCCTAAATAAATGTTTATAGATTGATTACGATTGATCGATTTTTACTTTAGAATTTAAGGACTACCTATTAAATGAAATTTAGGAAAATTCCATTTACTGTAGAAAACAGCATTCCAAAATATTCTCAGATATCTGCAATTCCAAGCTATAGTGACGTATCTTAGAAAGGCAATTTCACGGTGCTATGAAACTTGAAAAACTGAACTGAAAAGAGAGAAGCAGAGGAGATGATGTCAGTTTGAAATCCTGCCTTCTGCAGGGAGGCCTTCTCAGTCTTCCCCACTGCTAATGATTTCCCTGAGATTACCTCCCATTACACAGTACAGACCCTAACATACAGAGATGTCGCATGTTGTATCCCGCATTACACCTGGAGCTCCTTGCTTTGTCCTGAGCTCAGGGCCAGACTTATGAAATGCGTGTTGACTGATTGACTGACTGACATACGCTGCTGTTGTTATCATTTCAATCGTGTCCAACTCCTCATGACTCCATTTGGGTTTTTCTTGGCAAAGATACTGGAGTAGTTTGCCATTGCCTTCTCCAGCTCATTTCACAGATGAGGAAACTGAGGCAAACAGGGTTAAGTGACTTGCCCAGGGTCACACAGCTAGTATCTGAGGCCAGATTTGAACCCACAAAGATGAGTCTTCCGGGCTCCTGGTCTGGCACTCTATCCACTGCACCACCTCGTTGTCTCAACCGATGTATAACCAACTCACAACTTTAAATGGGCTGTGTTTCCAACACTTTAAGCAGTCGATCAATGAGAATGTATTAAATACTCACTCTGACCCCAGAATACACAGAGAGTGGTTCCTGGGAGAACCTCCGGCTGGACCTAGAATGAACTAAAAGCATCGGACTGTGGTAAACAGTACTCTAACCATGAACAGCCAGATAAAACTGATGATTCAGACTCAATGAAAATGTCAATTTAGGGCACCCCAACCCCGCAATGGGAATAGGAACTCCCCCCAACCTCCCCACCTGTCAAGCAGTAGGAGACACTGAGAAGGAAGTCCCAAGTGGGGATCTCTGAAGGCCCTGGCAGATGGGTCAGCCTCAAAGGGATAAGCAAGGAACTGACTAGAGCAGAAAGGAGATTTGGGGTGTCAGAGGAGCTGCTGCCGGGCCTGGCCCTGCCCCTGACGAGCTACGTGGCCTTAGTTCTTTAAATTCCCTGAACATCAGTTCCTTTATCTCTATAGAGTGGCCAGATGTCAGACTTGGTTCAACCTCAGACGATGCTTGCTTCTCTAGGGTATAAAGTCCTCCGGAAGTTTGCTCTGGAATTGATGAAGTCTCCTTAAAAAGATGAGAAATGGTTTTGCCAAGGTTAACTTCTTGGTAAAGTATAAATTTGTTCCTTTTTCTGAATTGTCCCCTGATACTAATCTGAAAATGAGTCATCTGCAGACAGTTCATACACACCTGAGACTTGGGCTTGATAAAGGGAAAGAGAAAAGAGAGAGGCAGGGCGGGGGCAGAGGGAGACCCCCAGCTGGGAGGTCAGGCAAAGAGAGGCTAGCTGCACATAGCCAGCATCTGATGTCCTGTAAGGAAGCCTGGAGAATCATTAAGCCCTTTTCTTCAGGCGACCACTGCAGTCCCAAGGAGCGCAGCGGATGAGAGGCAACAGCTGAGCACCATGAAAGCTCCTGGGCCAAACCTGAAGATGCAAGGGTGCAAGCTGACATCACTGAAGCCACAGTACTAAAAAAAGGAAGGAGTTCCTGGGCCCAGAAAAGAGGATTTCAGCAAAATCCTTCAGAGTCATGGACCAAGCAAGGGCAGAGGGCACAGAATGGGCAGGCCAACCCCAGCCCTACCCTTCGCAATGTGCAGGGTCAGGGAAGGGGCCAACAGCTGAGTGACCCCTAAGGGACTGGGAGATCTCCAATGACAGGAGATTTTCTCCATCCAAGAATTTTTTAACCTGCTTTTAAAGATGACAGAATACTTGAACTTTAAAAAGATTCTTAAATTTTTCCCTCATTCAGCAAATGGCAGGAATAGCTAAATGAAACGAAATTAAATGAAACCTACTTTTTACTCCAAGTTACTAAAAAATGCTTTTCAGGCTTATAGAAAAAAGGATGCTTTTTCTGAGTTAGAAGCCACCACCCCGTCCACCTATAGCTGAAAAAGAATGCCTACTCTACTGCTCCTGATAAATAGTCATGTGGCCTCTTTATAAAAACCTCCAATGACCAAGAACCCACTACTTCCTGAGGCTACCCCCCCCCGTCCCACCTTGGGAGAGCTCTAATTGGGGGGATAGTTTTCTCAGTCTATCATGCCAAAACTTGCCTTTTTGTAACTTCTACCCTTGCTGCTAGTTCTGCCCTCTGAGATCAAACAGAATACATTTACTTAAAGACAGCCAGTAGATCTCCCCAAGGATTCTCTTCTCCAAGCTAATCATGACCAAGTCCTTCATTTGTCTTCATATGGCATGAATTTGGAGCCCTTTACCACCATGCTGAGTTCTTCTCCAGCTTCCTAAAATGTGATGCCCAGAACCAAATCCAATATTCCAGAGGAGATGTGGCCAGGGCATCATGCAAGGGACCTATCACCTCCTCATTTCTGGAGGAATCGCTGCCCCTCTTAAGGCAGCCTAAGACTGTGATAAGCTTTCTTGGCTTTCTGGCAATCATAATCAAGACCTACAGGCTATGACTTGAGGAGCCTGGAAACCATCACTATATCTATAAATGACCAAATGAATGGATAAGGTATATATTCCCCACAAACCTATTGCTAATACCTAAAACAGACTGATAACTTCATTCTCTAAGTTATTGAAGAAATGTCCCCTGTTGAAATGTAAATAGCTCTAGTGGATCTAACACTTTAAACTAGAATTGCTGATTAAGCCCTTTACCATTTGTCAATTAGCCAGGTGAGCACAGAATCCTGCCAAGCCACCACTGAGAGATGTTAACAGGTAGATTTTCATAAAGGAAACAACAAAGAAATGAAGCAAGAGGAAAATAGCAAAGCAAAATGGCTAAAAACCAATAGCAAGCAATTATCCTAAGGATAGCAATTTATCTGTAGCAATAAACCACAAGTATTCTGGGGAAGGTTGGAATGGTTGCAGTGACTGGAACCACACAGGTTTAATCTGGTAGTATTTCAGGAAAGAGGGCATTCCACTGGCTTAGAAGAAGGGATCAGAGAAAATATTTTCAGGGCATGGTTACAGGATCAGAGAAAGGACACAAGAAGTGGACTAAGTGGGCAGACTTTAGAGAACGGCATGGCAGGTAGCATTGATGCCTCCCATTAATGTAGTACTTTTGTATCTTTTATCTCATATAAACTTTGTGACCACCCTATAAGGGCAAGTCTTTCTTAAAAATTATTTATTTAGTATTTGATTTTTCCCCAACTATATGTAAAAACAATTTTTAACATTTGTTTTTTAAATTTTGAGTTCCAAATTCTCTCTCCTCCTCCCTCTCCACTCCCCTTATTGAGAAGGCAAGCAACTTAATATAGGTTATACATGTATAGTCATGCAAAACGTATTTCCATATTAGTATTGTTGTAAAAGAAAACATAGACAAAAAAACAACAAAAACAACCCAAGAAAAATAAAGTTTAAAAAAAAAATTATGCCTTGATCTGTATTCAGATTCCATCAGTTCTTTCCCTGGGGATGGATAGCATTTTTCCTAAGTCCTTCAGAGTTGTCTTGGATCATTGTATTGCTGAGAAAAGTTGTCATTCACAGCTGATCATCAGACAATGTTCTGTTACTGTGTACAATGTTCTCCTGGTTCTACTCATTTCACTTTGCATCAGTTCATGTAAGTATTTCCAGGTTTTTCTGAGAGCATCCAGCTCATCATTTCTTATGACACAAAAGTATTCTATCATGATCATATATCACAACTTGTTCAGTCATTCTCCAAATTGATGGGCATCCCCTCAATTTTTAAATTTTTGCTACCAGAAAAGACATGCTATAAATATTTTTGTACATATAGGTTATTTTCCTTTTTGTTTTTTATCTCTTTTGGGATACAGACCTAGCAGTGGCCTTGCTGGGTCAAAGGGAATGCATGTTTTATAGCCCTTGGGGCATAGTTACAAATTGCTCTACATAATGGCTGAATCAGTTCACAACTCTGCCAACAGAATATTAGTGTCTCAATTTTCCCATATCCCCTCCAACATTTATCATTTTCCTTTTCTGTCCTATTAGCCAATCTAATAGGTCTGAGGTAGTGCCTCAGAATTGTTTTAATTTGCATTTCTCCAATCAATAGTGATTTAGAGCATTTTTTAATATGGCTATAGATAGCTTTGATTACTTCATCTGAAAACTGACTATTCATATCTTTTGATCATTTATCGATTGGGTAATGGCTCTTATTTTTATAAATTTGACTCAGTTCTCTACATATTTGAGAAATGAGGCCTTTATCAGAGAAATTTTTCCACAGTTATGACTGCTAATTGTATTTCCTTCTATCCTATTTCCCCGTTTATTCAATTCGCTCTCTCCTTTCACCCCGTCCCTCCTTAAGTGTTTTGCTTCTGACTACCCCCTCCCCATTCTAGAGGGCAAGTATTTCCACCCAGGTTGACAAATGAGGAAACTAAGGCTCAGACAGCCTACGTGACGAGTAGTAAACGGCACTAAACCAGTTCTCACTTAGGGTAGTGTTCCTTCTACTATACTGGACTGATTCAGTTGTGAAAAACTGGTTTATACTAGACATACCTGGGCTATGACAGGTTTCACTGGGGGTGGGGGCAACCATCTGTCTGGAGGAAGGTCATTCCTGGTGCTGTGTGTGAGAAGCAGGCCAGGGCAGGTGGATTCCCACTGAGGGGAAGAGAACAGAAGGATGCTGGAAAGGTAGGAAGGCACCAGCCTGGGAAGAGCTTTCCTAAACTAAGAGAGCACTTTGTCCCTGATCCTGAAGGTAATGGGAGCCACTCTCACGGCTGGAGTTTATGCAGTGGGAGAAGAGGGGGACTGGCATGCTCTGGCTTACTCTAGAAAATCAGCCTAGCAGAAAGACAAGTAAGAGACTTGGTCAAGAACATGAGACTCGGCCATTGAGAGATCACTGGTGACTTTGGAGGGAGCATTGTCAGCTGGAGGACGGAAGAAAGAGAGAGGAGAGGCAGTGGAGACCCCAAAGCTGATGAAGACTTTTATTGGGAGAAGAATGCAAAGGCAGGAGCAGATGTAACCGACTGGCCTCTAGAACCCTCCCTGGCTCTGGACTCAAAGGAGCTGGGTTCACTCTCTACCACTTACTGCCTGGGAGATGCCAAACAGCTCACAAAATAAAAGGGTGGGCCCAGAGGGCCTCTGGGATCCCTTCCAGACAATTTTAGAAGAAGAAATGGTATGCTTCTTGAATGGACCACACACACACACACCACCATCACCTTCTTTTGACCTCGTATATGGTAGATTCTGTCTAAAGTAAAGAAATTAAAGGTTTGCTCCAAACTCTTTTAACCACATACTAAACTACAGGGTTAGTCAGCAGAGTGTGATGGAAAACACTGAGCTGGGACTGAGAAAACCTGAGTTCTGATAGGCGACGCCTCCCGCTCTCTAAGGAGGCCAAGTGAGTTCCTGAAACCTCTCGGGGCCTCAAACTTTGCTCCTACAAAATAGATGGTCCCCTTTCCAGCTCAAAAATGCTGATCCTTTCAGGAACTTCGAGTAGCGGACATCTCCCAAGGTGTCTGCTCACTTTTTACAAAGCTCAGCCATGCAGAATGACACAATCAACTTCTGCAGGCACTGACGATGTGTTCTGGGGAAGGAGCTCTCAACAACCACGCTGACCCCCAAGAAGCTACTGTTGTAATGAAATGGAATCATTAAATAACCCCAGACAATCATGGGCCTTCGATAGAGAATCCATATTTACAAAATACATATCCGATTAACAAGCTCATTCAGCTAAATGTGTTTTATACCTTAGGACATATAAAAATTATTACAATTAATTTCCCAATCCACAAAAATGAGAAGAGAACACAAATAAGAAAAACATGCATGCATATGAAACAAAACCTTTATTATTCAGTTATTTCAAAGTCTTCCAAGCTTTGCACTGATTTTCTTTGATTTTCATTTTACATTAACTTCATCACCAAAAAGTGCAAATACTGAAATAAATAAAGAGCTAGCAAAGAAGAATTCCATTAATCCACACCACAAATAATCTGAGTAAGTAAAAATTGGCCTCATAGCTTCAGACACTGCCTCAGACGGCTGACTCTAAAGCACGTTCTTAGTCCCAACCTCTTGTCCATCTGCAGCTAGGTGACCTGAATGTGTCAGGAAGGCGGAATTCCTAATACTAACCCACCAGAATGCTTCTTCTGAACGTTCTCATCACTGCCAATAGTGTAACTAACCTCTCACCCAGCTGGCTCACCACCTTGCAGCTCCCATATTGGACGCCTTCGCCTCCCTCCGTTTCCCTACCATGTCTAAGATCTGACTGCTCTACTCCAAAGTCACCACGTAAGAAAGACCAGGCTAAATGTGCATCGTGAAATTTTGGAAAGCTGATAAAAGCTTGCTTTCTTATTATTTTGCCCCTTTGTATGAGGAAAAAGAAAAAATCAGGTCACTTCCATTTCCTGTAGTTAGGTTCTAGTTGGGACTGTACTATATAACATCTGTACTATATCACCAAACATTTTTATTCTCTTGTTTCATGTATGCACAATATCTAAACACAAGGATCATGTTCTTTATAATTCCCCCAAATTCATACTTGGCTATACATGCAATAAATGTCTTTAATAGATGAATGAACATATTACACATACATCTTCACATTCTAGGTGCTGTATTTTCCTTATTTTGCCCTCCCCCAATTTTTCTAATTTTAAAATTAAATAACCTAAAAATTATTAATAAAAAATAAAATCAAAGCTTATAAAAAAGCACTCTCTTGAGTGCATATGTTGAATACTCTTACACTTTACTATAACTCTAACAGCTACACAGCATAACTTCTTATAAGGTAAGCCCATACAAGGCAGTTACTAAATTATCAGAACAATTTCATTATAGGGTAAGTCTCCACCATAAAGCAATCACCTGAATAAACAAACGTAACAGACATTTATTAAGTATTCACTATCCTCAAGGCATTAATAGAAGCATTGTGGCTACAATGACAAAAAAAAATCATCCCTGCCCTCAAGGAGCTGACATTCTGTTGGGAAGACACAACAATTGCAACTATAATACAAAATCACACAAAGTAACCTTAAGCGGGAGAAAGATGCACAGCTCTGGGTATCAGGAAAGCCCTCATGCCAGAGATGGTACCGGCGGCACGTCTTAAAAGAAGGCCAAGGTTCCAAGAGGCAGATGTCAAGAAGGAGCGCCTCAGGGGCAGCTAGCTGGCGCAGTGGATAGAGCACCAACCCTGAAGTCAGGAGGACCTGAGTTCAAATCTGGCCTCAGATCAAACACTTGACACTTACTAGTTGTGTGACCCTGGGCAAGTCACTTAACCCCAATTGCCTAAAAAGAGGAAAAAAAAAAAAACGCGCGCCTCCCGCGTGTGGGGACTGTCCAGTACAGGGCATAGCCCAAGGGTAGCTGGATAAGAATAAAAGGCATGAAGAGGAATAATCTGAAATAAGACATGGAAAGGATGTGGAAGCCAGACTGTGGCAGACCTCTAAAGCCAGGCAAGAGTGCTTGCGTATGGTCCTATATGGTGCCATGGAAGCTTTTTCAGCAGGGAAGGAGACAGGATTCAGTCTCCATTTGGCAGCTGTGTGGACGATGAGAGGGAAGAGAAAGGAGGCAGGGAAACCCATCAGGAGGCGCTTCTAAGGTCTGACCTGGTAGAGGCTGCCAGGTGAGCAGAGGGAAGGGGACACAGGCCAAAGACAGCAGCATGTGACCCATACACCATCAAACAGCATGTCACTTGAGCAAGGTCAAACCCCAACTGGTTACTTGTCAATTAATACACTAATTTTAATAACCTAAACAAAACGCAATTAGAAAGGTAACTCTAGTACAGAATAGAATCCCTAGAATCCACTTCAAAATCACGTATAACTTTCTTTTAGATTATTCATGCCACTACTACCCATAGGCAGTTAAATCAAGGGTTGACTATTGCTTTATCATGAAGCAATAGAGTTTACGTTAATCATGGTCCCCTCACCACGGACAAGCCAGTTGAGATCAGTTAGTCCAATCCCATCAGATTACAAATGAAGAAAGAGAGGCCCATGGAGGCCGGGGCTTGACCACAGACACACAGGTAGGAAGCAGGACAGCTGGCATCTGAGGCCGCCCTGACTCCAAACCCAGCAGTCTTCCCACTACGCATCACACCCCACCTCTCCAAACCCCATCTGCCTGGTTTCAGACAGGCCATTGATCTTTCATGGGTTCAATAAACATATTCACCACTACAACAAGGAAACCAAACACAATGTCACCCCATATGTTCCCCCTGCTCTTTCTGAAGGAACCTCACCACTCAAGAAGCATTTCTTGAGCACCAGTGATGTGACAGGCACTGTGGTAAGTCCTATGGAAATAAAGATAAAATGATGGGGCAACACAAAATTGTTGTTGTTTGTCCTTCATTCTCAAAGAGGACCTGATGTCATGCACGACTTGTCAGAGAGCTGGACTTAAATGAGGCAGGGTAAGTACCAGGTAATTTCAGGGGGCAAAGCACCAGCAAGAGGAGGTGCAGGGCAGGCCAGGCCTTTTGGTAGAGGGTATGGCGTTTGAGTAAAGCTTTATAGGAAGATGGAGATATCAACAGACGAGAAAAGAGCCCTAGGGGATTGGGGAGGCCGTGCAAAGGCAAGACGTGGAAGGAGATGGAAGGTTAAACGTGGGAAAGGTTAGCTGGGGCATGTAGTGCATGAAGAGCACCATGCAGTGATCCTGCAGACAGGGAAGGTAAAACAGATTGCACACAGTGGGCTGTAAACGCCCAATGGAGGGCTTGTGTTTGCTCCTGAAGGCAACAGGGAACCACTGCTGCTTCTTGAGCAGGCGAGGTGACACAGTCAGATTATGCTTTAATAGCTGGGGGTGGTGGGGAGGAACAGAGGGGGAGACACTTGAGGCAAAGAGACCAATTCAGAAGGTCCTGCAAGAGCTGAGGCACGAGAGGGGATGAGGACCTCAGTTAAGGTGGTGGCTGTGGGAGTGGAGGAGTAGGCAGATGAGAAGCAGAACTGACAAGACTTGGCAACAGATCGGGCCAGGGGATGAGAGAGAGGGAAGAGTTGGGAAGAACTGTGAGGTTGAAAAATTACCTGAAAACCAGGCTAATGCTCAAACCACTTCCGGGTTCTAGAACGGTCCAATCATGATAAATCTGACTCCAATAAGTGGGATGAAAACAGAAGGGGTAGTATGGTTAAAAAAAAAAAGTGTGTATGCATTCTGTATATAGATGCATACACATATACAGAATACGTATATACACATATATACACACACACACAGACACACACACATATATACATACATACATGTATATGTATATATATGTATATGTGTGTATGTATATGTGTGTGCACACACACACACACACACACACATACACATATATCTATGTTCTGAATGTGGGGCCAGAAAGCCGAGTTTCTGTTTCACTTTTCTCTACCACTGATTGCCACAGCTCATTGTAATGGGCAGGGCCCTCCTAGGCCAGCCATCAGGAGACCCAAGCTCTATTCTCAGCTCTACCCCTCCGGAAATCCAGTCACTTGACCATCCTCAGGTTTAGGGTCCTCATCTGTAAAATAAGGGCTTTAAATGGTATGACCTCAAAAATCCCTCCCAGACCCAAAATTCAATTTTAAAAAATCTATGATGAGACATATATGAAGTGGGAAATGTTCTGTTGAATCTATAACTAGGATGTTTTAAGTGCAACACACTGGGAAATCAGGCACAGAGTTCTTCACTATTTATTAATTGGGACTCCACACTTAAATTGGTAATAATACTGATCAACACCACAGTACTAGACCATTTCCAGAGTAATTGTACCTCACCCACATAGATTCCCCCATTACCTTCCCTGTATACAATATGCTTCGTAATTTCCATCCTCAAACTACAGTGAACTATTGGTGCAGCTCATTAAAATTGCTATGTTATCCCACTACATTTTAATGGGGAATGAAATGATGTTTAAATAAGTATAATTTGCAATATACCTTAATGCTTGGAAAAGGCAACATATAAATCAATGACAATTCACCATTAATGCCACTAAAAGTATAGTCTTTTATATTTTCCATAGAAAATAACAAGGTCTAATCAAGGCAAGCCACAAGAACACAGAAATTTCTTGTGAACAGACAAAAATACTTTTTTTCTCCTTCAGGGAAAAATAGCTTTCGGAAAGCTCTGGTTGCCCCACCCCCGGCTCCCACAGGTGAACTAACAACAAAGAGATCTGCAGACTCGGAATTTTAGAAGTAGCTTGCTTCCTTAAGGACAATCGGTCCAAGTCTGCCCAATGCCCAAAGGCAGAAAGTCTGTAGCACGTACAGAAGGACAAAGGTCGGGTTCACAAACTACTCTCCTAGACACTGGCAGGTTTTATAAGTGCACAACAACAACAAAAACTCTTTTGTCTATTAAAAAAAAAAACATTTTAAAGGTATTTTGAGATTATATAAAAACTAGCCAATGCAAATAATGTCACTTCATTAGAGCTGAGAATTTTTAAAGTATATTTTCTCTGTCTTTCTAACAAGAGAGATTGGTAATTTCGAGAACACTGTCCTTACTGCCTAAAACTCCCACAATTTAGCTCCGGAGCAAACGTCAGCAGCACAAATCTTTACCGGCTTATGTTTTAGATAAAACCCCCAAATGCGGCGGTGCACAGAGACCAGCCTTTGGCCTGGCCTGTCCTCAAACATTTGCATTTTTAAACAAACTGAACCAGCCTTAAAAGCATTTTCCACGGCTCCTTAGAGCTCTGGTTTGCTATTTCTTCCTTCCTTTTAAAGAGAGAGCGGTTACAAGGAGATTGCCATAGGTCGACAAAGGCCAGCTGTTTGATTTGATCAGGTATATTACTGCCTGACCATATCAAATCACTCAACCTCACCCTTTTGCCTTTTTTGGACCCTAGGTTGCCACTGAGGTGACTATTTATTAGTAAGTAAATACAGTCGTGGTCATATTATGCATAGTGATATGCCCTAAGGTCCTTTTATTGTGAAATGAGTGTATTTGCCCATATACACTTTATGTCTGTGTTAATGCCAGCACTTGCTTTAACTCTCCCTAAATCCCAAAACACGCCTTGAGATTTTTACTGTAAAATTCATGCCAAAGCACTTTTTTGTTTGTTTTAAAACACCAAAATGTTGTTATCTGCCATTAGCTTCTCTTGGGAGTCAGAAACGGAAAAAAAAAAAAGCCCAATTTCCCCTAAGTTGAAAAAAGTAGTTAAAAAACTGAATATTCAGAAATAAAACTTACTATATTTTGACATTTGAGTTCTAATATTACATATGTAATTTCAATTTAGCATCAAAAATTACTCTAGTAACATAGATAAAAATAAATTTTAAGCTTTAAAATATATTAGCAATACGGAGTTAGTTTTTTTGTTTATTTTCTGGGCTTTTTTTTTTTTTTTTGCAATGACTATTCAGACCAGATTACCAAAAAAAGTATGATAGTTGAAAGGAATAAGTGACAATTATCAAAAATACAACAATAAAATCAGCATTGTCTGAGCCCAAATCACTGTGCTGCAGGGTTTTCTCTGAATTTCTGCTGCTAAAGACCAGGACATACAGTGTGAGTGAGAAAAGCTATAAAACCATAAAAAACATTTGCTTTTTCCTGCCCTGGCCCCCTAGGATCATAAACCCCAGACCATCTCCTTCCCGAATTTCTCTTTTCTCACTGGTTTCTTAACTGCTGGGTTATAAATAGCTTTGTCTTCCATTGAAGACGCACGTTTTCTTCTGCAGACTCATTTCCTGTGGGAAATGATAGGTTCCAAATTCCATACAAACACTTTATTAGAATCCAAAGTTTCAGACTTCTAAGGCTATCTATATTAATTCTGATACTTCACAAAGTGTAAAAATCCCAACTAAAACATTCATTTTACTTCCAACATTGTTAATGAAATGTACACACTGTGCTATTATTTTTTATTGAAAGATGGTAACAACAAGTCAGTATCAATGGATCAACATAGACTAGGAGCAAAATTGATTTTCTATCATTGGACTTACTGGGCAAAAAAACAACAGTATCCAATTGCATTCAAGCTGTGCTAACCTATTTGTTAAAATGCATCCTTAAATGCTAACATACTGGAGACTGACTTCATCCACAATTTCAGCAAATATTCATACTGTACTTATTGTTTGTATTTTTATGAAATTATGTATCACGTCTAAGCCGTTGAAAAGCAAACCCCCAACTGGCTATGGGCTCGCCTAGCCCGCGACTTCTTTTGTCCGTCAATCAACAATAAAGTATTATTCTACCATCACAAAAGGAAAACCTTTGCAGGCAGCAGAGTTCTATGGGTTGTGCAAATGCCCAGTTGCTAAGAAGCAAATATGCTTCTCTTCTAATCAAATAGCCAAGCTCAGCAATGCCGCTGGCTCCGGGCAAGAAGCAAATTCCACCAGCCACAAACTTAGAAACAGTCTTGAATTATTTGTTGCTGACCGCTGGCTGAACCCTGTCCTGATGAGCACCATCACCATTAGCCACTACTCAATGTATTCCATCAGCCAATGGCAAACAGCAGCCTGCTACAGCTCAGGCTACAAGAAATTGATCAAACAGGGTAATGAGACTATTTCTTCATGGAGGTTATTTTAAATGAATATAAATATTTTCTTTCTACATAATTTGCCACAGAAAGGTCACTGAACTCTCTGTGATTCCAAAGAAAAATGCTACAGTATCCCCTTTACATATTTGAGTTAAGATAAAGGCAACAAACAAT
Source organism: Vombatus ursinus (assembly GCF_900497805.2). Taxonomy (NCBI): domain Eukaryota; kingdom Metazoa; phylum Chordata; class Mammalia; order Diprotodontia; family Vombatidae; genus Vombatus; species Vombatus ursinus. Next base: position 50,069,182 of record NW_020954577.1, on the reverse strand, counting down.
TCTGGGTATCTTTTGATATTAAGCACAAATTCTAATGACCTGGCATCCTAGACAACAGATTAGCTCTAATATTTTATCTGCCCATTGAGTTCCAACCAAAAAGCTGATCGGATGCTATTTTAAAAATATAAAACTAATCATGATTTGCCAATTAAAAAACATTTGTAGGAGAATATTTCTGTTTAAAGATAGCACAATTAATCTCTCACGTGGATGATTGTGAACGCATGAATCACAACGTATGTCTTCTTAGCTCAAGTTATTAAAATTTGATATAATTGTTGTAAATTATTTAGTGAAGAATTCATTTTTCTATAGCCTACCTCCTCCTGCTAGACAGTAGGATAAAATGCATGTTAACTCTTCCAGTTGGCATATGAATCATTTCGCTGACATCTGATCTAGCTCTCCTAACAGGGTGGCATTTATTGCTTCTTTTGCTATCCATACTTTAAACCAAACCACACACCAAAAAAAGCCTTGAACTCCTGAATAATGGGACAGAATGGCATCCCAGTCTTTTCTGTTCAAATGCTCTAAGATCGTTCTAAAATTTTAACACAAGACATTTTTAGTTGCTATATAGAAGATTGCTGATATGGTATTTTTACAGCTAATTAAAACCATTTAGTTATCAGAAAACATTCCTAATTCACATACCAGTAATAAAAATGATTCAAAATAAATATTTCTAATATATGGTAAGAGACAATTACTCCAAGAAGGATTATCCATTATATATTTCTAATTAGAAGTTTGGACTATGGGAAAAAATGCTTTCATGTGGATAAGTTACTCTGAAAACTTGGTATAGATAACTAATGTAAGATTATTATGATGCATTAAATAACATATTAATTTCTTTTTAATTAGGCAATGAAGAGGCAATAAAAGCATGATATGGCTTAAATGATCAAATGAGATCAAACGACTACTTATCTGAACTTAAACTTTTTTTAGGAAATTACAAATGTTGAAATTACATTTTGGCGGTCTTTTTGGGGGGTAAGATAATCTTTAAATTCACTTATGATTTTTCCAATCTCTATCTGTCATCAATAAAAGGATTTTTAGATTACTGTACAACATAAGCTGTTTTAATGTATAAGTGATAGTTTCTGGTGTTTTGGGAAATAAGGCACAATCAAACACACTATCCACAAATCTTTTAAATTGCTTATGGATACCACCAAATATGACTAGATTACAAAATGAAAGACAAAACAAGTCCAGGAACGTCCCTTTAAAAAAAGCCCCAACAGATTGCTGCTATGTGTTGTTGGATATTTATTTATGTCACTTGGTGGCCAAAGTAGAATAAGTTTCCTTCTTGGTGTAAAGGAGTATGAAAACAGCTATTTTCCTACTGTGGATATTTAGAAATCCATAGATCTATTTACCAGAATTTTAAAACCACAAAAATGAGGAAAGGCGCATACACACACACACACACACACACACACACACACACACACACAAACAGGTTTAAAAGAAAATAAGTAGCCTAGGACAACCTCTATAATTGACATGAAGTTCATCTCTTCTAAAAGAAAAAGCTACTAAGTGTTTAAAAGGAATCAGGCCACAAGGCTGAAGAGAATGGAATCAAATACATGCTGTTTATTCTATTTTTCTCCTGTTAAAATTTTGCCATAATCTGAGAATAGACAAAAATTCATAAATCTCTAAATAAAAATCAATAATCAGTTAAAAGAAAATTAGGATCTGGCAGCAGGAGACACCCTATCAACTGTCTAACAATATAACAAATTCAGTCTAAACCACAAAGAACCAATTTAACTTCTGGTGCCAAGGAGCCAGATGGCACTGCTGGAAAAAATTAAGTCTCCAGATTGGCAGCTCGACCCTGTGATTATTGCCCAAGGGAGGACAAAGTGGAAGAAAAGCGGGAGGTTCAGTAGGATGGGGATAAATCAATTATCACCAACTTGCTACATCCTTCCCATGATATTTTAATAACAGGTCCTAAATACCATACAAGTGGATATTCATGGTTCAAATGGTTCCAACATGCTAGAAGGTAGGAAAGGAAGGAACAAAGAATATGATAAATAGTAACCAGAGAGAATGAGTTTCAAATAAATATTAGAGTGATTTTTTTGTCACAGGAAATAGACCAGAGCAGAAGTTGAGGAACAGACTGCTGCAACTGGCCATAGGCTACAAGTCGTCGGCGCTCAAGTTTTTATGCCACAGCGCTACTTTGAAAATTCTGAGCCCTTTTTTTTTCTCTTTGCTTTGCATTTGGTAACTGCGCTCTCAACCTTCTGCATGTTTTTCAAAAAATTAATCCTTCAGTGGATTTAAATTCACAGTGAAAAGATGATTCCCAAGGACTATTTTATGACCTAAAGAATAATTTGCATTTTCTTGTATGTTAGTATGTTAGAGAGAAAACCACATCTCATGCATTTTAATGTGCATTTGAAAACATATGAAAGCCCAAATGAACTACATTTCCCCCAATTTGTAATACTTCTCCCACTTCCATCCTGTAATTCAATTCAACATTAATTAATCACCTATGATGTTCATAGCACTACTGAAATCCAATCCACGAAATATTCAGTTAAAATTAAATAGTGTAAAAGGATGAAAAATACATGTTAATATATGCAACTGTAAGAAATTCATGATCAGTTTTTGCCATACTACTAAAATACAGGGGTGCCATTTATTGAGCAATAGCTAGAAAAATGTACGCTGAGATTTGGACTTTGTATCACTAATCTTCCATAGTGTATTACTGTTTCTGAGCATATGTAGCTACTTTATATCATTTTGAGATGTGTAGGCCAAAATAGCTAAAGTTTCCACCTTAATATTAAAAAACTCAGTAACCTACCTGTAAAACAGTTGCAAAAAAGAAAATTTCCAAATAAAAAGGGTGTTGACTAGTACAATTCACTGTTGGTGAACAACAACAATTTGAATTGAGTCTAGCTATTTTTATTAACTACAAAATCAATCTGTTTCATTAGTAAATTTGTCTGGTTAAGAAATCAAGTTTTCAGGCTAGCTTATTGAAGCAAATAAAAGCAAGAGATAAAAGCGGCTTTTCTAATAGAAAAGTGGCTCCCTCATCTGTAAAATGAAGGGGCTGGGGGTACACAGACTCTGAGGTCCCTTCTGGCTCTGCAACCATGATTCTCTAAGATCTGGAAGCCCAGAAAGGCCCCTGTTGAAAGATGAGTTCAATCACCTCCACACAAATTTGATCAATGTCCACTGAAATCTACTCTGATGGATTTCCTGGCTTGTGTCAGAGCATCAGGGTGCGGCTTGCTCCCAGAAGTCTCTGGGGACCCGCTCAGTCCCTGCCCGGTGCCTGGACACCTGCACTGATTGATGGCCGCCTCTGCTCAGGAATCATGTGCTTCCCCCAGAGCACTGCTAGACCTTTTCCCATACAGAGCTCAATTTTAACAAGGATCCCTTAACAGCTTTGCTGGAACATGGACAGGAAATTCAGGCTACCCGTGGCCATTCTGGCTTCCTTGGACACATTTTTTCCATCACCATTTTGGGATAAACAGCTGTTAAGCCTTCACTTTCCACAATAAACAGACGACAACGATTTTGGTTCTACCAGCTAGTTCACACAAGTGTCCGGGTTGCAGGACACCAACCACCTAGGTTCGTATATGCAAATAGATTCATAAAAATATGAAGTGTAATGGCTACCTAATGGATTTTTAATAATAGATGAAAACTAGATAGAAATGGCAAGATAAAAGAAAGGGAAGATGAAAATAATGAGAAAGTAGGGGAGAAAAAAGAGATAAAGAGAAAAACGATGTCAACAAGGAAGGAGCGGATCTCTGCATCCCTAAGGCATAGAGGGAAATTTTTAAAAGGTATGATTTTAAAAGTCGAAATTCGTATCGGGAAAAAATCAGGTATGCCACAAGGGTCACTATATTATATTTCAAAACTAAATTTCACACCTGTAAAGAAATCTGTCAACAATAATCCTAAGACATTTTGCCTTTGACAGGGTAGGACTGCTAATGAGCAGATGTTGCCGTCAAAATTTCAAATACATAACTTCAAGAGAATAAACAACTTCAATAGGATTTGACTACAAAATATCACATATCAAAGTACGGACTGATTTCATTTTAAGAAAATCTAATATATGAAAACCCACATCTATACAACAAAATTCAGATGTGAGTTTTTGTGTCTACGGACGCCTTCAAGAATGTCTTCCTTTAATGGAGGAGACCCTGGGCCCTCCAAGACTCTGCTGGTAATGCACGCATTCTGCCCTACCTAGCAAGCAAGAAAGGTTTCCAGGATGGCCCACAGACAGCCTGTGTCCATCACCCAAGGTCCCATGAAGCTGGGCTCAAAGACACTCATCATAAAGCTAGCCAAAGAAGAATCAATTTGTTTGCCACGGTAACTTGTGGTTTTCATTTTACATTTTCTTCTTTCCTCAGAATTTAATAATTACCAACAAACATAAACCTCGCAAGATACGAAGAACAAGCAACAGGATTCTATTTAAAAATACAAAAACCCACAACTATGAACATATTTCACATGGTTTTAAGAGTACTTAGTACATTAAACAAGGTAACATAAAATCCCCATTTGTGTCCCCTTCTACACTTTTTTGTTGTTGTTTTTTTCTCTGGATCTATGATGTGCTGCTCAGGTGTTTTTTCCCATTTCCATCATTACCCACTAAGTCATGCCCATACCCCATCCAAGAAAAGCATTTCCTCAAAACAGCCAGGCAGTGTCAGGAGAAGAACATCAATGCACTGGCCATGAAATGAGTGTCTGAAAACGCAATGCGTGCCTACACTTGACATACACAAGGCCGCTGGCCGTGAGAATACAGCCTAAACTCCTCTACTGAGCTTTAAAAGCCCTACACGACATGGTCCCAACCTACCTTTCCAGACTCCCCCAGCTACCCTCGGTAATTCTACCAAATACCTCTTTGTTCCTCACTCACAACACATTCTGGGGCAGCTAGGTGGCCCAGCAGATAGAGCACTGGCCCTGGAGTCAGGAGGACCTGAGTTCAAATCCGAGCCTCAGACACATAACACTTACTAGCTGTGTGACCCTGGGCAGGTCATTTAACCCCACTGCCTAACAAAAACAAACAAACAAACAAACACAACACACTCTCCCCATGCCTTTGCTCTGACCGTCTCCCATACCTAGGATGGACTCTCTCTCCTTACCTACACTCAGGAGTCTCTCTCTTCCTTTATTTTTATTTATTTATCTTTTTTGGGTGAAGCAATAGGGTTTAAGTGACTTGCCTAGTAAGTGTCATGTGTCTGAGGTTCTCTCTTCCTTTAAAACACACTTCCAACACTATCGCCTGAATGAGACCTGTCCTCATCTGCCCAAATGCTAGGGCCCTTTTCCCCAAATTACCTTGTATCTGACCAATTTAGCCAACAAAATTTAACCAGTGTGTTTTTATGTAAGTATATGTATATATGTAAGTATATGTACATATGTGTACATACATGTACATGTGTGTGTACACATATATACATGTGTGTGATATTTTCTCATCTGTAAAACTGGGATAATCACAGGACCTATCCCTCAAGGATGTGGTGAGGATAAAATGAGATAATATTTATAAAGAATTTGCAAACCTCAAAGCACTACATAAATGTCGCTATTTTTTATTAGTATTTGTCATCTCCTCCATTTGAACATAAGCTCATTGTGAGGAGAGATTATTCCATTCTCTGTAGGTACAATCCCAATGTCTAGCACCATGCCTGACATACAGTAGGTGCTTAATAAATACTTGTTGATTGATTGATCATACTAAGGTCACTTAAGGTTTGCCCAGAACACTAAAGTCATAAATTCTGGAAATACTGAACTACGGCCAAAGGCTGCTCTACAGGAGGCTGAAGGCATTTGATGTTGCCAAGCTAACGTTGACGTTGATTTGTTCCATCGACACTTCACACTCTGCTCTCGGGGCTGTGGGGAGGCCCCATGAGATCGTGTATCTAAAGTGTTTTGTACAACTTAGAGCACAATAGAAATGGAGTTTGGGTGGGTGATGAGCTCAGCCTCAGCAGACACAGGGACCCCACATCTTCACAAAAACCACTGGCAAAGAGTCACTTGAAGCTGTGTTTAGGGAGGTGGGTGCAGAAGAAGCAAGATGACATCCTGACCATCCTCTGCCCTGGCCAGGCCCACCAAGCCATCACTGGCCAACTGTCTGCTGCTCTAGGCACCCCCTTTTAGGCAAGGCTCTGAAAAGCCACATAGTACACAACCCAAAGAGGAGAGCCTGGATGGCCAGCCCCCTGGAGAACATCCCACAAGATCAGCTGACATAGCTAGGGAGGCTTAGCCTGGAGAAGAACTGGAAGGACAGTGGTCCATGAGTAAGTGTAAGCCCATCACGGACGAAGCAGGTAGCACACTGGCTCCATGGGGCAGAACTAGGAACAAACTTACAGAGAGTCACTTTTGGGCTGGAAAAGGTCATGGAACCCTTGCTGACAGTCATGGCTATCCCAAAGTGGAATGAGCTGCCTCAGGGGATGGTGGGCTGCCCTTCACGAGACAAGCCCTCATCTGGGATGTTCTAAAAGAGTCAGGGAGATGTTGGATAAAGATGGCTGCTGGGGCACCATGATGGAGGGGAAAGATCTGGAGCCACAGAACCCAGATCTACATCCTACCTTGGCCACTCACAACTTGCATGACATTGGCCAAGGCACTTTTACTGCTCACTCTCCTCCCCTCTAATTCTATTTGCTGGATTAGATCAGAGGTTCTTGATCGAGGGAATGTGAATTTTTTTTTAAATAATTGTGTTTTGCCATAACTGGTTTCCTTTTATGCATTTAAAAACATCGTTTTAAAAGGGGGTCCATAGGTTTCACTAAACTGACTTAGAAAGGGACCCGTGACACCAAAAAAAGAGCAAAGACCCCCCTGGATTCGATGATTTCAGAGGCCCCTTCCCATTCTAAATCTGTCAGTATGTGGATCCAAGAGTCCAACAGAAGCTGGGTGACTCAGATTCAAGTATGTTTAAAAGCTCCAGAGAAAACGTCCCTTACTAGAGGGTTATCAGGCCAGCCTGCCAATGTTCTGGTCACCTGGTGGCTTACTGTATTCCACAGACACTGATTTCCAAAAGTTTCTAGATGATTCAAATAATATAAAACCAGTCAGTTACAAATTTCCTAATTTTGCTTCCTGGCATGATATCACAATAACTTACAATATTTATAACCAATTAATAATCAATCAATCACAATATTTGCAGCCCTGGGATTTTCCGCCACCATCTGGAAAATCCCCAATTCTGCTCTCTAGAGGGGACCCTGCCTGCCATGGTGCATGTTGAGACTAGCGCCTGAGTAGAAATAAAACAATATTATGAATCATGAAAGAGAGAGAAGTGATGGGGATAGCCCAGAGGCTTGGTTTTAAGAGTACTTAGACTGGGCATCGGGGACAGAACCAAGACCGTGGGCCTCCATGTTGCTGTTATGCCCCAGAGTGTGAACTGCCTAGATCTTGGACACAAAGATGATACCAATTGAGTCATGAGGTCCAGATGCCTTCCTGGCAATGCCTTCTGAGTCCCCTGGCCACAGGCCAGGATGGGTAGTCCATCCACAGGACTATCTTGGACAGGAAGCACAGACGGAGAGGAAACTGTGGCAGACCTGAGGGGCAGCAGCAGGTTGGACTAGAAAGCCCTTGGGGCCCTTTCTAGCTCTGGGTCCACTAAGGCAGGGGCTCTCACTCACTCAGTCTGGATCACAACTGACAGACTGCCCTGAGCTGTCCATTTCTTTCTTTTTTTTTTTTTAGGCAACTGGGGTTAAGTGACTTGTCCAGGGTCACACAGCTAGTAAGTGTCCAGTCACTCATCTGAGAAGCCCTCCCTGGACAGGGAAATGAGGAGAACCCTGTTGGCTCCTGGGCCACCTCTGCTGTTGGACAGCCTCTGTAGCAGGCCTATGGAGAGACCCCTAACTTCAGTTCTGGACCCTTCTCCAGTACACTCCCACAGGGTCTTAGCACTTCTACTTTTGAGAACTGCCAGCTCCAGTCTCTCTCCTGAGCGGCCATCTCCCATTATAAACTGACTATTGGACAGGCCTAGCTGGATGCCCCCATCATGTCCAAACGAGAAATCATCATCCTCCCTCCAGACCCCACCCCTCTCCCAGTGTTCTCATTTTATTGGAGGCCACCACCGCCCATCTGCAGCCCCAGCATCCACGCCCCACCCTCACTTCTCCCTCCCCAGCTCTCATCTGGCTCTTCTCCATTCTACTACTCCCACCCTGGCTCCACACTTAGCCGCTCACTTCTGGACTGCTGCAATCTCCTCCTGCTTGGTCTCCCTCCCTCCAGTCTCTCCCTATTCCCATCCACCTTTCAGTTGGTCATTATGCACTTACAAAGTGCCTACTATGTGCCCGGCTCGGTGCTAAGTGCTGGGGACACAAAAAAGGCAAAGCACAGTCCCTGCCCTCAAGGAGCTCACAGTCCAATGGGGCAGATAACACAAAAACAACTACACACAAACGAGAGAGATAAAGGATGAATTAGAGATAACCCACAGAGGGGCCACACAACTCTCAGGGTGGTCTGCCGCAAGGGCCAGCGTGGCTGCGTCCCTCTCCTGCTCAGTAAACTTCCGTGGCTCCCCAGGACCATCGAGATCAAACGTAAACTTCCGCCTGGCGTCTGAAGACCTTTATGATCTGACCCCAGCCCACCTCCCCAGTCTCATTGCACCTTGTTTCCCTTCAAACATATTACAATCCCCCCAAACTGATCTTACTGTTTCTCACACATTGTCCCGCCTCCTATGTCGAAACTGTTCATCTGCTGTCCCTTGAGCCTAACATCCACCACTCATCACCAATCCCTGGGTCCCCTCACAACTCCCCTCAAGGGTCACCTTTGTTTCTACATGAATCTCCCATGTGTTGGTACCTCCCCTCCCCCATTATCTTATTATCTTGTATCTACTTGGTATCTGTCTACATATACCAACTCTCACTGGGCTAGACTATAACCTTCTGGAGGGTAGAGACAGCTTTCTTTTGTCATTGTCTCTTCAAAGCCTTGTACACAACAAACCCTAACAAAATGCAAGCTGAGTTGCTGAGTCCATTACCAGGCCTGTGCATTAGGAAGATCATTCTGGAAGATGCTTCAACTGGCAAGGAGATGAGATGCACGGAGACCAACCAGGAGGCAGGTACAATGAGAGCGGCTCGTGGCAGAAGGGATAAGATGGCCTGGCATCAGATGGGCTCTAGGGGACGGAGGAGAGTCAAGAGTCAAAGCTGACTCCAAGAGGGAAGACACATCAACGTGGATTCGGAAGGTGTCTGGATGGAGGCAGTAGCTGACCCTTTGGGAGCTTCTGAGATCACCAAGTCAAATGGGAAGAGAGCAAAGGAGAGAGGAGCCAGGGCAGGGATGGTGACGGGCCATCGAAGGAGGGCAGGGATGGCGGGGGGAAGGGATGGTGAGGGGGCCATCAAAGGAGGGCAAGGATGATGAGAGGCCATCGAAGGAGGGCAAGGATAGTGAGGGGCCATCGAAGGAGGGCAGAGATGGTGACAGGCCATCGAAGGAGGGCAAGCATGGTGAGGGGCCATCGAAGGAGGGCAGAGATGGTGACAGGCCATCGAAGGAGGGCAAGCATGGTAAGGGGCCATCGAAGGATGGCAAGGATGGCAAGGGGCAGGGATGGTGCTGGGCCATTGAAGGAGGGCAGGGATGGTGAGGGGACATCGAAGGAGGGCAGGGATGGTGAGGGGCCATCAAAGGAGGGCAAGGATGGTGAGGAGCCATTGAAGGAGGACACCCAGGAGAGAGCAGCATCATAAAAACACACAGGAGAGAAAGCAACTAAAAGTGGAATATGGCAAAGGGTCCAAAGTCACAGAAAGATCAAAAAGGATAAGCAAAGCCACATGTTAAAAAAAGAAAAAAGAATGCTTTCTTCTTCTTTTAGGAATCCTGGCTAGCCTCAGCTTGTTCTGACTCCCGCCATTCTTTAGAACCATGGCACACTGCTAAATTCATTCTCTGCAGCCTGCCTTCACTCCCATCATATATAAATATACATATACATATGTATGTATGTACATGTGTGTTCATATATACATGCATGTGAATATGTGTGTATATATTTCTGGAGAGAGGTATAAATGTGAGTCCCATGGAGCCATCCAGTCCCCTGTGCACTCACACCAGTCCCCTTTCGTCCTCATAGATTTGTTCCTGGCTACACCTTTAGTATCTCATCCTAGAATGTCCCCTCCCTCCTAGGCTAACCCTTGGAATTCAAATCCATGGCACCTCTTCTTTATCTGGGGCCTCTGAAGTCCGCTCCCCCAAATCTTGGGCATGGGCCAGGATACACCCGGCTCTTCTCGGTTTTACCATAAATGCAATGAAGGAGTTGTCAATCCTTACCTCCCCCAAGCCCAGATCTTCATGATTCCTGCTTCGACAATGGCTCAGATGAATGAATGAAAAAGTATTACTAAGCTGCTGTCCATGTGCCAAGCGCCATATTAAGCCCAGAGGATACACCCAGAAGGCAAAGGGTCAGAGAGAGAGAGAGACGCTTTTTCTATGGAGGGTGAATGATAACTTTGTCCAATACAGTCCCAAAACCAAGGCTGGGGAGCTCTCCGAGTGATTCCACTCCACGTGTACCAGAAGGCGTGTCAGCTGAAAGACTACTGAGTGTTACTTCCTGAGATCACTGCTCTCTAGGCAATACGAGCCCCAGTTTTTAAATGCTAAGGTTTCTCACCTATTTCATCCCCTAAAATGAGAGGATCACAAAACGAAACACCCTATGATAAACAAATGGAGAGCCTCAGAGCCGGGAAGGCTGGGTGCAAGGTCTGTCTCTGACCCAAACCAACTTAACTTCTGAGAGGTCATCAATACGGACAGAGCAGGCAGCTCCTATCTGCACTGGTGGAGGCCATCTCCTCATCTGGGAAATCCTTCTTCCAATGAAATCATCCATGTCCAGACTCGGTCCTTGTCCCTATGATTATAAACATACACATACCAGAAAAAACCTACCATCTGGACAGACTGTCAGAAGCACAAAGAGCTTCACTATGAGAGATACAGAGTGAAATCTCATCCCCAACTGATGGCAGGGAAATATGTGTGTGTTTACACACACACACACACACACACACACACACATACACATACACACTCCCACTCTGACACATAATTTAAAGATGGTGAAATTACAAGATTTCTACTGAGCTGAGAATGTGAGAAAATTACCTTGTTTGCCAGATGCAGAGCAATTGTAAAAATATACACAATGCAACAGTGATATTAAAACCAGGACTGTGATACTCTTCCTCTAATTAGCACATTCATCTCCCAGTTCCTTAGAATAAAAGAAGTCGATATTTTGGGAAGAAGCGAGGTTGGAAGAAGGGAAGAGCCATTTCACTCCAGGCAGACGCCCGGCTCTGCTCTACAGGAGTCGCTTCTGGCCTTCACGCAGTCTGTGCATGGTCGTACTGAGACAAAGTTTGTTACCCGCTTATTTAATGAGGAATTTGGCAGATCTGTTCTCCCTCCCACCTCCCGCCACCCTGCCTTGTGCCTTCGCTTTCTCCACTCCGCTGCAGCACTAATTGTATTGGGGGGGATGGGAATCACTACCACAAGTCCCCTCAAATCCAGAGCCTTCCTCTAAAACCCTAGAAGGCCCAGAACTTAAGAATGCTTCAAAGGAACAAGCACATTTTGGCACCAATTGATGTACCTGGTCCTTCTAGTGTTTTAAGAACATCTGCCCAGAGGCAGGGCCAGGGAATAATTCTATCCCATATCCAATATCCCAGGGCCGAACTCCTTTCAGAGTAGGGCCTCTTCAGTCCCGCCTGTCCCCTCACCGCCACCTGCCACACAGAGGGGCCCCTGAGCACCCCGCTTCAAGGATGGCTAACGTCTTCTCCCTCTCACTAGTCACAGACTCAGGTGAAAAGGGCAGGAGGGGGAAGTGGAGCAAAGAAACCTTTTCCTCTTGCCTCAGGAATGAGCCTTTGCCAATAGGATGGGGAGAATTGAACTCATTAAGTTAATGTGCATGAAAAGCACTCAGACACACATGGCTTAATCTCTGAGACAATCATTTGCTACTGGGAAGCTCAGCCAGGTAGCCCAGACATCAAAGAAATGGGCCCTGGGCAGACAGAGCAGCATGGGCCAGGGGATCTCGCATCCCACGAGGAGCAGGGAACAGACAAGGAGGGGCCTTGGACTCTGGCTACAGCTCGGCTGTGGACCGACTGGGCCACAATGAGCAAGAGGTTTAGCCTCTGGGGGCCTCGAGGAAGTATATAAAACGAGAGGGCCGAACCAGACAATCTCAAAGGCCTGAAGTCCATGAGCCATTCTCACCATCTCCCTCATTGGCTCCCTTCTCCTTGTCTTCATTCAGTGAGACCCCTGAGGAATTTGCCCAGGTTGGTGGAGAGAGGCAGTCAGAGAGGGTCCACTCACAGGCATCTCAAGTCCTTGCGAGAACTGGACCCCAAGGAGTGGGAACAGCATACAGAGGTTTGGCCTCCCTCCTGCCAGTAACCTCACATGTGAGGAGCAGAGGCAGGCATTGCTGGGGGCTTCTGAGATCTCTCAAGAGCCCTGGGGGGTGAGGGGATAGAGAAAGTACCGTGAAGGCCCTCCAAGAGGCCGCAACAGCCCAGACCACAGAGTCCCCATACCCGGCACCCAGGGCCACTGGGGCTCTTGCCTCATTTGGACTCACCGAGGACCTGGCTAAAAACTCCTCTCTCCCCCTGCCCCAACAAACACACACAAGCTTCTTATATTCTGTCTGTGCCCTTCCCCTAATTCTGGGCACCTCAGCACAAAACCACATAGGGTCCTGGAGAAGATCCACTCCCACTAGGCAGAGTGGTAGCGGTGGGCAGGAACAAGTGGGACAGAAGAGAACTGAACAAGAGAAGGAGGTCTCTGTGGAATGGAGCTATCTATCCCAAGCCCTGGGCCTCCAGCTCAAGGGCACAGCCAGCTGAGGGCCCAGGCCCACTGGTGCTTGGGAAGCAAAGGGGGAAAAGCCCCTTTCTGGTGCCCTGTCTCAGCAGCCAGCAAAGGGCCAGGCCCCCATCTCCCGGGGTTCTCACCACCTCTTGGTCATATGCATCTCTGCATTCCACAGGCGAGGGAGAATAATAGGAATGGTCTAGCCCCCTGTAGAGAAGCACTTACTTCAAGCTTCATTCAATAAACCAGAGACTATGGCGAGCCCCATGGAGTTCGATGTAATGGGATTTAACCTGTACACGAATCCCATTTAGAACAAATTCCCCAAAGGGTCATGTGGATTTTTTTAAGCTTGGTTCAGACAATTACATATTGCATTAGTAAAAAGGTTAAGCACATTCTTGCTCCAAATTCAATCAACTAGAATTTCCCCTTAAATAATCAACATTCCACAGAAAAAATCCAAAAAGGGAAAAGAGCAATACACATAAAATCAGACGGGGCCTCCAGCAAGTGCTCGGTCCATCCCTCAGTGATCGCCTGAGGCAGCCCAACCCTAAGGACAAGCTCAAACAGCCAAGACGCTTTTCCTGACTTTGGGCCCAGTCTGGCCTCTCTGCACCTTCTCCCCCTGCTTAGGGGGCTGTTCTGGGGCCAGACAGAACAAGTCTCGGCCAGACAGAACAAGTCTCTGCCAGAAGACAGTCCTCGAGCCCCGCCCTTGCCACAGTCTTCTTTCCTAGGCTCAACACCCCCAGCCCCCCCGACCAATCCACATACAACATGGACTTGAGGCCTTTGGTCACCCCAGCTGCCATCTCCCAGACCCAGCACCTCGGCAATGTTCTTAACCCAGGGCCCCCAGAAAGGCACACAGTCCTGCTGATGGGGTCTTCAGAAGGACTATCACCTAATTCCCAGGAATTAGTTTAGTCCAAGATTCTGCTAACTTGAGCAAGCTTGGGTTGGGTTTTCTAGGAATGGCTGTCACACTCCAAGGCTGATTTCCATTCAGCTTGCAGTCTACTACGACCACCAGATCATTCTCAGACTGCCGTCTGACCCCACCTCCCCAACTCTGTACTTGTGAAGGTGATTTTCCAAACCCAAGTTAAGGCTTTACATTTCTTCCTATTGAATTCAGTCTACTAGATTCATCCCAGGGTTCTGGAGCCTGTCAAGGTATTTTTGAATTTTGACTTTGCCATCCAGTGTGTTAGCTATCTGTCCCAGTCTGGTGCCATCTGCAAATGTGATGAGAATACCACGTGCGCCTTTATCCAAGTCTGATAAAAAATGCTAAACCACTCTGGGCCAAAGAAAGATCCCTGGGGCACTCCACTGGAGACCTACTGACAAACTGACGCTGAACCAACAGAGTTCAGCCAATCACCCTGTTTCTAATCCATCTAACTATACTGTCTCATTGATATTATTCCATCTTTCCCATAGCAATAATTCTTCCTTATTGGGCCATTCACCCTCATTAAGTCTCGTGCCTTCCTCAGAGAGAAATCATGTTCGGCACGTGTTATATCATGTAAGACACAGTGGCTCACTGCATCTTGTCGGGAGGGATCAGAGAGCAGAACCCAGGACAGTGAGGTTCCAGCAATCCACCTTCACTTATTTTTTTTTCTTTTGGCTTCTATGCCTCTCCAGATAAGCCTCCTTCCTGAGGCAGCAATGACTCTGTAACCCAGTGCTGTCCTCCTATCAGTGACTCCTTCTTTCTCCTCACCTGAATGAGGGCTGGCAAGACGGGATGACAGACCTGTTGAATTCCATGCATGCTGGTTCGGCCCGCTCTTTCACCTGTAGGCTCAAAGACAGGCGTGGCATCTTCTCCCCTTTTGGAGCACCCAAGAGCACCTACCCCAGAGCGTCATGACGGTCCTCATCCACCATACAGACTAACTCCAAGGGAAAACATGATCCATTTGCTGTCTTCAATTGAGCCACTCACAGATCCCAAACCAGAACCAAGCATAATGCCTTACACAGAGCAGCCACCTGATAAATGCTTTTTGAATTGAATTGCTGAAACCATAGAACAACCCAAATCAATCAACCAACAAACATGTATTATACACTACTATGTGCCAGGCAACATGGTACAGTGGATAAAGGGCTGGCCCCCGAGTGAGGAGGACCCGGGTTCAAGCAAGCCAACAGGACCGAACCACTGGGTGTGTGGAAGGGCATAATGGGTTAAAAGAGGAGAGTGGAAGGAAGGGGCAGGTTGGGAAGAACTTTCAATGTCAGACAGAGAAGTCTATCTGTGATCCTAGATGGAACGGGTGCCACTGGAGCTTATGGAGTAGAGAGCGACACAGACCTGTGCTTTATGGAAATCAGGACAGACTGGGAAGAGGAGGGACCCAGGAAGATCCCCTGTCCAAGCCCAGGGAAGGGGCCATGCTGGCCAACAGAGCAGTGGCTGGGCTAGTGGAAAGAAGGGGGGAGAGGCTGCACAGACAGAAACAACGGCATCTGGCTACTGACGGTCCATGTGGGGGTGTGAGTGAGGAATCAAGGACAACAGCTAAGCTGTGCACATGGGTGACTGACCTCTGAGGAACTGGGGTGGGGGGGATTAAATGCTTTAATCGATGTCTGAGCATTAATAATAACAAAGATAACGAGCTCTGTTTGGGACCAGGGTGAGTCTGGGGCGCCTATCCAATGACGTCCAATTTGGAACGTCCAATGGGCTGGCTGGGGATGTGGCACTGAGGCTCCGGAGACCCTTGGGCTGGACACAGAGCTACGGGAATGGCCTGCGCAGAGACGACCTCCGCAGCCACGGGAGCTGCTGAGGTCTCAGCGGAGGGAGGACAGAGAGCAGCCAGGGCAGGGCCGGCCAGGGCAGTGCCGGCCAGGGCAGGGCCGGCCAGGGCAGTGCCGGCCAGAGCCGTCTGATGATCCCGCACACACACACCCAAGCCAGCTCCAAACGTCCCCTGCTCTGCCCGGCTTCAAACCTCGGAGGGGGCCTTTCATGTTCTCTTCCATCCTCTGTCCTGATCGAGTCTTCTCCACATTTATGTTTTCCCCCAAATCATCCCTGCCACTGCCCTCCTCATCTCACTCCGAGTGTAGATGGCACAAAGCAACCTCCTAAATTGTGGCTTCTCCTCCCATCGAGCGTGGATACTGTCACCAAATCGGTCTCCCTCAAAAAGCCTGGGTTATGCCACTTTGGTGCTCAGGCACACAGAATGGCTTCCCAATGCTTCCTTCAGCGGCTCCAAATTCTTTATCTTGGCATTCGAGCTCCTCAGTTATCTGGTCCCACCTTAATCACAAAATGTGCCCGTGACTATCTCGGCCAACCGCTTCATTTCAGAGCTGAGGAGAGATAAAGGCACTAGACATCTCCTGACTCCAGGCACTTCCTCTGGCAGTGCCCCATGCCTGGAACGCCCTGCCCCCTCATCTCCACCGTCTGGCTCCTCCTTCCAGAAGCTTTTCCCAGGCCTCATCTCAGTGCCTTCCCTCTGTTTAAATAAATTACTCTCAATTTATCCTGTTTGCACACGGCTGTTAGATTGGGAGCTCCTTGAGGGCAGGGACAGGAGCTTCGCCTTTCTTTGTATCCCTGACCTTGAGCACAGGGCCTGGCACATCGTGAGCTTGATAAATGGCTGGTGACTGACTGGAGAGAGACACTCGCCCAGGGCAGAACCCCTCAAGGCCTGTTAGCGTATATACATGGTTGGTCAGAATTAGAACCCAGGTCTCCTACCTCCTAGGCCACCGTTCTTGCTGTCCCTCTCCCGGGCTTTTCCATCAAACATTTGGTTCATGACTCAAGACCTGACTAGATTCCCTCGACCAAGAGGTCCCCTGGAATCATACTATTTTTTTTTCTTCTGGTCTAAATCCGAGATTTCATCAAAGAGGAGAACTCCCAAGGTGGAAACTCCTTCGGCCAATGGTGGTCCACCAAGGTCCCGCAGACAGAGTGCGTTAAGGCAGGATGGAAAACCACCTCCCTCTGAGTCCAGAACCGGCCCCTCCCCCGCGACACACCACAGCCCACTATCTCATGATCCCACTTTGCTTCAGTCAGGTCACGTGTGGAGAAACACACTATTTATGAGGCTGTGAACAAATAATCGTTACAATGATTGTGTACTTTATATAAACATCTGGTACTTGTCTAAGGTCGCTTTGTACTGTTAAGTTTCTTTTATTTAAGGAAAAAAGTATTGAAAATAATTAAATGTTTACTGAAACATGTCCTATCTTTCCAACTCAATCATCAGCCCTACGAGGGCACCGACGAGGTCAAATGTGTCTTTGGCTTCCTTAGAAGAATACACGGTGCACACCAAAGGTGCTCAGTAATTGCTTGGGGTGGGACTCTCCCGTATCAGTGTGTGTCTGGCTTTACAACAGCCGTACAGAGTTCCATGCTGCGGCACTCTCACCCTGGCAAGACTCTATTCAGCTTTTGAGGGTGGGGGGCATGTCATCTGTGTTTTGGGGGAACCCCAACAGCTCCCTGGCCAAACAATCCAATATAACAGGACTACTAAATAAATGCCGTCATTCTCTGTTCAACTCTACCCCAAGAGAAACACAAGCCTATTCATTCACTGGATGAAACAGAAAAAAGGGCTTAAAAAAAGGTTTACTGTAACAGACGCTGCCAAAGCGAAGTATGTATAACCTCTAAGCCCATTCTCAGCCTTCAGAAGAACATGAGAAGTATACAGAATGAGAGCTTTCATGATCAGAAGTATCTTACGATGCCACGGTGAGACGACGTCTAGCCAAGGTGGCAGATTATCTGTGAGCCTGGAAAACGATTCCTATTCGAGGGCGCTTTGTGTTTTAAAGCATTGTTTCATACTCCATCAGAAGCCAGTGGAGAGTAGGCCAACTGATTTTTGTGAGAAATGGATGGCTCCGTGCCTCATTTTACAAAACAGATATGCTCCTCAAAGGTTGTTTATACATGGAATGTTTTCAAACCTATGCATAATTTAGGTAGACTAGGAGAACTCACTACTTAAAGGAATCCTGGGGGTGATTTCAAAAAGCAAAAAACCAAAACAAAACAAAACCTTTTTAGAAAGTGAATAATCACCCAGCAATTTATCTGTTTTTAAATCCAAATTTCCATTTACTGAATCTGCACAGCAGAAGGAAAGAGATCGAAATGACCTACTACAACTGGAGTGTCTTGGCTGCTTCTGTCACTAAGCTTTCCCAGTTCCTAAACTCCTATTTCTTTACACAAGCTGATTTTTCTATCCCCCCCCCCCTTTTTTTTTTTGCTAAGAAAAATAGGGCAGTGGCGCTAGGCACAGCTGTTCGAGGCTTCGGTCTTCCTTCCACCTTACGTCCTAGGTTCTTCTCCCCAGAGGTTTCCAGGTCCTTATCAATCGCGTGATCAGGGCCTAGGCTCGATTCAGATTTGCAACAAATGCCCTCCGAGGTTGTTTTGACCTTTGATGGCCAGGAACAGCGGGACACACTGGGGTCCTCTCCCTCAACACCTGTGTCCCTTCCCCTTACCAGGGCGACTTCCAAACGCATGACACAGTTGGAATTGAAGTGCTCTTTTCCTATTATCTCAGATTATTTCAAAAAGTTTATACTTCTCAATAAGGAGAAATAATTTTTAAATGTGAAAAATGGCCAAAGAATAGGAAATTATCTGAGAAGGGGAAATCATCACACATTAGCTTCCCCAGTGCTGCCCACTCCATCTACCCCAGTGACCCCTATCATGATTGTGTTAACATACTTGAGAGGGAAAGTACCTTTAATACAGGATACGGAGCTCCATTCTCTATATAATTTTATCTGACGACAACTCGCCTAATTCACATTAATACTCTAATATACTTTGGCGCACAATGGCATCAAAATTTAAGAAGCCAATCTGCTATATTATTTTTCTTGAATAATTCTCAAATTAAAACATACAATAAAAATGAACTTCCAAATGATTTAAATATTTCCTTCTTAAACTGCCTCCGCCAAATGAAAATTTGCCATTATTTTTATCATCACTTACAAATAAAAAATGCTTTTTCTTCCAAAGCATTTTATTTTTACTGTTGAATTTAAAATTTATTTCCCGTCAGAAAAAAAAGTTTCCAAATATAGATAGAAAAAAAATTGTTACACTATTTGATGCTGCAAGCCATACACGAATTTGTCACCACCGATGTTACAACAAACCTAGACATCAATAAGGTGTGGGTTTTTTTTTTAAAAACACCACTCAAAAATCAATTATCTCAACTCTTTTGTATAGAGAAGTAAGTAGCACACCTTTCAAGCAACTGGTATTAATGAGCAGACATGACTATAGAATCTCCATCTGTTTTTCTGACAAAGCTGTGGCTACTCCAGCCTCTCATTGAAATTCCATTAATCTACAGCTCCAAGGTCCAATGCGAAAATCAAAACTCCATCTAACCCTTTATCAGCTCACAATAACCTACAAGTGAACTCTGCCTGTTAGCATGCAGCAAGTTATGATTTTGCTATCAATCAGGCTCTCGGCCAATAAAAGAAAGCAGGCTGCAAACGGCCTGTCTGGCAGGGCCAGGAAGGTTGGTTGTTGTTTTCGGCCCTTTCCCGTTTCGGTAGGGTGTCTGGACTTCGTGAGATTATGCATTATCCTCCTTTGCTGTGATTTAATTGCTACTAGCAATCAACTCGAAACATCACTGAAGTGTGCTTGAATTTCATTAGAAGATATAACTTATGCTACTTTCCTACAGTACCTAATAAACCATAAAGAAACCAAAACACATATGGCTTGAGGGAATAACTGGAAAATTAGGTGGCCATTTGGGAACTGAGTGAACTTTTGAACCAGAAGAACAGAGAAAAAGAAATATTAAAGGGAAAGACAGACTCAGAATGCACACAGAGATGTGCAGGTTTGACCTTTCCAGTACCTTGAAAATTACATTAGCATTATGAAAAATACATATCATGCTTAGAGTTTATAATCCATCAAAGTTTAGATACTTTGTGAGTGCCTACCATAAGGTAAAAGTCAAAAGGACAAAACAACCATCGGATTTGACAAAAGGCCTTTAGGTGACCTGTGCTAATTTGGTTATACTGATTGTTAAAAGCATTATCTTTTTAGTAATTAATACATCATTAGGCTGAGGTCACATGATGAAGGAAAATGATTCAGCAAGGAATACAATGCAAATAAAAAAGTAAAGATCCAGAAAAAGGAATGCGTGCAACTAAATGATATTTATAACTGGCAATGAGGAGTCTGAGTGATGGGATTGGTTTGTTGGTTTGTTTTGTTTTGTTTTAATTCAGAAAAATAAAGTCTTAGAAAAAAATTTAACCTTATAAACAATGTTGTTAATACATGTGAAATAAATAAGCCTAAAACTTAAATTTGCAAGCTCCAAATGTTGAAATCCTTTATTCAAATACTCATCAAAATTAGGCAAATATTTTTCAAAAAATAACAAAATGACAGTTTCACATCGCCATGTAGAATCAGGCATCGAATTTTAATGCCTTGTATTTTGAGACTGCATGTATTCCCTATGTACCTCGACCTGGAAACATCCTAAATATTGTAGCTTGATAAACTTATAAGAAAGGAAGAACGTAGTTAATTTGTTTTGTTACTACATGATCATAATTTAATAACTGTTCAGTCTTCCTAAGAAAATTCACTGAATGATTTCTTGGTCATGTGGCTACTTAGCTTGTTGAGGTTCTTTGTTTTTTGTTTTTCAAAGAAGGTCTTGAAATTATCTTCAAAGTCTGCTTTACAAAATTCAAACCATTTTTCCATGGACTATGAATAATTCACATTTATAGTTTCAGACAGAATTATGCTTGCGTGAAAGCAAAAACGTTTTACTTTATGAGCCAAAAAACTGAACTAAGTAAATAAAAAGAATTTCTACTTTTATCTGAAAATAATGTCTTGTCAATTGCAAAAAACCTTCTCTATTAGAAAAGATGCCTTTGAACACTAGGTTATGTAAGTTAATGCTCTGTTTGGATGATAAAGCCGTGGCAGAAGAGAAGGCAGCATCTTTTAAAATAGGGAAGCGAAAACAAAAAAACCAATGTCTTTTTCCTCAAAAAGAGAAACTCGAGGTTTGCCAAAATGTAGAACTCAACATAAAATGAATATGATTATTATTGCTACACATTGTGCAAAGTTCTGAGTATAAAAAAAGATTGTGTTATTCTGAATCAGTGGTTAGAATGTTTATCACTTATGCATGTACTTGACTTATCCCTGTTCTGCAATAGACATAATTTTATACCTCATAAAAGCAATTTATGCTTCCAAAGGGAATAATCTGGATAACATAAAATGTGGAGTGCTCTGTTGCAGGAAGCATATTTTCATTCAGCAATTGTACTTAGAGATGGAACTGCACAGTTTGATCATCATATCATGGCAGAAGGCATAAATCACGCCTATGTCTATATGAAACCTTCAGTGCCACAAATTAATATGCATGGCTAATTTATCGATACACATGCCTAATTTATAGCTATAGATCACCCTTATCAGGTTCTGTAGGGTGGAGAAGTAGCCAACGTGCCTGTTTTCAAAAGAAAAAGCACACACTAAAAAACAAATTTCATAATTCGTGATATTCAATAATGTCCGCAATAGCATGAAAATATGCAAATAATTAACCACTATTGCGGATTAAATACAAAATATCAAAACAACTTTTGTCCTTTTTTTTTTAAGCAACAAATCCAGGGGAAAAAAAAATGTATATAGAAGAAGCACTGAATGAAAGCCTGTCTCGATGTGAGAAGGCACTGTAGGAATAATTAATTTAATATTTTATGAACCCATTTTGCATGAAGTTTGCAGGAAAAATATCAATCAAGCAAACTGTTTCATTATTTATAAAATAAATAATACAGCAAGCCATTAAGAAGCATAATAAAATTAAGCAAGAATCTGATAATATTAAATTAACCAACAACGGGCTACTAAAGATATTCACAAAAATGTTCTGAGACCTCTCAAATGTGCCGAAGAACGATTTCCAAGAAAAGGGGTATTTCAGTTCAACTCCTGCATCGTTGGGATGAGGTCAGTATGCTGCCGGTACCACTAGAGAGAGCTCTTCAGTTCCTTAAAGGTTCTTGGAAAGGTAAGCAAAGCCCCAGCTGGCTGCGGAGGCCCACATCCTCCCTTTCCAACAAGGACATCACCCTAAACATGGCAGCTCCCAAGAAGGGTAATCTGCGAGAAACGGTGACCTACCATCAGAGGGTGCCTCGTCGTCTTTTTCACAGCGGTCGGATGTTTGGGAGAGCGTATCTGGAGGCCCTGGGAAAGGATCATCATATTCTTCTCCATCGTCTATATCAACTATAAAAGAATTAAAGAAAGGCCTTTTACAAGGTGATGATTTAAAATGAGGCTGCTCTGACAAAAGAATCTTGAATTGTGTTAGTGAATATAACAAGCTATGCTTTCAAAATGAGTCAAGGCTCAACCCTATTGAGATTTACATTCAGCTCAACTCAGATCTTTACAGAAAAAAGAAAGTATAACCTGTTTATATCTGTTCTGAAAGATCTTCTCCCTCAAATTATGAAATGTGATTGCAAACATGTACACATGGACACATACACACATACACACATACACACACACACACACAAAATGTGCACAAAAATGCCAGAGAAACCAGACAAGGGATTCAGCCAAACTTTCAAGCTCTAGATACCATTCACCTAACTCAATAACAGGCCATAACAAAATAATGGGGTAAAATAGATCATTTGAAACACTCTGAACATCAAGTTATTATAAGAGCATAGAAGGACATAAGATTATAAAATGGTCCTAGCTGCACTGCAGGCATCATCAACCTTCAGGGAAAATGCTTTTTTAACAACTTACAAAAATAAAACTCAAATAAGCTCGTAACATATGTACCTATCAATCTTTGCTTTCCTTTCAACAATTTAAAATTTTTTTTTCTGGCCCTTGGTTTCCTATTCTTAGTCTCTGCCACAAGCTTCGAAAAAGTAATTTTTATAAACAAATTCATGTTGGCAGTTTCATGTCAGAAGATTTGGACTTCAGTTCATATTGAGTAAAAAGCTATAATGATACACATCATCATACTCAGGCCTACACCACAGGAGGGGCTGGGGGGGAGACACATACAGTTCGGATCAGCCTGCTATGTGAGAGCAGAGGTGCTTGGATCCAAGGAGGGAGCTGGCATAACAGATACAAAAGCATGGCAGGATTCATCCCAAGTCTCACTCTCCCGGGCTACTAGAGCATCACTCTGGATGCTGCCAAAGGAAGGGCTGGGCCTCCCTGCCGTCCTCAGTTCCGAGGCAAGCCAGGCCAAGGAGGGCAGTCTACGCTAGTCTCTATTCATGCCCTGTCACGTTTGCACTACATAATTATTATTTAGAAAGTTCTCTTTCAAGGTTTCCATGCCAAAGTAACTGAAGCTTCAACTTTCATCTTTAATTCCCTGGATGGGGCCGTTCTGCTGGGCATCGATCATCTTGGTCCACAATCTAGCCAAGACCTTAGCAATGGACCCTGGTCGGCCCCTCATCATCACCAGTCACACCACCGCAGGCACAAAGATGTCTCGGCCACCTTCCAGTAGAATTCCAAGGAATAAGGATAATTCTTCATGTTTTTATTTCTGAGGATTTCTCTTTTCAGCAGCTCCAAGCAGCTGACAAACAGTCAGTTTGTAATCCTTATGTAGGATTATTACGAGAATAGGATCATGCTCCTTTCAAACGTATTAACACATGCAGAAATCCATAAAGAAGATGATAAAGGTAAACTTAAAGCACGGAACCACATTTCGTGGAATAGTCACTGGAGAAATAATAATTAATAACAGTAACTGGCACAATTTATAGAGAACTTTAAGACTGGCAGAACACTTTTCAGACATGATCTCATCTGATCCTGACTCTCCTGCCTTGGATTCTAGGTGTCAAAGGGCTCTAGCTCCACAACTCTCTCTTGGAAGACCTCCTCAACTCAGAATTCTCCTGCTGGACAATTCTCAGTCCTCCCACCAGATCACTGCAGTTTTAAAAGGAACTACCTTTACAAAAGATGTTCTAGTCTTTATCTTCCAAATGCTATAAGATTTCTGCACTAAATCAAGGTCAGTAAAAAGTCAAGTCGAATAGGAGATACAGATATGCTTTGGACACATTACCATGACCTTCTCTAAGGAAGAAAATAAACTGAATGCCATTTTGAAAGATTATTCAAAAGAAATTTCCAAAGACAATTCATTTAAGTTTGACATAATAAGAATTGCATGGTGCTTTTCAAAACAATAAAGACATGTATCTGTTGACAGAACTGAAGGTCCTTTCGGTAAGTGCCAACATCTACGCAAGGCTTACCGATTCAAGTCAATCTTAGGTGATCTTTGAGACTGTTCCAAACCACGCTGTCAAGGAGTATTCCTAATTGATACATACGAGGATATATCCTACAGCGAACATGGAGATGTCTAACAGGCTAAAATACGTTTATGCCTGGATGATGTTTTGTAATAACATGTTCCTGCTACAATCAATAAATTGAGTATGAAGTTGAGGCTGAACAGAAAAAAAGCCCAACAGATATTTCTGGCAAATCCAAAGGGCATCTTTTCAAGCAGAGGTTTTCAAATTGCAATGCCATCACAGCCCGAGCTTAGGGAGTACTCTGGAGGTTACAAAGCATTTGATGCGTGCCACCTTATTTTATCCTCACAAACTAAGTCGACTCTGCTAACCAAGGTGAGAAATGCCAAGTTGTTATATTTTATATCAGGAAAAACAATTATACGTCAGTGACCAGACATGTTGATCATTGTGTTTTAAGCTTTGCAGTGTCTATTTAAAGTTGAAACTATCTGTAATTCACTCATTCTATATCATGAAGTTCATTTAAACAGTCTTGTAAAACCACAGGGGATTTCTAAAAAGATTTATATTGAGATTGAAGTAACTTAAGGGCATCATATCAGGTTTGTCTTCACTTTTTAGTTTAGCGGGGATTAACTCAGAGGTCAGTGAGGCAGGAGAACATCTTTTGAGGTGGGAGACGGCAGCCTGTGTTTCCAGCCTGGCTCCCTTACCCCAGTCTCTCTCTGCTTCACGCCTTCCTCCTGGCCAAAAATACAGTCCAAGCCCTGATGGTTCCTTTAAGGTTCACTGGGGCTGCACAGAAGCTTAAGCAGAGGGGTCGCTGTTGAGCAGCGTAAAGCATTCCTTCCCTCCAGGGATTCTCAGTATTTGCAAATATACCTGTAAAGACATACATAAATTAAAAGGAAAATGTTCAACTTGTATTTATGTAATAGGAAACTGAACTCGCCACCAACAATAGGCATCAGGTAAACGTATCCAATACAATTTACGCACATAATTGAAAGCATTACAGCCTAATCAGACATCTAAAAGAAAAGCGTGCTCAAATGAAATGTCTATAGAATCATTAGTCGGCAGCCCTTCTATTACAATCACACATAATGTCAGTGCTGCCTTGAGCCTGGGCCAATGACAACAGCATAAATTTTGCATCTCATTTCTGTGGTCATAAAATTAATGATCAGTTTAAAAATACTTCTTTGTAAAAGTTATTGCACAAAGAAAAGACATGAATGTGTCCCTGTTATGTACTCACAAGGATAATTACGGGGTTGTTGCTCATTAATACTCTTTCTTGTTTCCCTAGAAAACCGTTTGATTTATCCTACAACTTTCAAAAGTTTAATTAACGATACAAAGTTAACTGTCTAAAAGAGACTGATTCCATTCTCTGCTTTCTATAATTTCAGTAGCAACTTGAATATGGTGTTTTGCATTAACCCACAAAAGACTCTTTCTTAGGAAAACAATTTTTAAAGGCATATTATTTGGGGTCAAATCCCTATCATTCATTTTGCTTGATTTTTGTACATTCAAATAGCAACCGAGAAGGGCCCAGATATGCTGGCCAATGTTCTTAACCTATCACAAAATTACATAGATATATCTTTTACCAGTACCTAAAGGATATGGCGGGAAAATAATTTACCCTTTATTTTCTTAAAGTCCAATCCTAATTTTTCTGAAATGAAATATTAACTATAAAATAATAAATGGTCACTATCTCCATTTTACAGTTAATGGGGAAAAAAACAACAACAATGACTTGGAAGAGGTAAAATTACTTGTGTGAGTCACAAATGAGGCTCTGGAGAGCTTAATCTCTCATTCTGCATGTTTGGTTCATTTAGCTGTGTCTCCAAATCCTAAAACACAACTGAACGAGATGGACCCAGGCCTATAACCTGACATCTCTTATGGGGAACTACATGAAGTCGTAAAACTTTGAGGGGCTCTGGTCACCACAAACAGGCTCCCCCTCTCGGTCTCTCTTTTATTAGATGATGGCTTCTTTATAGCAATAAATCCAGACGTCAAAAGGCAATACTAAAGTGAAAGAAAGCCAGAAAAATCGCCATACTGTGTCTGAAGCATTACCTTTGAAACAGACTCCCACCTACCGCCAAGGGGCCCCATCACCTCAGACCCACTTGTGCCATTTGTACGTGGACGAGGGGAAAAAACAACCAGTGCGTCAATTGCTCAGATTTCATCTTGGAGCCAACTTTCAACTTAAAGTCCATTGTGTAGGAGGAGCAGGAGAAAGGAAATAAAGGGCCATTGCTAATTTCCAGGAGCTGCTTAGCTGGTCTCAAGGCCTCAGCCCACAGCGGCCTGAACAAAAAGAGGTTCCTTCTCGGTTCCCATAAAAGCCATTTGTTCTGGCCATTAATAAACTTCAGAAGTAATACCTGGTATGTGACAGGACGTACAGGAGTACAGGCCCACGGGCCTGCCTGACCGAGAGGATGACAGGAGAAAAATGTTTTCTAACTAAACTTTACATATGCTTTTTGTCACCACGTGCTATGGGCCATCACTGTCCTTCGAGGGACCGGGGTATATGCTGCTGTCTAAGGACACAAAGGGAAAGAGATTTTTTAAAAACCAGCTAGTTTGGGAGGTGGAAGTTCTACCCATTTTTAATCAGCTCCCATATATAGGTCATCAAAACCATCACACTTTGAATAATTGTTTATATTAATTGTTTGAAATTTAGGTTTAAGAAAATGTTTTAGAGCAATCCTCTGAGATCCTATCACTTTTTTAATGTGGAAGTGACTCTCATTAGGCAATTTTTCTAGATGAAATCCCACTTAGAAATCAGAATTCTGTCAGTAGAGATAACTCACCTTCTGGCCTTCCATGCTCACAGATAAGCAAGGCAAGGCCTACAGAATATGACAGGCCCAAGGTCACAACTGAAGTGACAGAGCCCAGGCAGAATCAAGGTCTTAGGATTCAAAGATCAATGTTCTCTTACTCTGCTAAACCACTTGGAAAATTTGCTGTTGAACAGAGGCCTCGATCCTAGCCTTTTGGGAAACTAACAGTCACCTCCAGTTGTCTCTTTTGTAAAAACCAGTCTTGTATATGTTCTGTTTAAGTTAGTGAATTAAAGCAAGAATTCTTGTTATATTTCATTAATACAATTTTTTTTTCAAAGTGCAATGCATTTAAGCTGTTTACTATCTTATCTACTAAACCCCTCCTCTACTCAATAACATGCTCTGTCATTCTCAGAGGTCAGAAGTGTTTTAAGAAAGAAAGGGTCTAAAGTCTAAAATAAAAAATTATCCAGTCTAAAAGGGGCAAAAAAAAAAACCTCATAAACTAGTTGATAGAAACAAAGTAAACTAGGAATAATTTCTAGAGGCCTAGATTCAAATCACATAAAAGAAAATAACGTGGAGAATAATTTGGTATTTTTATCCAAAATCTCCGTGCTACCCAAGTTGATGAGGTTCCTCAGAGAGAAGACATGTGGAGGTACAAGTCATGATTTCAGTGCTCTTAAGGAAATGTTAAAAAGGAGAGTTTCAAAGCACTTGTCCCATCCGATTCCTCTCTCCAGCTCCTCAGAGGCCTCTCAGAAACGGTGTTAGCTGCAACAAAGCTATTTTGGGGCCTACTCTGTGGAGACAAGTGCACCTGGGCAGCAGATAATCATCACAGCTACCATTTACACCAAGCTCTAAAGTTTGTAAATCACTTTACAATTATCTCATTTCATCCTCACAAGGTCCCTGGCAGGGAGGTGCTGTGATTATCCCCATTTTATAGATGAAAAGTTGGGAGTCAAGCTCTAGCACTCAGGGCCCCAGGGAATCTGGGAAAGGCACCATCAACACACACAAGTTATTCTCACTTCAGTTTGGAAAGGAAAACTCCTCTTCAGCTTCATGCTTTGACAATCATGTTGATTTATTTGTTTTAGGACTTGTCAATCCTCCCAAAATACAAACTCTTGTACTTTGAAGGGCGTGTATCTGAATACTTTTTTGAGGGTGGGAGTTCTATTTGCTCTAAAAACATTAATAACTAAAGAAATGTTTACATTAGAAATGACCATACTTGAAAATTACACTTTTACCTGAGTACTAGCTATATGGGTGTTTGATAGTAGCTGTTTTTTCAAAAAAGGCTAGGATTAGAATAAGTGCACTCAGCACAGGGGAGGGCTCGAGCAGGCCCTTCATAAATTCTCCGTGCTGGATTGTTGACTACAGCTATCTCTTGTATTGAACTGCTGCTGAAAGGAAAAAAAACACAGAGGCACCCAAAGATTGCTATTATGGCACCATGACCACGGGGGACCAGGGAGACTGCCTCAGGTCTCTTCAAGGTGACCCACCACAGAAGAGCAGAACTCTGCTCTGGGATAAAAGCTGCAGGAGGAGCTGCTCCCCCTCCTCTGTCTGTCTCTCTCTGTCTGTGTCTCTGTCTCTCCTCTCTCCTTCCCTCCCCCCCCATCTTTCTCACACTCACTCAAACATAGTCAGAATTATATCTTCCACAATTACCAGCTCTTAGGCCTGCACCCAAATGTAAACTTAGTCATGAATTAATGGACCCTGCAGCCTGAAGGCCACAGGTTCCCTACCCCTGAACTACAGGGTTTGGGGGAAACTGTTTTCAAATTGCTTCTAGTTTAGAAATGGAAGCCCACTGGTTCACCCTTCCTTAGGCTTTCCCAGTGTCTCAATGGTGGATCCCTCATGCTGACCTCTCACGTTGCTTTTTAATAGGCATCATTAGGAATGAGCTAACCCAACAGAACATCGTATAGTAGCGTGCTCTATAAATAGCTTTGCAGAGGAAAATAGTTTGATCTTTTTTCTCAATTTCTCAATTTCTACCAAATAAATTTCTGTTCTCTTTAAAGACTGAGCAGATCCCTCTCAGGAATGCAATTTTAATATCGACCTGATGTTAACAGGTCCAAAAAGAGAACACAAAAGGGGAAAGTTCCCAAATCACTGATATTGAATCATTTGCAATTAACAGCATGATTTCATACTGTCATGCCTGCTTAACTTACATGTTTTCACTTCTTCAATGTGTGTGTATTCGGTTACAATAAAAGAGTTCAATTTAGTTGAGTAATAAACTGAAAGCATTTCTGGACCAAAAGTCATGTGCATCTTTCTATTCATCTCGTCTAAGGGGAAGGGGGGAGAGGAATATGCCGCCTCTATAGTCCATTACACTAACATTACCCCTAAATAAATAAATAAAAAGTTTTATAAAAGGGGAGGCAGTTAAAATTCATAAATTAGTTTAATATTGAACTAATTAAGCTATAGTACCATGAATATATTTTACTTGAAGAGAAAGTGATTGGGACTCACTATAGAGTGAAGGCAGAGATTTAGGAAAAACAAAAATAAGGGTTCATTTAAGAGAGAATTCCTCAATTATTAAAAAAGAAAGAAAGAAAGAAAGAAAGAAAATGTTACCTCTGGCCCTCAAATCCTGGGATGCCAAACATACTTCTTTCAGTACTTTAAAATGAGCAGGGTCTGTAGTTTCATTTCACCGGTTTGATTTTATCTATAAGTTACATCTATAAGTGCTCAGTTTATTCAGACTGGCAGTGCCCTCTTACTCTCAGATGGCACGGACATGAATCTGGCTGTGGCATCTGCTGGCCGGAGCTAAAAGGCACCAAGCTATCCCCCCCAACCCCACCAGATCCCCAGTCCAGTTTCACATAGGCTGTGCTGACCTCAAACTGTGACCCTCATACCAGCATCCACAGGCTGCGGGTCATGACCTCGTGAATTTGCATCATGGAAATAAGGGCCACTGCAGGTCTGGTTACAGAACGCGAGGCTGCAGCGAGGGAGGAGCGGCGGTGAAGTCTCTGCTTCTCAAATCTGCTGTTAGCTCAGCTCCGGTTCTGTCTCGGTTCTAATAGAAAACCTGACATGGGCAATCTAATCCAGGTTTTGTTTCAAGTAACATGAAATTCACATAGGGTTGCAATCCCTTTCTGAAATCTGAAAATGTCCGTTACGTGCATTTATCCATATTTTTTAAAAAATCCAATTTTTCACAGCTTTTAAATTATTCTATCGAAAGTGGCCATTCAAAATAATTTCTTAATAAAAAAGTATTTAAAATATTGAATTGCAATTACCAGAATATAAACATTCCTTTAAGCATCCAACTAAATAAACTTGTCTTCTCTCTTTCAAATTGTCCATTGAGTTTTAAGGAGCATTGGGGCGTTTTTTA
The DNA here is from genome assembly GCF_900497805.2 of Vombatus ursinus. Classification (NCBI taxonomy): domain Eukaryota; kingdom Metazoa; phylum Chordata; class Mammalia; order Diprotodontia; family Vombatidae; genus Vombatus; species Vombatus ursinus. The sequence goes on along the minus strand of NW_020954577.1, from coordinate 50,038,456 downwards.
ATTTCCATTTTATTTTCAATGTGTAGCATCGCTAGATTACCTTTCCTACCGCATTTCTCCTGTAATACGCTTTGAGTAACATAAGCCTTAAAAATGTTATTGAATCGCTCTCGTGTCTCTGTAGAACAGCTGTGCCCAAAGTAAATCCTGGAGACGAGGTTTTTAATTTTTTTTCTCAGCAGGGGGAGCTAACACCCTCGTCCTGGAAGGTCTGTCAACGCACAAAATGAAAATTCAAATTCTGACTCAAACTATTAAACATCAATATTTAACTTGATCAAAGAGAGAAAGGCAACAGAGAAACAGGGTTTAAAACTTTCAACAAAGGAAGCAATCTATTTAAAATGTACCTTTGTCTTGGAAGTCTTGAGGATAGCTGCAAAACAAAAACAAAAAACATTACGTTTGAAACCGAAGACGGATCAAAAGAAGGCTTCAATAACTAACTCATCAGGGCCAACTGCTCGGTTCTCATTTTTTTTCAAATGGTTTCACGAATTCACACTGCTTTATTTCCTTAATGTTCTTATCTGGAGTGACTAAATTCACCCAACATTTGTAAAGTTACAGGATAGAGATTCATCAACAGAATTGAACAAAATTGCAGCTGTTTCTCTTTAAGAGCTACAAATACTGCTTTTAAAAGAAAATCCTCGGACACACTTTCACTTGGGGCTACATATATAACAATTTCGAGCCTTCAGAATGATAAGACACTCTCCAATGTTGAAAAGAATGACACTGGGCGTCCTGAAGGCTCAATTTGTTCTACAGGCACCATGCCATCATCAGATTGCAACAATGCTTAAACAGCAATACCCACATTTTGCTAACACCATCTCATTTTCATGATATACAATCAAGAATCTATCTGAGAGGCTACTTTTTGACAAGCATAAACAAATCTCTTTATTTCCACTTCGAGTATTATTACCACTGGATTTTTTTTCTCCTAAATACTTAATACCAATTAAATGAGAACATAATTTTAATACACAGTAATCAAATTTCTTATTAAAATGATAATTACAAAGTTGTTTATAAGGGAGAAAGTATTAATAAAAGTCAAGTGACTTACGCAGACTTTACATCTTTTATCTTCTTAATAAGGGATTCTCTCTTTTCCTTTGCTTTCTTGGATAAATTTTCCCCTCTGAGTGTTTCTGCTACAAATGTCTCAAGATCTAAACCAGACAATAAAAGAAAAAAGATACAAATTATAAGAGCAGATCATTTTCTGAAGCTCAGGACACTGGACCGTTCCTCCCTCTAAGTGTTAATATCGGTACCATTTGTTAATGTTATTTTTCAATTCCAAGCATTAACAGCTGAAATATGTTTCAAATACCAAGTTGGACAAATGTGCTTTCCACTTAGCTACCACAATTTGTCTACTCCGCTTATGCTTAGAACAGCAAAGACTGTTAGGGTGCTGAATATCATTAAGCTCGGAAGAAACATACAAGTTTTAATAAACTAAGATACTCCATAAAATAGATGCTCTGGTTTAATGCATACTTATAAAATCAAGTAAAGAGCTTTTATGCCTGTTAGAGGGATTGTATAAGTTCCTGTGTGCCCAAGGTATTCATAATGTCCTATAAACAAACATCAGACAGCTCCCCGCCCTCGCCCCCAACCCAATTTCAGGTGCACACTATGCTTTAATGTTTGGGGTTTTTTAAGTGATGACATTCCCTTTATCCCTATCGAAAACAGGCCTCCGTTTTTCCTGCTGAGATTTCTAAGCGAACTCCCTTCCACCTCACCCTTCAAATCAGTGTCACTCAAGATTTGTGTGAGCCTACCACTTTATTCAAAAGGAGAAAGGAAGCACAAATAGGCTATTCCATTATTGAAAAATAGAGTGAATGAGGAGTTAGGCATTTGTAATTTCAAATACCTCTCTACATTGCCTCATTCTCTTAGGGGGAAAAAAAACCTCAATAAATTTCAAGGCTATTTTGGCATTTAGTTCTCTATCAGAGGGACTTTAACCTCGGCTTTTATTCTGCTCTTTATGACACCTCCATTATTTTTTGAGCAGCCCAGATATCACTGTACTGCCATTTACAAAAACTTATATTAATACTGTTTTCGGAATTTCAAGGTGCCCTGGGAGATCATAATTGCAAACATACTCCTGTGTCATAAAATCAAGGTTGGAACTCACTGAACTAATCCTTAATGTGAGTAGCAGGTGTCCAGCCATCTTTATACTCTCTTCACAACACTTCCCTTTGAAAAGATAGCCTGGTGAAGTTTACTGTTATCCTGATTCCCACTGATGAGAAGGTCTTCTCAAAACAGTATTGATATTATGTCTAGTCAAAAAGATTCAAGCCTCCCAAGCTCACATATGCCAAAGATGTGAGTCTGATTTCCAGTTCAAATCATAATTTTCAATTCCTGATTTCAATAAGCATCTTGAACAAATGAAAAAATAATTACACTTTCTGGAAAGTTGGTGAAGGAGATCCTATCATAACACCAAGTTACAATTAAAAGAATAAAACTAGATCTTCTAATTCATAAAAAAAAATTCCTTTGCTTGAAGTCCATCAGTTATCTGAGACAAGGTTAAAAAATGTCAAAGTGTATAAATATCAAAACGGAATGAAACACAAAAAAGGCAAGAAGGCTTTGTCCCACGGACCGTGCATATTGGAGGGACGGAAGATATTCTGAACTTGATCAGTACAGACCACAGCATTTATTTTGCCTGCAGAAAGCAGACATAGAAATTCTAAATTGAGACCAAAGGAACTTTGAGAAACAGGTTTCATTTTTTTTTTTTTCCAAAACCCACCCACTCGCCTCTCTTCACTCACTAGGCTGGCTAAATTTTACACTCGGAGTCCATGCAACCTCTAAGCATTTAAATAATGACTTGCATTAAAAACCCTCCAAGATCCCCCCAATTGCTCTAGCAATGCGAAGATCTCTTGGAGAAACAGAAAAGTCAACTTTTCGTTTCTTTTCTATTCTTCCCTTACACAGCTGCACGAGAAAAGGACGAGCTAGTGAATAGTCTGCTTAATGTTATTTTCATTCAATGTTTGTCTTTAATTTCCCCTTCCTCAAGTATTTAATTGCCTATTTTACATTTTCATTATGCAACCCAAGTTTAAACAAATGGACTCCACTCGGCATCTCCCCAAGCAATAACAACAAATTACAGTCCAAAAGTTATTTCTTCAAAAAGTCATTTCAGTTCTCTAATAAACTAAGAAGGCTGCGATATTGCATTACAAAATCCAGCCCTCCAAAGTCTTGGAAGATGGAGCCGATGTGCTGGGGGGAGGGGAGCGTGTGTGTGTGGGGGGGGGTGTCTTGGGGAAGATGGAGCTGCTGAGATGTGGCTCGGATGACAAGGATGGGTAAAGGGTGGGCTGGGTGTTGGATGTGGGGGAGGGGGAGTCCAAGGGGAGCTGTTCAGCATCTGCACTAATGCCAGGCACCAACTTTGAGGGGAGAGGGAGCCGAAGTTGACTTCGGGCAGCCTGAAACCTCCCCCCCTACACACCCCACCTTCGATGCCATTTCAAAGCCTAAGAAGACTGGCCCCCCAGGGCTCCCAGCATCCCCAGCACTGAGGGACCCCAGAGAAGCCGAGCCCTGAGCTGTTCCGCCTCCAGAGCCAGGCTTAAGGCAGCTGCCTCCCTGCCAAGCTGCCCATGGGCTGCCCGCCCTCCTTCTCCTCCTCTTCCTCTTCCTCCTCTCTGCCTGACTCCTCCTTGGGGCTCCTCCGCTCCTCTCCATGGCACCCTTGGGGAGGGACCTCCTTAGAATCCCCCACTAACTATGGGGGGCACAGGGCACTGCTTCCAGGACACGTGGCTGAGATGAGACCCATGGGGCCAGTGGGGTGGGCTGGGCCCTGCTGGTGCTGGCAAATAGCAAAGGTCACACATACTTTGGAAGGGAGCTGGCACAAGGCCAAAGTAGCTGGTTATGTGGGATGGGGGCTTGAAGCTTTTTCTGGGGGCCCACTCTAACCTGGTCTATATTTTAGCACTGCTAACACGGGGTTTTCTTGGATACTGGGCTCATCCGTGGTTGGCAGGGTGTCACCCTGGTCCCTGGATTCCCTCTCCCCCCACTTCAGCCAGCCTCCAGCCACAGCCCACAGCAGGCAAAGATAAGGCTCAGGGAGCCACAGTGAGCACAGAGGGAAAGAAGGCCAGGCTCCAGTGGGGGCAATCTTCCAGTGCTACCAACAAGAACCAGGGTATGCAAAATATTCAAATCGATCACCCTGACAGCAGCTGGAGTTCCAGGGCCACTCTGAAACAGAAGCTCCCACCGGTCAGAAGGCCACAAGCCTGGCCCGTGGACAGAGCAAGCCCACTGCATTTCCTCCAGGTCCTCCCCCTCCCATCTTCCTTCCCTATACCCAGAGGGCTGGGGTCATTGCAGGAGGGACAATGCTAAGGAGTGGGCTGGGAAGGCCAGTGGAGACTAACCAAGCCAGTCCTCTGCTAGGCATCCTTAAGAGAGGAAAACTCCCCTCCCCAGCCGTCCTCCTGGTTATGGATTGGAGTGAGGGGGGCAGGCACCAAGGAGGACCCTCTAACCACAGCTGACAAAGAGAAGCCAGAAGGGAATCTGGGCTAGGGGTCAGACAAGAGGGGGGAGGGGGCCTGACTGTCTGAAACCCCCAAGAAGGTTCTTTCTCTCTTCCTACTGGCATTTCTAGGGTGACCAAGGTGAGAGATGGCCAAAATCACACCCCAAAGTAGAGCTGGACTGGCCAGGACAGGACAGCCCCTTCTAACAGGCAAGTTACCAGCTTCCCGGGAGGGGGGTCCCCAACTATGCAATCAGCTATGCAGAGGTTTCATTGAGAATTTTGCCCCCCTCCCAAATTACAGGGTACTGAGTCTGTGACTACCGTAAACCACTGAGTCAAACTTGCAGGTGCCAGCCTTCTTCCCCACCCCGCCAAATGCCTTTGTCCAATGGGGAGAGGACCCTGAAAGGCTCAGGATGTGAACACTCGGACCCTTGGCCCACCCTAGTATTCAAGTTTGATCAATGGGCTAAGTGTGAACACTGACTGGGGATCGATTGCTCAATACCCCACGTGGCCCTGACTACTTCATTCCACGTCCCTCTTACTGTTTGAAGTGGGAACATATTTCACTTGGTATTCACGGGGAAGTGTGGTCTTCAAACTGTCTGGGGACGGATCCCGACCTAGCATTTGAGCAAGGGTCAGAAGGAAAAGACAAACTTGCCCATTAGAAACCTATCAGTGAGAACAGGCAAACTGGTGGAACTGGGCCCAGGAAGATCAATGGAATCAGATACCCTGAGCTGGAACACAGCTAATTGAAAACAATGATTGATTGAACTAATCAATGCTCAAGCCTCTGCTTTGATCATCAAGGATTTCTACATCTCATGTGTGGTGGAGGCTTAAGTTCGAGGTAAGGCCTTCTCTGCCAGCATAGCTAACAGGATAAACCTGAATCACTCAGAATCAGATGATCTGACAACTTCCTTGAAATTGGCTTCGGATGTCTATTTCGTTCAGAAAATAGAGTATAACCAAAAGTCTGCACTGCTCCATAGCTAGAATTAGGAGGGAGCCCCGCAAAGCCACACATTAATAAAAGTCAGGGCCTTGTCACAAACCACGTTCAAACAAACCACAACGAACAAGCCAGAAGCCTAAAATGTGCACTCATTGTTCTAGTGTCTATTGTAATGTGCAGGCATATGATAGGAAAAGCAATGTAAACTCACTGGGATGAAAAAGACAGACTTGGCTTTAATTGAAAAAGACAAACTAAGTGAATGATGAGTATATAAAATCTACCCTATGCCATTTTTATCACCCATAGATGACACTTAATCTCAAATTTATGAGACAACTGAACTGGGTTTTGAATCACTGGAGGCTTTTCTTCGAAGACTATCTCTGTGTTTCTTCTTTAAATACTGGTATCTGTAGAGACTGGCTAGAAATGTTCATACAATGCTCATTGTTTGGTATATTTGGATTCCTTTTAGTAAGAATAAAAGGCCCTTTGAGAAGATGGACTCTGAAAATGATCAGTAACAATTAAGAGGCTCATGGGGATGCAGGTTACCAAATCAATCTGGAACACAGCAGCAACTAAAAACTAGGCCCATGAACGTGCCCCATTCAGCGACAAACCGCCGACAGGGGCCTGGCAACCAGGACGGCCTTGGCTTCTCAAAGCTCTTCTGGCCAGCACAGACACAAGGGAATCTCAGAGGTGCTGGCGGTTGGCTTTCAGGTCACCCCCATGAGCCGAGGGAGGATCTCCTCGGTTCTGACTGCCAGCTGGGCCAGGCCTATCAGTCCTGCTTTGTCAGGAAAATCCAGGTGCTAAAGGAGGTGGCTCCTGGTGACTCAGTAGGTGGCAGTCTTCCCTTTACATACTCAGATGGTGCCCCAGAACAGGGTTATGGGGAACTCAAAAAAAAAAACAAAACAAAACGCTGAAACTAATTTTAGAGAGAAAATGAAACTAATATAGTGACCACGAAATGAGCTTGGGCAGGGCTGCTCTGGGTCGAGGTCACCCTCTGCAGTGGGACAATGATGCCGCTTCACCTGGGCGCTGGGCAGCCTCCTAGAGAGCCTCTTGGCAGGTTCCTTGGGAGTCAAGGCAGGGCTGCCACCGGATGCCAACGCCAAGCCCAACAGCTGCTCACTGGCCACAGCTCCAGCTGACTTTGGCTCAGCTGCCCAGCCCCCATCACCACTGCTTCTACACTGTGCTGAAGCCCATTTCACTGAAAACAGGATCCCGGCGCAACTATTTTCCCTTAATTTTTCAAGCTTAGAGAAAAGAAGTTAATCAAATGGGCAAAATTTCTGCCTAAACAGCTGACCCAATGAAGCTGACCAGATGGATTTCAAGTTGGTGGGTCTTGACTCTCTTTGCCTTCCGGGCCTGGCCTGGTCTGCCTTACACACTTTATCCATTTTAGCCGTGACTGGGCCAGAAGGTGTATGTACTCAGGGCAAGACATAGGGGAAACTCCAGTGGATTTTTGGATATAAGAGAAGGCTGATCGAAATGGTGATTTGGGATTATCCTTGGATTTTAATTATCCTGTCTCTCCATTTATTATGGAGAAAACGGAAGGCTACCTGTTGTTGAAATTTTACTTATCCTAACAGCAAATGCCATAAATCTTTCCTATTCCTCTACCTAAATAATTCATTAACTTTCAGAAGAAAAAAAAAGTAGCTTTAAGACTCTGAGGTTTTATTGACAGATAAAATGAAGGTAAACCAACCAAACCCAAATATGTGCATCTGTAAAGTTCGTCATTTTTTTTAAGCACATCTATGACAGCCTGGCTTCCAAGAACAGAAATCACCTTTAAAAAAAATAGTATATGAAAAAAATGAGCTAAAATCTTTTATTTTTTTAAATTAAAGGAGAGCCAATAGCTTTTGGGATGCAGAAATCGCCAACATTGCCAGCAGTATAAACAACGCACAACATAGGACGATGACAAACATTTTATTTACTAAGACTGCAGGTTCTGAATAGGACCAGAAACGGAAGAGGCAAAAAAGAATTCCAAGATGGAGTGTCTGGTCAACTTTCATTCACTCAGGTATCTCTTGGCCCCAATTCCTCTTAATGAGAGGATTCAAATTAGAATTGTATTTGAATATGAATTCCTTGAAGACAGGCATAGTCTCATTCCCAGTGGAAATAGGGACCAAACACCCTAAGAGTGGTCAATGAAGGTGAGCTGTTAGGGCCCAGCCAGCACCATCATCCCCACCCCCACCCTACCTGATGGATCTGCCTGCAGGTCACATGCAAGGCCCAGCCCTTCACCAGGGCTCCCTCCAAGGCTTGGGAATATTGGCTGGAACTCTGAACTACCAGGGTACCTGGGATCCACTTACATTCCCCACCAGATACATAAAATCAATGCCCACAGCTCCTGCTAACACCAAAGTCCACAAGCAGGAAGATGTTCATACCAGCCAATCACTCCATCTGACAACTTTCTTATTAGGGGAAATATGCCCAAATTGGGACAGGTGGGGGGTCCTGGCTCATGGAGCCCATCCTCTCTCCAAAAACCAAGGGTAGGGGTGTGCTTCCCAAAATGACACTTTCAGATAAATTCTTCCCAAAGTGTAACCAGTGTCTAATAATCTCTTAGATTAATCCCAACATTTTACCAGACTGTTTAAAAAAAAATCTTCTAACTCTTTTATAAAGACAAATGATCATAGGAATGCTGTCGGATTCAAAACAATGAATTAAATCCTAGTGAAGAAAATCCAAACATTTCAAACCTTTTCAGTCTTGCTGATCTTGGGGACACAATGACTTTAAGGCTCTTCCCTATATTTCAGACATCTGGACCACTCGGTCATTACTACAGATGCCTGGCCAATCATTAGGACGGCCCACAGGCCTTCACAAAAAACAACCTAGGTCCTTTTTAGACGAATACATGAGGGGAAAGGGGACAGCAATAGGCATTATTAAGCACCCACTCTGGGTCAGGCACTGCGCTAAGCTCTTTCCAAAGACTATCTCATTTAACCAGTAAAAAGAAAAAAGTCTCCTACTATCCTCCACCCAAGCTGTGGTGTTGCTGACATCAGTGAGGCCCCAGAGACCTGGAGTCTTTGCTAACAGGGGGCAGCATCTCTTCCACCAAACAAGGCCCACCAACCCACAGTTAACATAAACATGAAACAGGGGAATTGTCAAAATGACCTGAGCCAAGAGGCTGCTCCAGGGGCTCCCTGGGGCTTTCCTGCCCCGTGGGGAAGGTCCGGGCTCCTAGTTCAGTGCAAGTACCTGGGCCACTGACCTCTCCCCCTCCCATCTCACAAGAGTGAGGCCCCCACAGAACTCAGGCCAGCAAGAACTTCGAAGGTCTCCGGAACCAGACAGGCCACATGAGCCCCGGTAAGGCGGAGGTAAGCTCCTCTCTGGGGGTCCACTACCAACCCCCCAAATAAACTAGGAAGCTCAAAGGTGATACCTTCTGGGACACATTTCACAACTGTCAGAAGAGAAATCAAGGCCTGATTTAGGAATTGCTGAAATAACAGACCACAAATAGATATGCAATGCCACTACTACACCCCAGGGAGGAGTTAACCTGGAGACAAGAGTGACCAGGTACGGGGGGGCCTCACTTCCCAGCCGGGCACAGTACCCATCAGGCCCTCAGCCTCACTCCTCTTGCAGTGACATGCCAGCCCACTGGCCACACAGCCCAGGCTCTGTCCACCCCACGCATCTCATTTTCTGGGAGGCCTTATTCTGCCAAGCACCAAAATAAAGAAAATAGTCAAATCTCTTTACATCGCTGCACTCTATTTCACTATGAAATTTTAGATTTTATTTTTTTTAAAAGGGCATAAGAGAAACCCTCCCTCCTCATCTTATCACTCCTCCTTCCCTCCTTCCTTCCTCCCTTCCTCTTTTTTCCCTCCCTCCTTCCTTCCCTGTCACCTTCTTCCTTCCCTATCTCCTCCTTCATTCTTTCCTTACCTTTTTTCAGTCCTTCCTCCTTTCTGATCTTATTCTTTCTACTTCCCTCCTTTCTTCCTTCCTCCTTCCCTCCTTCCTCTTCCCTTCTTCCCTCCCTCCTTCCTTCCCTTCCTCCCTACTCCCTCCCTTCCCTCCTTTCTTCCCTCCCTCCTTCCTCCCTTTCCTCCCTTCCCTTTTCCCCTCCTCCCTCTTTTCTCTTTCTCCTTCCTCCTTCCCTCCCTCACCCCACTTCACTCTAGTAACCATACAATTGCCAGGCACATGTTAAATAAAATGAACAAGCAACAATCATTAGTTCCTGGGGGCTTCCAAAATAACTAAACTAAACAGATAAAATGGGCCTCTCCCTTTACAGGACTCAAGTGAGCTGATGTCTGTGGGTAAGGGCGTCCTCCTCCTCAGGGCCAGGCGAGGACCCACCAAGGGACCCCAGAATTTCAGAGGGGAGGGGTCTCCAGGGCCTCTGAACCCAGAGATCCCTGCGAGGGCCTCCAGCAAGCAGTAATGACGCCACACCTTAGAGTTCCTGGGTGAGCATGGACAAGGCCCTTCATCCCCCATGCCTTAGTTTCCCTTCTGGAAAAGGCTAAGGCTGGACCAGGTGGCCCTGGAGGTCCCTTCCAGCCCTAAATCTTGGCATATAAAGGTTCCCGACCTCTGGGCCTCAGTTTCCCCTCCGGTAAAATGAGGGCATTGGGCTAGCAGACCTCTGAGCCCGAGATCTAAGGCTCTGAAGAAGGCACTTTGTGTGTGGCCTCAGTTTCCCCCTCTGTAGAGGGATGGGGGCCCTTGAGCTCTCTTCCAGCCCAGCATCTGGGATCCTATGATGGAGCCACTACACATCCCCGGGCCTCAGTTTCCCCCTCTGTAAAACGAAGGGTTTGGATCATCTGATCTCTGAGCTTCCTTGCAGCCCTAGATCCAGGATTCTCTGATCCTAGCCTCAGTTTCCCTTTTCCCCAGGCACTGGCGGGATCGGGCCACCGGGGGTCCCGGCCCAAGGATCATCTAGGCTTCGCTAAAGGGCTCAGCGCTGGGCGCTCCTAGAAGCAAAGGGTCGTGGCCTTCCCCGGATCTGCCAGCTGCGGACTCCGAGGGCTCCTTCCCCTTTTTCGGTGCTGACAGGTGAGTCCAGGGGCCGGCCGGGCTCCCCGCTCCACGTTCCTCCTCCTCCGGAGGAGGAGCCCGCCCCCGCGCCGTTGCCCCGCACCGGCCCGGCGCCCAGCGCACCGTCCCCACGGCCGAGCGGCCGCGCAGCGGCTCAAAACGGCAGCGCGTGGCCACCGCGGCTCGCCGTCCATCCCCCGCCCCCGCGGTCTCACCTGCCAGCAGGCTCCGCACGTCGTCGGGGACGGCTCCGGGAGAGGACGCGCTGCCGACCTGGAGCATGGTCGGGACTGGACGGACGGACAGACGGACAGAGAGCGTGCCCGCCGGCCTGCCTGCCCGCCTGGCCCGAGCTGCCTCTCAACGAGGAAGTCCTTGACGCCCCGGCTGGCCCGCAGCCGCTGGACTCACAGCCGGCCCGGCCCGGCTCGGCCCCCTCCCGAGCCCCGCCCTCCCGGAAGGGAGGGGAGGGGCCTGGGACAGAGGCGTGGCGCACTGCGCCTGCGCAGCTCCGAGCCCCGCCCTCCCGGGGGGGGTGGGAGACGCCTGGGGCGGAGAAAAAACGCTTGGCGCCTGCGCGGTCCCAGCCGCTGCTGCTGACCACTCCCACTACGCAATGGCGTTCCGGCAGTCCCGCCAAGTCATATGCCGAGGCAGCCTGCGGACTAAGGCCATGAGGCTCTAGTCGCGCCGCAGCGCACATCCTCCCGTCCATCTAGCTCGTGCGGGACTCCCAGGACCTCTCAGACCCAGCCCTCCAGACGTAGCCACATACCCAAAACAAATATGGCGGCCCCGTTCAGGTCGCCGACAAGCACCGAGTTCAGATCTTCCGCCAGTCCTCCCTGAGAAGCCTATCCGTGGGGCGATCTTCGAAGACCACTTCGTGATTGGCTCTTAAGCTGTTTGCCCCCGCCCACTGCCTTGTTTCAGTATTATTTACCCCTACAGAAGGGTGGGGAAAGGGGCGGGCCCAGCCCCCAGTTGAGAAGACTGGCCAATCAGAGCGCAAGAACGGGCCTGACGCCCCTCCCCCTCCTCCGTGGGCCGGGGATGCGAGGCTGGAGCGCTGTGGGCGTGTCCTCCGGCGCCTCTGCAGCCCCGCCCCCAGGTCTGTCAAACGAGGGTCTCGGTAAGACCCCTCTCCATCCTAGTGGGACCCGCGGCTGCCCGAGGCGGGGCTCCTCCCGCCAGGGTCCGAGGGCAGGGCGTTCCAAACCAAACTAGGCTCCAAAGCCCCGGGCAGTGGCCAGAAAGCGGGAGGGAGACATAAGGGCGTTAAGAGGGGTCAGCCGCCCTCTACCTTCAGTTAGCGTTGATTAAGCACCTGTCCTTCGGTCGGGGGCTGGGGGGCTCGGGACGGACATCTCACGGCCCCCATGGACGGCTCGGAGCTCTCCCTATGCCCCCCACGTGCCCCCTCTTCACTGCCGCTCAGTTCACCTCCTCGAGGGCAGGGACTGGGTGGTTTTTGTATTTGTATCTCCCGGCACCTGGCGCGGTGCCCCGGGCATCGTAGGCACTCAGTGTTAATGCTTTTTGACTATTGACCTTCTTACAGGCACAGAGATGAAACAGTTCTTTCCCTCAAGAAGCTTACTTTCCATTAGAAGAAGCAACATGCATACATTGTACCTTCAAAATATAGGCTCCTAAATTTTTAGCTAGAAGGGACCATAGAATAAGTGGAGTCCAAACCCCACCCCCACCCCTTACTTTTCAGATGAGAAGACTAAGGGGCAGCTAGGTGACTGGGTGGAGAGAGCTCAGACCTGGAGTCGGGGAGACGTGAGTTCATATACGGCCTCAGACACTTACCAGCTGTGTGGACCTGGGCTAGTCGTTTAACCATGTTGGCCTCAGTCCCTCATCTGTAAAATGAGCTGGAGAAGGAATTGACAAACCGCTCCAGTCTCTTTGCCGAGAAAACCCCAAATGGGGTCAAGAAGACCTGGCCACGACTGAAAAACAACTGAACAAGAAAAGCCTAGGGCCCAGAGGAAAGTCCTCGTTTAAGATTCTGGTATGTTCACAGATCATAGTAAGTTACTAGCTGATCTTCATAAATTGGTATAACCAAACAAGTCAATACCCAGAGGCTAGCCTCTTGGTGAAGAGCCCCAGCAAATTTAGCTGGGCTGCTCCTTCAAGGACAGACATACACAGTGATGGATCCCTGGGGCCACACCTGAAGCCTTCCCAGCTTGGCAGGACTCATCAATGTTTGGCTTCACTTCGGTGCCTTGGAGCACTGGGTCATCTTCCCTTTGAACTTGAGGCTCAGAAGAGCACCTAGACCATGGTCAGGGTGAAATGTTAATGGATAAATGAAACACCTTGTATGTTTCTCTATGTTTGTATAGGATGCAAAAGTATAGGATGAGGTAGCTGGTGCAACAATTGCTTTTATTGATGGGTTTTGGTCAAGATGAGTCAACGGTGTGGCCTAGCCCTCAGAAAAGTCAACATACAGTTGGGTTACATTAATCCATGTATAGAGTCCAGAGCAAGGGAGATGTCATTATACACTACCCTGGTCAGACTCCTGGAATGTATTATGTCCACTTCTGGACGCTTCATTTTGGGAAGGACATTGAGAGTCTACAGCATGGTCAGAAGACATGACCAAGGTGATGAAGGTATCCAAATCATGCTGTCCTGGCATCAAACATCTGAAGATCTCTTGTGGCAGGGGGCATGGAATCCTTCTATTGGGCCCCAAAAGACAGAGACAATACAGGGAGGCAGGTTTTGTCTCAGTATTTTCAAAGATCCTAACTAGAGTTTCGTGAGGGGGGATGGGCAATCCAGGAAGCAGAGCGTTCCTGAACCCCGAAGATTTTCAGGCAGAGACTAGATGACCACTTACTGAGGCAGCCAGATGGTGCAGGAGAGACTCCAGGGACTGGAATCAGAAAGACGAGTTCAAATCCAGCCTCCACTTAGTAGCTGTGTGACCCTTGGGCTCAGTTTCCTCAACTGTAAAGTGGAGATAATAACATTTACCTCACAGGGTGGTTGGGAAAATCAGCTGAGATAATATTTGTAAAGTACACAGTACCTGGCACAGAATAGGTTCCTTTCTTCCTTGTAGATGCGGGACTCATATTTCTGTTATTTGGATGGAGCTAAATGACATTTGGGGTTCCTTCTATGCCTAGGACTCTCTTCAGACCTGTGCATTCAAGAATAGCTTGGCTACAACCACCTGCAAATGTTCTCTGGGCAAGCCCCATCCTTGGATTTCTCTATTCCTGTTTCAGGGTTGCTCAGTATCATTTGGGAAAATCGCAAAATCTAGCTGGCTGCAGCCACAACAAATTTGTCGCTTGACCTCCAAAGGACCTTTGCTGCTGCTCCACAATCCTTCTCTACCGTTTTCTTGATTGCCTCTCTTCTTCCTCCCAGCCTCTCCTCTCTGAGCCTCATAACTCTGGCCCCACCCCCACACTTAGAACACCTGAACCAACCTCGTTCTCTGAGAAGAATGAGGCTGGGTAGTATTAGCTCATCCTCGTTCTCCATTACTTCTTAACAACATGTTCCTCCCCTAGGCTCATAGGAAAAGAGTTACTGCTTCTCCTCACTGAAGCTGATCTTTCTTCCTGTGTCCTTGAACCCATTCCCTCCTACCTTCTTCAAGACCTAGCTCTGGAAGTCATCTCTCTCATTTATTTGGTTCCTTCCCCTCTGGCTACAAACATGCCATGGTCTCCCTATTCCTCCAGAAGCCTTCCCTTGACCCTCTACGTCCCATCCAGATATTATCAGATCTCCTTCATTATTGAACTTCATTTTTTAAAGTTGACTAGAACTGATGCTTCCACACTTCCTTGCTTCTCAAGTCCCAGATGGTGGGCTTCTGCTCCCTTCCTACACAAAGTACTCTCTCAGAAGTGACTAATGACATTGGGTGGAGTGCACCAAATGATATAATTGCCTGGAGTTCAGCAAATCTGATCCAGAGAGCTTTAAAGTGAAGAAGGAAGGAGAGAGAGAGGGAGAAACACGCCCATTATCTGCCAAAGTGTTCACCAGAGAGGAGCAGGCACAGCACAGGAGAAAATATCCTAGAAGATGGTGGGAGAAAAGACTCATAGGTCTCCAGTGTCCATGCAGAAATGTACAAAGAATGGTAATGAACAGGATAAACTGGAGACCTGAATGCAAACAGGCAAAGTGGCCTTCATAAAATGATTGAGAGTTGACGGAAAGGACTTGGTGACCAGGACAGAGTGCCAATAGAGGAGGTCTGCTTCAACTTCAAGAATTCAATGGCTTCGTGATATCATAAATACTCCCTCCAGTGGTGCTGATGACAGCCCCTCCACAGCTTCTAATACCAGATGGGGGTTAGCTCATTCAAAAGGAATGGAATAGATAAAGGGAACAGGGGAGGGAGTTTCTAAACTTTGTAATGTCTTCATAGGAGGAGATTCAAGAAGAAGCTGGAGAGAGGCTAGTGCAGAGCATTTGAGAAAGATTAATGGAGGAAAAAAGTGGCAGCAGTCATAGAGGGGTCACTGCAGGCTGCCAGTACAAAAGAGGAAACATGTGAATGAAAATAGATCATAAACCTGGGATTCGGGTGTGATATAAAAATGATGGGAGACTACGTTGCCCAGGTTATTTGCTTGTCTCTCTGCCAAAGGCAAAGAAACTTACACAAATTCCTTACTTTTTTTTAAAATAATAATTTAACTCTTTGAGAAGTGAAGGAAGTGACAAGAGAGAACTGTTGTCCTGGATCTAATTCTGACCGAGAAGGAGGAAGTTACAGAACCAGAAATGATGGGAACTTTAGGAGGAAATGACTACGGCATCTTAGAATTTGTGAGAGAGGAAGGGAAAGCCAGACATGATCCGACACATGTTCTATATTTTATTTTCTTTTTTAAATCTAATTTCATTATTTTTGTCATTAACAAGCACTTATTCTCTATCCCTCTCTAACCTCTCCCTCACTGAACAGTTTAAAAAAAAAAAAGAAGAAAAAGAAAACGATCATAACAAATGTGTGCTATTGTTCAATTGTTACAGATGTGTCCAACTCTCCATGGCCCTATTCGAGGTTTTCTTGATAAAGTTACTAGAGTGGTTTGCCGTTTCCTTCTCCAGCTTATTTTACAGATGAAGAAACTGAGGCAAACAGGGTTAAATGACTTGCCATGGGTCCCACAGCTTGCTAAGTGTCTGAGGCCAGATTTGAACTCAGGTCTTTCTGACTCCAGGCCCAGCACTCTATCCAGCGTGCCACCTAGCTTCCCTAACATGCATAGAGAGTTGAAACAAATTTCTGCACTGGCTATGTTTCATTCTGGGTGTCAATTCTATTGGCTCTGTGTCAGGAGATGGAAGGCATGTTTCACCTTTGATCCCCCTGAATTGTCATACCCTACGTTTTAGAATAGATTTCAAAAGGTTCAGAGAAAGGATAGGTAAGATTCCAGTTCTAAGATGTTGCCAATGACATTCCAAAGACACAAACAGAAATGATTTTGATAAGGAAGAAAAGAGAAATCTCTAAGAAGCCAGATGCGGGTACCCAGGGAATGCAAAAACAAATTTGGACCTTCAAAATGCATACAAAAAATTGAAAGAAAGACTGCAATCAATAGAGTAGATATCGAGTAGGTCTTCCCTTCTCCTCCTCCTCATTTGTCCGTTCTAATCTGCCGTCATGTCCATTCTTTGATTTCTCTTACGGCCCCAAGGGAGTTTTAACAAGCACCCCCTCTCAACAATGTCCTTTGAATTCATGTCAGCCTTAGCTCATTCTGACTTGTAACACTCCTGACCTACTCTTACAAGACTGTGCCATTCTGTTGCATTTCTTCTCTGCTCTCTGCACTCTCCAGCCTACCTGTTCTTGAGCCTGGAACGTGCTCCTCTCTACCCCATCTCCAATTAATTGCTTTAGAACAGAACTCAAATGCCACTTCCCCCACAAAGGTTCCTTGTCCCCACCAACAGCTTTGCCCTTCAAACCTCCCACATCTCTCAGGAAGTTCTTTAAGCACTTACCATGTAACATTTCGTTTTATGACCATTTGTATTTGTTTCTTAAACCAGCCCTAGACTGTAAACTTCATGAGTACAAGAACTGTGTCCTCCTACCTTTTTATCTCCCCCAGTGCCTAGGAAAATGCTCTGCACACAGGCAGCACTTCATAAGTGTTTATGGAAAGAATGAATGGACCAGAAAAACAACTGATACTCTTTGAAGATCTCCAAAGAAGTAGATCAGTCAGCTTCTCTGGTTAGCAAGAATTCAAATGCCTCCCAACCGTTACATGCTAATGATGTCCATCATACCTAATGATGTAAAATTCAGCCCATGCTGGGGCAGCTAGGTGGTGCAGTGGATAGAGCACCAACCCTGAAGTCAGGAGGACCTGAGTTCAAATCTAGCCTCAGACCAAACACTTGACACTTACTAGCTGTGTGACCCTGGGCAAGTCACTTAACCCCAATTGCCTAAAAATAAAAGAAAATAAAATTCAACCCATGCTCTCCCCAGGAATCAGAAACTCAAGAGCCTTCAAGGCATAGGATCGAAGGCTGACTTTGAAAGGCAACATGGTCTATGTGGAGCAAAGAGCCCTGGGTTAAGAGCTTGAAGAGACATGCATGTTAGTACCAATTCCTCAGTCTCCTTATCAGTAAATTGGGGAGGTTATTGTATATGGTATATAAGGTCCCTCCCAGCTCCAAAGTTCTGTGATTCTAATTCTAAAAAAGTAGGAAATTTTCATCATCAACCGTTTATTGAGTTCCCATAGTTTAGGGAGATTGTAGAAGATGCTTGGAAACAGAAAGTAAACAAAGACCACTTTTAGGCAGCTATGTCCCAAGACAAAGACATTGCTCAGGAAGGAATGCAGGGAGGATGAGCCAGAAGAAATTGAGTAATAAAGCAGTCACATGAAATACAGCATTTTGTCAACCACAAAAGACAGACAACATCTAAAAATGTGTTTTCTATTTGTTGACTTGAGTTTTCTCTGCTGTAGATTTGCCTAAGGTCACATACCAAGTCTGTGGGAAAGTTTATATTATTATCCCTGTTCCCCAAATCATAGACCAGAGATCAGAGATCATAAGATCATAAACACTGAGGCTAGAAGAAGCCTACGAGCTCATCTCTTCTGCCCCTTCCTCTTACACACGGGGACCCTTGGGTCCAGAGATTGGTTAAAAGCCACAAAGCTTTTTAATTGCAGGACCAACACTAGCAGCCATTGTTCATTTCCCCCCCCTTTTTTTTTAACTTCGAGTCTAGTCGTCATTCCTCATTGTTTTTCTCATCAGTATATCCAACTAAATGAAAGGCAGTGTGGGATAATGGCAAGAGAGCTGACCCGGGAGTCTGAGACCTATTTTCAAATCTGTGTCTTGACCTTCAGCAGCTCTGAAGCTGTAAGCAATTAATTAGCTTCTGTGGGCTTGAGGCAAATCTCCAAGACATCTACTAAGGCAAGATGCAATCCAGGTGGAGGCTCCAGTATGTGCTTGATCGACGTCCAACTGAAAGACACTCTTAACTTTCCCCGACCAGATGCTAAAAGGGCAGGGATAGAACCTGGGAATCATCTTCGTAGGGAGCTCATGTGGAACTTTCTCTGCCAAGGCAGGTCTAAACCTTCTCTGGTAGAAGAGAACTAGGTGGCGTGCAGAGCAATCACTGATGGTCATCTGAGGCAAACAGAGGTGAAGTGACTTGCCCAGGGTCAAACAGCTAGTAAGCGTCTGAGGCAGCCTTTGAATCCAAGTCTTTTTGACTTTGAGGCCAGCTCACTGTCTGCTGTACCTAATTGCCTCTCAAATGCCCGAACTGTACTTGCTACACATTTCATCAGCTTCATCTTACAAGTTGCTTGAGGACGGGAATCATGATATAACTTAAAGTTCCCCAACTTCCAGTCCAATCCCACACGCTTCTCTCCCTCCCTCCTCAATTCTCTCTCATGGCCCCTGGCCTGGAGCTCGCCTTTGGCATCCCCTGCTATTGTGGTTATTTGGGCAGATGGCCTTTCCCTTCCATAGACTGTTAGCTTCCTGCGAGGAGGATCTCTGTCCCATCCCTCTTTGTACCTCCACCCTTTAATTTGATTGAATGGAATAAAAAGGGCTTAATAAATATTTGGAGACTCAGAGGAAAACCAGACAATGCTTCAGACCTTCGACAAAGGCCAAACTGTAAATGGGTAGAGGAGGTGAAGGGGAATGAGGATATTTTCTTAGCCATTTCTTGCTTCTTGAAACAGTAAAAGCTTCACTGATAACAAACATGCAACAGCTCATCAAGCAGACTTCCTTCAAAGGGGATCAGGAATCCCTAAGCAGAAGGAGAAAACCAGATGAGGTGCCTACGAAGGGAACGCTTACATTTGAAATTAATTTGATGGGAAGGAGAATGACCAGCCAGAGCCAGCTACGGAGACGAGAAAGGCCGCTCTGATAAAAGAGAAAAGTAGCTGTGGTTTCCTGCTAAAGAGGGAAGAGAGTCGATAATAAATTGTGGTTCATGGTGACTCTCATAGATACTCTTCTTCCTTCTACTGTTTCACAAGGGCCACTTTCCTCATCTCATTTTCCCCAGAATCAACCCTCCAAATATAGCTCCCCTGTTCCCTTCTGACAAGCAAGACTGGCTTTGTTTAAAAAAAAATCCCTATGTCAAGGAGACAGTTTTCAGAAATGGATCTGATGGGCAATGTCCACCCTGCTGCTCATTTGGAAAAGTCCTCCTTGTTGGGAAGTGAAAGGGAAACTGTTGGGATAATCTTAAATTATAGGATGGCCAGGAGTCCAAATATAAATGGGTAGTTGTATAAAATGGACTTTCTGTAAGAAACCTCTCTGCCCTGTGTAGGAAACCTTTCCCAGTCACAGGCTGGTGATGGATTCACTCAGCCCATGCTTTCTAGACTCTGTCATTTTTATTGGTTATTGTTAAAGCTGCTGGAATTGATTGTGAGACAGAAAGAGAGATAAAAGGGAGAGAGGAAGAAATAGATTCTTCTTTCTGAAGCTTTGAAGCTCTCTGCTGTAACAAGCACCAAGAAGAAAATCAAATCTCACTTGATGTTCTCTAAACTAATAATGTGAAGTTAAAAAGGATAATAAATGAAACTCTAGGTCTCACCCGGAGAGAAGGAGCCTCACTCTACCACAAAGGAGATTACATTCTCGGGAACCTCATTACTTTCCCCTTCAGATGCAGAAGTTCTCATTAGGAAAGCGGCCAGGCTTAATGGACAGAGCGCTGGACAGGGAGGTAGGGAGACTGGTGCTCAAACCTGGCCTCAGACCCTCAGTATGACAGACATTTACTGCTAGACACCGTGGCCACTGGGTCCTGTAGTAGAGAGAATGCTGAGCCTTGAGTCAGAAAGGCCTGAGCCCATATATGAGCTAGCTATGTGACCCTGGGCAAGTCATTTTGCCTCTCTATCTCAGCTTCCCCACCTGTAAAATGGGGATCTGTTGCAGTAAGGCTCACATGAGATAATATTCATAAATCACTTAGCATAGTGACTGGAAAGTAGTAGATACTTAATAAATACCCCTTCCCTTCCTTTATTAGTTTCCTGGCCATGAGCTAGTGACTTAACCTCTCAGCCTCAGTTTCCTCATCTGTATAATGGAGATAATAATAGCACCTACCTCCCAAAGTTGTTATGAGTTTGAAATGAGACAATGTTTGCAGACCACTCTGCAAATCATAACACGCTATTTAAATGTCAGCGAAAGTGAGTCCTCTGTCCCTGGTTTTAGGCTCTTTGCAGAAGAGTTTCATTTCATGGATCCGCAGACTGTGGGGTGGGCCTGCCCTTCACCCTGACCAGTGCTGCTCCCCAGCCAACCACACCTTCTCTTCCTATGCAATTCCTTCCCAGCCCTGGGGAAAGTCTTCCTCTGAGTGCTGCCCACTAACCAGGGCTTTCCTGCTGGTCCTTGGTGCCACCAGGGCAGCCCAAGGTGACTCCGCTGTTTCTCCTCCCACCACTTGACCCACCCATTGCTATTTCCAAATTAACCTAGAGCCAATAAGGGAGCATTTGGCCTAAATGAATCAGAATGCCCAGTGGAAATCAGGTCAATAAATCCAAGAGTTATGTTCTTGTCAAGGTGGGAGCTCCTTTCCCCACCCAGGTCCCAAGCTATCCCTATTACTTAGGAAATGGTCTTAAAGAATGGCTTGAGGTTCAGAGGGCCTTGTGACTTGCCTATGGTCCTCCAGCTGGTATATCTGGGGCAGGATTTGAACCCAGCTCTCACTGACCCTAGGTCCAATATCCCACGCGCTCTCAGCCTGTTGTGTGGCGTGGACTCCCTTGGGCAGTCTGGTGAAGCCTTTGGCTCCTTCCTTGAAATCATGTTTTTAAGTGCACAGAATCAAATACATAGGCTTACAAGGAAACCAATTAAATCCAAAAGAAGGCACTGTGCTCAGCACTGAGAATGCAAAGAATGGTTTTCAAAGAGGAGGATAGGCTATGTCCACAGCCAGATGAAGGCAAAAAGAGATGCCCAAAAGTTCTAGGAAAGTATGGGAAGAAACAGATTACATGGAGCCAGGAAGAGCAGAAAGGCTCCGTGAAATAGGTGGCAGAGAGCTGAGGCAGTATGACCCAGTGGATAGGGAGTCAGAGGATCTGGGTTTGAACTCTGGGTCTGCTAGTTACTACCTGTGTGACCTTGGGCAGGTGATGTGACCTCCCAGGGCCTCATTTTTCTCATCTGAATAAAGGAAGTGGGGGCTGGAGGCGGGGGGGGGGGCAGTTGGCCTAGATTGACCTCTCCTGTCCCTTCCAGCTCTGATTCTGAGGCAGAGGGGGCAAGGACAACTGCATTCCATGCTTGGGGGAAACGTGCCTCAGTGCATTGATTGAGGAGATAGCACTGAATTCAGGAAATAATTACCAACCCAGCTAGGCTGGAAGGCAGGGTCCTGGAAGGAGAATGTCAGGAAAGAGCTCAGGGCACATTAACTCACCTTCACTAAGGACTTCCTCTGTGCTAGGAGCTAAGGATACAGAGACAAGCAGAAAACACCGCCCCTTCCCAGAAGGAGCTACTGCCATGATGGACACCAAGTAGACAAGTCCGATCTCACTTTATTGTCTCTAAACTGATGATATTGAGTTTAAAAGGATAATAAAGGGGATCATAAACCCAGAAGCAGCAGCTTCTTATGTTCTGCTAGGGAGAAGGGGACAAGAGAGGAGAGAAATCCAACGGAGACACAGCTGCAGGGGCTACAGGTCCCGGGAGAAGGGAGTCTGGAGCTGGAGCTAGAGGAGCAGGGCTCCTTCCTTACTATGGCACCTACTGTCCATGGAGCTTGGGGGAGTCACTCTAAGTCTGTGGGCCTCATAGCTCCTGTTTGTAAAATGAAGGGGTTCCATCAGATGACCTTAAAGGTCCCTTCCCAGTCTAAATCTGGCTTCTACAGAGAAATCAGACATCCTCCATCTTTCTCCTTTATTCATTTCTGTTTGGTTCTTATGGTTTGGCATAGTGGGCGTGCTCATTCTCTTTAAGCAGGGCCTGATGTTACCTCCCCAACATGGTACAGAAAGCATTGGAGGAAGAGGAAGAGGAGAGATGATTAGCAGGCAATAAAGCAGATGTGAGAGAGCTGAGGGACTCTTCAGGAAGCTTTGCCAGTCTAATGATTTTCAAGAAAACTTTCTAAACAAGCCTGCTAAAGTTTCCAGGCCATTATAGGACCATCTAGCCAGGGCTCATTGAAGAATTCTTTGGGTATGAAAATGTTTTCGTTTTTCCTTTCCATATGTCCATTCATCTGAGCCAGCTCAGCTGATGAGGTTGTGAAGTCAAGATGGCGGTGATCCCTGGGAGATAGATTCTACTTTACTAGAGGCGGTAAGAAGCCTTTGAATGGGGCCTGCAAACTAAGAGAAGCAACTGATCCTGGAGGCCCAGTCCACCCTCCAGACTTAACAGAATGAGAGCGGCCCCTTCTTTTTCTGCCCTTCTCCCTAGGAGACTGAGGGCACACACCCTGCACACGCCCTCCAAGGCTGTGCCAGCAGCCTGTGAACCCATCATGGCAGGTCCTGCTAAGCTGGAAAGGATTCAAGTGTCAGCCCCATGACAATGCATCTGTCTGTCATGCAAGAACCACTCACCTAAAGGAGGCTCATCACCAGCCTGGCCACAGAAGGGTGAATTTTAAGACACTCCAAGAGGTCATCAGAAGTTTGCAATCAGAGTTAGTGAGAAAGCAGAAGCCTCTCAATGAAGCCACAGAGCCCGGAAGTATGACTTTCTTGGCTTGAAGAAAGAGATCTGCCATCTGCGATGGTTTAGAGTAATTGAACCAACAAGCATTTATTAGGCACCTACTATGTGTCAAGCAATGTGCTAGTTACCAGGAATACAAAGACAAAACTAAGATGTTTGCTGCTTTCAAGGGACTTACGTTCTACTGGGGAGACAGACAATGTTCACAGCTACGATGATACAGAATATAAGAAAATCAATAACCAGAAAAAATCCATGATCAAAAATATATACGGTGCCCAGCACACAGTAGGTGCTTAATGAATGCTTGTTAATTGAGTGATCTTAAAATGCACTTTTGTTAGTGGAGAATCAAGAAAGGTCTGTTGAAGAAGGTGGCCCCTGCGCTGAAGCCTGAAGGGACAGAAGGTGTGTAAGGGTTGGCGATGAGGAAGACAACCATCCAGCCTGGGGGCAGCCTCTGGAAAGGCAGCGGCAGAGAGGGAATGTCACAGTATATGGGGAGCTCCCATAACCAGCCCAGAGAAAGAGAGTCACAGGCACTGAATGCCAAACAGAAAAACGGAATGGAAACACTGAAGCTTCTCAAGAAGAAACATGATGCGGCACGAGCTGCCCTTTATGAGTATCCACTTGGCAGCAGTGGGAAGGACGGAAGAAACTTTTACAAGACTTTATCAATGAAGCACTAATTATGTGCCATTGCCTATGCTAAGCCCAGGAGACACAAACAGATGCTGGCAGGGCTCACACTCTAACGGGGCAAGGTTGCAGCTGCAGGGCCAACAGCAAGGCCCAGAGGTACCACCTTCAGTGGCATTCCCAGAGATCAAAACCATGTCTACCTCTGATGCTGAGACTTCTGGCAGGGCCAAGGATGTGGGCACTTTTTCTAAGTCTCCAGAATCTCTGGCTGCTGAGGAGGTGGGGCTGTGGCACCTGCAAGGGCAGTTCTCGGTGGCATCACGAGATGATAACAGCAGGAGCTGGTCTGGAGGGAAGCCGGGCACCTGGGGAGCACTGCCATTCTTGAAGGGCCCTTGTTTGGCTGTCTCCATTTGGCTGTGAGGGGGAAGGGATGACTGAGGTGGTGGTTTGAGCCACCCAGAATGTGCCACCCCTTGTCTGACCCTTAAGACACTTTGCTGGAAATGACGGAGGGCAGAGACTGGATACAGGAAGGCTGACCAGGAGGCTGTAGCAATGGTCCATGTGAGAGGGGAGGAGGGCCTGCGCCAGAGAGGGCAAGATGCAAGTGCAGGGAAGGGGAGAGATGCAAGAGAGGGTGAGGATGTAGAACTGACAAGACTTAGAAAAGACCTTTGGGTTTGGAGTCACAGGACCTGGGATTCCAGGTCTGCCACTTACTGTCTTAGTGACCTTATCCAAGTCACCTAACCTCTGGGCTTCCACTTCATCACCTATAAAATAAGGGATTTGGCCTAGAGAAACCCGTAGATTCCTTTCAATTTTGTCTCTGTCTCTGTCTTTCTTTCTCTCAGTCTCCCTCACTCTATCCTTCTCTCTCTCTTTGTCTGTGTGCCTGTCTCTCTCTCTCTCTCTCTCTCTCTCACACACACACACAAACACACACAAACACACACACACACACACACACACACCCTGCCATCCTTTACTCTGCTGTCCTGGTGTGTCACAATTATATAAGCAAGGGCAAATGATCCTATGTGATCTCTGATTGAATTCAAGATATCAAATAGACTTTATTCATTACATTCTAAACTCATGAGTCTCTGCCAGTAATTCCCCTGATTATGTTTAACTTTGGATATTTGATCAACCAACTAGGTAGACCAAGAAGACATGAATAAATGAATAAAAATTAATTTGTGGCACTAGGCACACAGATTTTTTTTTAATGGAGGTAGTCTCTACCCTCAAGGAGCTTACATTCTAATCCGGATGACAGTACATATCAGAGAGTAAACCAGAGAAAAGAGTTTTGTTCTGGGGAGAAAGAAGGGTGTGTGTTAAGTGGTGGGAGGAGAAGATGGGGGTGGGGTGGCAAGAACCTTTGTTGCAGCGGGTACAAGGTGAGGGGGCCCGGATGCATGGATAAAGGCCTGGTGAAAGCAAAGCATGCTCTAATATGTAGGGCCAGCTCTAGACAGAGTGGCTGCGTGGGCTGGTTGGGACACACTCAGTCACCAGAATTTAGTGTAGAAGGTTCAGTGTTGTAATCACATGAAATTTGAAACAAAATAAATATGTTCATTTTGGGGAATGAGACCTTTCCCCCCCAAAAAACTACCCCTCTTTGAATCTTCCTGTTTCTCTGCTAGGTTCAGAAGCTTGGCACCATTCTGGACTCTTCACTCCCTCACCCCATAGAGCCGTTGAGTTGTCCAGTCTTTCTGTTTCCGTCTCCACTGCCTTCCCTGCACTCACACAGCAAACCCTTTAACTTAGGCCCTCATATCCTTGCCCCATTAATTCCCCATCTCAGGGATCTCCCCACCTGACGTGTCCTCTTGTGACCTCTGAGCTCAGGCCGAAGTGATTTTCCTTCCCATGGCTCTGACCACATCGTGGCCAAGTAGGGACTCAGCCAACTCCAGCCACTTCCCATCACCTCTAGGATTAGCAATCAGCTCCCTTATTGAGCCTTTAAAGTCCTACACGATCTGGAAGAAGCCTGCCTTTCCAGCCTCGCTGGGAACTCCTCCCTTCTCTGTACTCTGCAGGCGGGCCAGGCTGGCCACCTGGCCATTCCTCCCACACGACAGCCATCTCCGATCTCCCCTGCTTGGTGCTCTCTGTCCCCATGACTGGCAGGTGTTCCTCCTCACTGCCACCTCACAGGTACCTGCCGCCCAAGCACCACCTTCTACCTGAAGTCTTTCCGGACCCCACCTCAAACCGCTAGCCCCACCCCCACCTGTCCCTACCTGCCCTGTATTTCACTAGTTAGTATTTACTCTTCATATTCCAGGTGTACTGGTCTCTCTGCCCTGTGGAAGCTCCTGGCTCATCGGGATTGCTCATTCATTATATTTATATCCTCGGTGCTCAGCACAGTTCCTGGCACATAGTAGGGACGTAAATACTTGTTAGCAGATTCATCTTCCTATTTCCCTTATCATTTGCACTGAAATGACAGCTAATTAGAGCACTGGATAGAGTGCCCAGCCTGAAGTCAGGAAGACTCATATTCACAAGTTCAAATCTGGCCTCAGCCACTTACTGGTTGTGAGACCCTGGGCAATTCAATTAACCCTATGTGCCTCAGTTTCCTCATCTGTCAAATGAACTGGAGAAGGAAATGGCAAACCACTCCAAGAAATCTTTGGCAAGAAAACCCCAAATAGGGTCAGAGAGAGTCAGACAAGACCGAAACGACTAAACTGCATGCCCTGGAGTGCAGTAAGTGCATATCATGACATGAGCTGCCTTACTTTATAATTTTGCCTTGCTGACAGTGCAGTTGCTCTGATCCCATCCCAGTTCCCAAGAGGCAAGCCCTCTCTTCCAGTGGGGTCCACCCAGGGTGGGCTCTCTTAGATCTGGGTGTGGGCCTCACCTTGGGCAACATCAGGGCAGGGAAGAAGAAAGTGGGACCTGGGTGAGTCAATCAGCAGGAGAATACAAGGACACATGGAGTACGGGCCCACAGAGGCCCATACTTCAGGAAGCAGGATTAAGAGAGAATTCCAGGAGTCAGCTAAGGGGAGGAGGCAACTAGGGAAAGCAGGATGCAGTTCCATGGCCCCTCTGAAGAGCCCTGAGTTTAGCCCAGGGACATCCAAGCACACACGGACACATACCCACACCCCTCCAGCAGGACCCACTCATTGACCTATCGAAAGGCAGCCCCACCCACACCCGATGCTCGGGAAGAACGTGGACCCGTGTGACAACGAGCTCCCACTGCTCCAGCAAAGCTAAAGCCTTCCCCTATGGCCCATGAGATCCAGGGGAGTATCAGAGCAGTTGCCTCAGGGCTAGAAACCAATACTGGAGGAACAGGAGCAGCCACTTGGTAAAACATACAGATTCTACTCAACTATTAACTGAGAGGAAAAGAATTAAATAACTAGATAAAGGCTAGCGGGAAAAAGGAACTGATCGGGAAAATGCCAAAACTAAAGAAAAGGGCAGGTTATGGGGTGGGGGGGAGATGGGAACGGGGGGGCCTTAAAACAGATTAAGCTGAAATAACTGAAGGGACATACTGCTGTTGTTACAGAGAAAGGGGGGAATTGTAATCTGGGGGGAAACAATATTAGAGACAAATAGAGAAAATATAAATCTAACTCATAACTTAAATGTAAATGGATTGAACAATACGATAAAAGAGAAAAGTGATGATTGGGTAAGAAAACAAACCCCATGATCTGTTGCTTACAAGGAACATGTTGAAAAAAAAAGCCACACACAGAATAGAGATGAGGGGCTAGAAAACATTTACTCTGCTTCTGGGGGATGTCTCTTGTTCAAAAATTGGGTCGTCGTCCCTGACATCCAGCTCCTAATCCTTGGTGTTTTAGAGCCGTGAGGACACTGGAGTGGACTGAACACCAGAGTGAGAGGCAGGGGAGATCTGGCTTTGAATCCCTTCTTTGACACTTGTTAGCTGTTTGACCAGGAGCAAGTCCCTTGAGCTCCCTTAGTCTCAGTTTTTCCACCTGTAAAATGGCAATAATAAGACCTGTAGGTTATTTGTGAGACTCAAGTGTATCTAAAGTGCTGTGAAAAGGTCAGATGTTTTTATTTCACTTCCTGTGCCAGTCCCATAGAATCACCCATCAACTTCCTAACTATGCAGGTCATGGGATCATCAGTTTAGGTGACCTGAGAGGTCTTCAAGTCCAACTTATAGAGGAAGAAACTAAGGCCCAGAGAGGTTACATGACTTGCCCACGGTCACTATCTAAAGTGAAATTCCTGATTCCAAGCCCAGCTTTTTATCCTCTCTACTCCCATAGTGTCCCCAAGGGGAGGGTATTCTTTTCTTCCCTGAGTGTCACCCCTTAATAGAGATAATCCAAAATCTTAGTCTGGCCAGTTCTCATTAGAAGGTGGTTTTCTTAGCAATCTAAGCTCAGACCCAGTTCTTTCATTACCTTCCACTGTCCAAAAACAGACACAGATGAGCATGATCCTTTCCCAGTAGCCTCCCCCACCTCCTACCAAGGGGAGACATCTCGCAGGAATGCGATATAGGACACACTAGATACTGACCAAGAAAGAGAGATACAAACTTGCTAACTGGTTAGTTGGGGAGCGAGCTCGGACACCAGCTGGGTACACAGTGGTCTGTGTGCTCTAGTCTGGGCTGCAGTGCTCACGTACACACAACACTCTACTCTGTAGTAGCTTTTCTCCCTCATGCTGGAAAAGGAAGCCAGAATTCTCTCACAAGCAATGCGATTTTCTCAGTTACTCACTCATCAGTTTCCCAAGGTGGTGGGCAGTACTTAGAACATGCTTCAGTTGCAGTCCCTCAGGGGTTTCAGTCTCTCTGCAGGTACTCCATGTAGTAACAATCTCTCCTCACTGATCAGCTAGCTCTGGGGGCTGTGGGTGGACAGTAGGTACAGCTTTCACTAAGTATACCTGGCTGGGTTTTCTTTCCATTTGGCACCTGCATCCTGGATCTGTGGACATCGGATCATAGGTTTGAAACTGGGAGAGACTTTAGGGGGACCTTAGAAATCATTGAAACCAACCTCCTGGAAATAATCAAAACTATTGTGTGAGACCTTAAGGAGTCTGGGGTCTGGAAGCAGAGATTGGAATCAGGGATTGTGCATACCTCCGAGTATCAAAGGCAGGACAGAGCTGTCACCAAGATGGGCGCTGTGGAGGAGGGGGAGCAGCAAAGAGGCATCTTGGAGCAGAAGATCTGGGCTGAGGCAAGTCCCAAGCAAAGGCAGCTTTTTCTCCAGTTTGCCTGCCTCATGCCTGGGTCTCCCGTTTCATCACACAAACATTTCCAGTAAACCGATTTTGCCTCAACCACAGAGTCTATAAGTTAACAAGAGAGTACAACTTTTGCCTAAATGTTAGGAATTTTCCTACCTCGAGGCTCAGAGCAATTATGTCTAAACTCATAATTTTTCATCTAAGATAAATTCCGTAAAGATGAAGAGATACCGCATGGATGATTATATAGCGCCTTAGGCTTTAAAGAGTTAATGGTTATGACAGAATGTTACTGGTTAAGGACTGCCCATGTCTAGGCAAAGCTGTGCACTAAATTGCAGAGAAGTTGTCTAAACACACGTTTAATTTGATCCTTTTTTGCTGTTTTGGGGGTTTTTTTGTTCTGGTAATGGTAATTTTGGTAAATATACTATGTGTAGTAGATAAGCTTGTCTTTTCACTTCTGTAGCTGACTCCATGTTGTAATGTTTACATTCTTAGGATCAGATGGTCCGTTGGAGGAGGTTGGAGTCTGATGGTCCCCACCACGGGCGCCCCAAACATCTCCTGATTGGATAAATTCTTAGACGAGGGGTACCAATCCTGTCATCCATAGAGAAATGAGGGTGGGGTGGAGGTGACAAGTTTTCTAGGATCCATGGAGAACCAGGTATCTCTCCAGGGCTCCCTTGGTTGTTGGTTGGAGTACACAACAGCCAAGGTGAACACAGGATTTCCTACTACCTGATTCTTCCTGTGCATAGAGCTAGGCTAGGGGCTGCAGTCCTACCTGCTAATTGAACAGGACAGTCTGTGCAGAGGCATTAAGGACAGAGATGGAAAACCAAGTTCATCAAAGTTCATCAATTTGTCTAGAAAGAAGAGCGTGTGAAGGGATCACAAGAATTCTGCCAGTGCGTGAAAGCTGTGGGTAGTCCTCCCAAGCCAGAAGGGCTTCGAGAGCTGGACCAATCCGGGTAGCAGCAGAGCTAAGCTTGCACCGGCGGGACGGCCACAAGATGTTTTTGCCATTGCTATTCATGAATCCATCTAGTAAGGCGGGTGGAGGGATTACAAAATGATGGATTTTTGAAGTAGCCAAAAGCACAGTGACTCTGGGAAGCAGACAGTGGGAGGGACAATGGATTTGGAAGCAGAGAATGTGGATCTGCAGCATCCAGTGGGATCCAGAAGAGCCCCAGGCTGTCCTCTCCAGGACAAAGGGGTTGGACTAGATGCTTCCTGAGGTCTCTTTATGACTGGAAATACTCTTATCCAAATCGGCAATGCAAAATAGAATCGGGGAAGCTGTGCAATGAATTAAAAGCCATTCATTTATTTCCATGGAAAACCAGGCAAATTTTCACAGCTACATATGTAAGGATTGAATTTCAAGGTTGGACTTGGATGGAGCTAGAATTTGGGGAGCTACTTTAGAAAATGTAAACAATTTTAGCACAATCTACTCAGGGAACCCATCAGTCGATTGCTTGTTCCTCCATTCATTACTAGTGTATTGGCATCTCTCTTCCTTAAACTTGTTTCCCTCCTTCTAAGAAGACTTGCAGCAGATGTTAATGCTTCATTAATTGCCTGGGTCTGTGATCTCCTCCATGTGGATTCTCCTTCCAATGGTACCATTTGCAATGCAGTCAGTTCTCTTCCAGTGCACATGTTCCTTCTCTAAATTTTCCAGGAGGCACTCACTGAAAAGGAAGTAGTCCTGGCTATAGGATCTTTTACCAGCCCAGGGTGAAAGTTCAGCCCCCAAGGGTCCATCCACCATTCCGTGCACGGCCAGCCTACCTCCTTCGCTAATCTTCCCCAGAGAGTATCTTTACACCCCTTCCAGCCTGAAAGTCATCTTTGGTAACACACTGCAGGAAGGGATTTGGCACAATCTCTGTGAAATACCTGTTTAACTACATAAAGTAGTCGATTTGAGGGAAACACAGATGAAACCTGAGTGCCCACCACAGTGTAATATGTTCATTTTATATCAACACTTACAACACTACCGTTCTCACTCTTGTGTATTTCTACCAGCCTGTGCTTTGAGAGACACAGCACAGTCTAATGGAATAAGCCCTGGATCAGGAGTTTGGATATTTGAGTCTGACCTAGTTTGGACACTTAACTAGCTGCGTAAGCGAGTCATTTAAACTCTACAAGCATCAGTTTCCCCGTCTGTAAAATGGGACTACTAATACATGCACAACCTCTCTCAATGGATCATTCCATTTAATTCCACTTTACAAACACTATTTGGTGCCAGCTAGGTGGTGTAAAGGACCAGCACCAGCGCCAAGTATTAGGAATACAAAAGACCAAAAGGACATTGGTGTTGCCCTAAAGGAGAAAGTGCTTTGCAAACCTCAAAGTGAAAGGGAGTTCTTAGAAAAGGGCATCATGTCCATGCTTCCCTTCAGTGAACAGGGTGAACAGTCCTATATGGGTTGGGGAC
>NW_020954577.1:49953280-50007189 GCF_900497805.2 Vombatus ursinus | reverse complement strand
CACATGTGGACATAAATGTTCTGGGAGGATAGCCAAGGGCTTCCCTTTCTCAGATACTTTCTGCCTCCTGGGACCTTGCAAGGCCTGAGTTTTGCAGAATTTTCTCTGTCTGCCCTTTCACCCTTCATGAGTTTGCTTGTTTTTCTCATGTTCCCTCCTCTTCTCTCTTTATGAAAGCAAAAATAGTTCTATCTCCTTCCTCCTTGTCACTCTACACACTGCTCATGTTGTGTCGTGGTGGGGTTAACAGGCCACCAGCCCCTGATTGTATCCTCCTTGCCCGTGTGACCATGGGATGGGGAAGAGTGTGGCTGGGCCAGTCTCCACCATCTCCCCTGCTTCATTCTCGCCTTTTCTCATCTCCACGAGATACCAGGGTCTTTCAATGGATCCTCCTATAGGACGCTTTACTCCTGGTGACCTCCACATGGACTGCATGTGCCTCCATACATGTCTTTAACAGGCCACACCCACAGCTGGTCTATATGGGGAGCCCAGCTTTGAGTCTGAGGGTCCCAGAGCAGGACTGTCCTAGGGAAACATGGATAAGGAGGAACTATCGGTTCTCTTTTATCATGGATAAGGTTTTACATGGAGGGGACATTCTGATTAATAGTGGTTTTCAAAAATCATTGATATTCTAGGATACTTTGTATTTCTTGCTAAAGCTCTTAAGCTGTCATAAGATGCACTTATGCCAGATGAAAGACATTTCAATGCTTCATTTGATCTTTGATCTCACCCGTGTGGGGATTCCCTCCACTGAGGCATATCACTGTCCATCCAGCCTTCTCATCCCATGCGGTTCTGATGTGTGCTTTCCCATAATGTATTCATAGATAATTCACCCTATATGCTGGATGCCTCTGGATCTTTAATGTTTTTCAAATACCAGTCCAATGTTCAGGTCGTCTTCCACATCCCTCACTCTTGGCATGTAACTTCTTCCACTTTGGTTTTTGGGTTTTTTGGGACATAACTGGATCATAGATGCCAGAGGCCACTTGGTCAGGCTCCCTCGTTTTTGGAGGATGATAGGACCCTGAGAGCTGGAAAAGATCTTAGAAGCCATCTGGGCCAATGCTCTCATTTTATAGATGTAGCAGAGGGCTGATTGGTCAGTCAATAAGCATTAAGCCCTTTCTATGTGCCAGACGCTGTGCTGAGTATTGGAGATACATGTAAAGGCAAAAACATATTCCTATAAAGAGTATCTGAGCAATTGATTATTCCAATTCACTTGACAAAATTATAGAATGGAAGAGGGAAGGAAGGACTGAGAAAATGGATGCCCAAAGAAATAAACTGACCTTCTCAAGGTCATGAAGCACACTAAAGCCAGCCTTTCTTTCCTCTAAGTCATCCTTCCCATGTTGCCAAATTAATTTGGACTGGTGTCATGCCCCAAACTCAAGGCACCACCTCCCATCTCTGCAGTCACAAAAGCCAACCACTCTGGGTGTGCTTCCCTCCTCATCTCTGCCTTTGAGAATCTTTCTGTTTCTTCGAGCCTCACCCAGATGCCACCTCATCTGTGAAGCACCCCTGGATTCTCCAAGCCGAAAGATCTCCCTCTGGCCACCGATTTCCTTAGAGTCCTTTGTTGGAGGCTTTCCTTTGCCTTCATCACTCTCCTACCTTGTATTATACTTAGAAGATACTTCATATTGTATCCTCTCACTAAAAAGTAAAATCCTTGACAAAAAGGGCATTCATTAAGTGCCAAGCATCATGCTAAGTGATGGGATGGAAATACAGGCACACGAGACAGTCCCTGGCCTTAAGGAGTTTACATTCTAGTGGAAGGAGGAGGAAGAGGCAACAGTACACCAGTATCCATGTGGTTGAGACCTAATGACAGCCAAGGGGAAGACCCGGGTCCAGACAAGATAAGCCAAAGTTCCACGAGCCCAGAGTCCCAAGGGCTGAATCCAAAATGGTGGGAGGTGCACGAGGAGGATGATCCAAGTATCAGCAGTAGCATGGTTTGGAAATCATTTGAGGCCTAGGAGAGGAGGTTCAGAAATCAGCCTAGAAGAGAAGCCTAGGAGAGGGGGTGAAGAAAGCAGCCTAGGAGTGTTCTTCAAAGCAGGGAAATATTTCATTTTTGTCTGTATTCCCAGCACCCAACAGTACCCTGAACATAGTAGGTACTTATTATTTAATTGAATGCTAATGCTTTTCTTTTGTCTTTTTAGAGGTTGTATGGGTCAGGTTGTCTGGACCAGTGAATCCATCCATACAGACTGGCAGCTCTGTAATTTATCATCTGAGTGGTGCCCGTGGTCCCTCCCCTAGTAGTGTCATAGGCAGGAAGGACCAGAGCCAAGGGCTGCCTGGCTCCAAAGCCAGCCCTCCTCTGTTACTACAGTAACCCTGTGACCAGAAGCATTTTGAAAGGGTCCTCTACCTTTGCCTCTGGTCTAGGAGGAGAGGTGCTGAGGCCTTGGAGAAATTCCACTCTCTGGTTCCCTGCCCTAACAGAAATGGACTTCAGGAAATTGCTTCTGGCCTTTACCTGTTTCCTCCCACTTACTGGTAAGCGTGGCTATACATCTACATATGTGCTACCAGAGGAAAACCAACTTGGGGGGTGGGGAACTACAGGGCCATGCTCCACAAGGCTCTTCTAGAACCTGGCAACAGTTCCTCAGATCAAGCACCAGCTCACTGGAGTCATAGATCTGTTTGCACAACGCATTGGAACCGAAAAGCTTATTTGAGCCCAAAGCTGTGGTTGGCTTAAAAGGTAAACGGAGCTGGCCAGAAGAGAGAATTTTCATGTAACAGAAGTATATTTTTAAGTGCCTAATATGAGCCTAATGCTAATTAAGCAACCAAAAGAAATAAACAAACAAACCCAAAGTCCGGAGGACAAAATGTTCTGCAAAGAAGCTGATCTTATCCGGAAGGTGAAGACATTTCCTGCTCCCGAGGCCAGAGCTCAGCAGCTCACCGGCCCCTCCTGCCCCAGGCTCTTGTATTGCTGTGGTTTGGCGGCCTC
Source organism: Vombatus ursinus (assembly GCF_900497805.2). Classification (NCBI taxonomy): domain Eukaryota; kingdom Metazoa; phylum Chordata; class Mammalia; order Diprotodontia; family Vombatidae; genus Vombatus; species Vombatus ursinus. The sequence continues at coordinate 50,004,185 of NW_020954577.1, read as the reverse complement.
AGAAGCCCGGCCAGCCCAAAAAAACTCATTCTTAGTTTTCATTTTCAACCATCCCTGGCATCATTGCAAAGGAAAGTGGGTAACAACCACCTCTTATGTACTTAAGGCATTTGAGCTTCACAGTCAGCCTGACAGAAGAGGAAACTGAGTCAGAAGATTTGAACCAGAAGTCTATCCAGTATGCTTCCCTCTACAGGAAGACAGCATTGAATAGGATTCAGAGAATCCCATTTTTGTCTGTGTCCCCAGAGCCAAGCATAGTGTCTTGTACATAGCGGGTGCTCTGATACTTGTTAGTTGAATAGTCACCCACATGTGCCAATGACTCCAGATAATAAACACACATAGTGTTTATTAAACAAAACCAGAGAATGGCAAAATAATGGAACCCAATAGCACCCTGTTTCCAGAGGCAATAACCATAGTGCTCGGACCTTCACAAGCTCCTCTAGGTTGCTATCCATTGGTCACCCACTGCCCTCTGCCTTCCCTCCTACTTCTCAGACCTCACTGCCTATTCACTCAATTTCTCTATCTTGGACTCAATCACTCACTCATCGAGGCTCTCTGGGGGCAGAGGTTATTGTTTCAATTAGGATGTCCCATTGGTCTAGAAGTGACTCTAACTTCTCTTTTCACATGGCTTCCTTATTGCAAAAATAGCTTCAAAATCTTCCCATCCTTTTCTGCTTAAAGTAGATTTTTCCATAGAAGTCATTCAGTACCATTCCAGAGAAAGATATATTTATTTTTGGCCCACTGTGATTTCATCGCTGCATCGAAATTCCAGTATGGAAACTTTCTCTACCAATACCCATCAAGAATTGCTTTGCTCTTTGCCCAGACCACTGAGAGGGTAAGTGCTTTTCCTGGTTGCTCATAATGACTCTCATTATTAGCAAGCAAATTATTTTGAAATACTATCTTTCTGAGATTATGAAGTGGAGAGATTCATTCCCCAATAGAATGAAAGTTTCTCCAAGTCAAGGATTGTGTCATTTTTGTCTGTCTCCCCGGTTTCTAGCATTAGACTAATTGCACAATAAATGCTTGAAAAATATTTATTCAATTGAAGAAGAATCTAAATTTAAATTTCCTCTACTCAGAAGCATGGAGCAGGGGCTGGAATTTACAAGCAAAAGAAAGGACAGTGCGATGGGGAAGACCAGTGGATCTGGAACTGGAAGAAGACTTGAGTGTGAATCCTGCATACTATCTATGAGACTTCAAGTAAACAACTTGGCCTCCATGGGTCTCATTTTCCTCATCCATGAAAGGAGGGGATTAGTCTCAATGATCTCTAAGGTTCCTTTCAGCTTGCAATCTACTTTTTCTCAGCTGCTTTTAAATGTTCATTGTAAATTATTTTCAAGCATGAGTTGATAAGAGGCCTTGGAAGATAGTACATTGTGACATTCTGATATCTCCCCAAAATGCTGCTTAAGAGTCTTCCATTAGTCAGGCAAATAAAGGTTTTTGACTCTACCACAGTGACCCCCCCCCACCCCAATTCCTTCACTCACTCACATGACCTCCCTTTATTATTTCTGAAACTGATGAAAGTTCACCTGTATGGACTTAATGCAGGCATTCTTCATCAACACAATTTCTGATGTTTTTGTGATTTGCTGCCCTTATGTGATTGCTATAAGTAGCCACAAATCAGGAAGCCATCATAAAACCCCCGATGAAGCCGCCATTCCTGCTGCCTGCATTCGACATCGTTATTTGGAAACATGTAAATGAAATTCGGCTTCTGACACCCATAAATAACATTGTGATTGGTGAGCTATAGAGGGGCGAGTTTGTTTCTGGCAGGCCTCACCCCTTTGCTGTGTGGGATGAGCACCATCCATTTCCTCCATTATTGATAGAGGTAATCATAAACTATTATGACAAATAAGAGGTATTTGTTGTTTCCCCAGAAAGATTCACTTGTGTTAGATTAAAATGCAATATTGTTAACCTTCATTGCAATGGGTTCCATTTAAGGCGTGAATGATTGCTTTGCAAAATAGGGAACCTTGGTGAACTCTTGATGCAAATACAAGTTATATATATAAATAAAATGTATTCTGGGAAGCCACATGGTTTCCCGTGGGGTCATTCAATTAACATAGTAGTTCTCTCTATGTTTCAAGAATGAAAACCCAAGTGCAGGAACTGAAAGCACTTAATGGGTGTTTGTCTCCATGGCAAGAAATTGTGAGTATTAATGAAAGAGTAAGAGAGCCAACTTGAAGAGGGTCTTTAAATATATCATATAAAAAAATACAGCTGTGTCTATTTGCAGATATTGATGCGGGTATTTAGGAAAAGGCTTTGGATTCTTATCGCTTGCTACCTATGTGTCTTCAGGCAAACTGCAACTTCTTGAGGCCTCAGTTTCCTCAGCTGTAAAATAAAGAAGTTGGATGAGTTGACCTCTAGAGTGCCTTCCATTTCTAAACTAAATAGTGGTGGGCTCATAAGATGAGAATGATTACCATGATGATGATGATGACAGCTAGTATATATATAATATATATATATATGCATATACATGCTTGACCTTCTATCTTCCCGACTCCAAGCCCAACATTTTACCCATTGTACCACCTTCTATTTAGAAAAAATTCTTAGATTCCCTCATTCTCTACCAAGAGCCAGTGTGACATTTTGGAAAGAGTGCTGAAACAGCGTCTGGAAATCTTGGTTTGCAGTCACTTTAGTAGCTGTGTGATCTGGACAAGACATTTAACATCTCTGAACCTAAATCTCAGGATTGGAAAGGTAGCCTCTGAGGCGACCGTCACCCACAAGTAGCCTTCAGACCTTTGTCTGAAGATGTCCAAAGAGAGGGATCCCTATGTTTCCTGAGACAGTCCAGTCTACCTACTAGCTGTGGGATAGTGGGCAACTCACTTTTCAGCCTCTGTTTCCTCATCTGTAAAACAGGGATGACAACAGCACTCATCTCCCAGAGACGCTGGGAGGATAAAATGAGAGAACATATTTGAAAGTAATTTGCAAACTTTAAAGGGCTATATAAATACTATTATTGTTGTTAGAAAGATGGTCTAATTTCATCCTAACCCTACAAGCCCTTTTTTCTCATCTAAAATAATTGATTATAAATTTACTACTGAACACCAAAACAACCAATTCAACTTGTTAATAAACATACCTATTTTTATTCATTAATTTATTCATTAATTAATTCATTGATTAATTTATTCATTAATTTCCCATCCCAACTTTTCCATCTCTCCCTCTATGTCCCCAATAGGACTCTTTGTTTGTCCATTCATTCATTCTTGTTCATTTTCCTTCTTGCGACTCTATGACCTGAATCGTGCTATTCTGTCTCTGGTTCCATCACTTTGCATGATTTTAGCATGCTATAGTCATTCTTTTCTGTCTCTGGGCCTCTGTAGCCTCAGATTGCTTTTTGTATTCTCAGCACTGAGGACCATTGGCATGATGACCATGTCAGCTCTGGGGAAAGGTGAACACCAGTTTCTGGTACAAGCTCCTCACTTTTGGGGAGCATCACAAAGTATTTCCTTTGCTGAAGGCCTGAATGTATGTTTTCTCTCCTCAGCACCCTCAAATACAATAATGATATGAGGACATAACATGGGAATGAGCCAATAGAGGGTTATTGTTGTTTAGTTGTTTTAATCATGTCTAACTCTTTGTGACCCCATTTGGGGATTTCTTGGCAGAGATACTGGAATGGTCTGCCATTTCCTTCTCCAGCTCATTTTACAGATGAGAAAACTGAAGTAAATAGGGTTACGTGACTTGCCTAGGGTCACACAGCTAGTAAATATTTGAGGCCGTATTTGAACTCAGATCTTCTTGACTCCACACCTAGCACTCTATCCACTGTACTGCCTAGCTGCCCAAATAAAGGGCTACAACCCCTGAACTAGGATGGCACCCAAAACTTAAGGCCAAGGACAGCACCCTCACACCAGGAGAAGCTAGCCTCTGAGCAGCTCTCTTTGCAGCAGGAGGAGAAATAATCCAAGTAGTTTAGGTTGCACCTGAGAACATATTTTTCCATGAACTTATATGTAATTTGGGGGTCCATAGTACTATGATGGCAGATCAATTCATTCAGGTCTTCCTTCTCATTCAATTCAAAAGGTATTTGTTAGGCACTTGTCATATGCCAGACACTGGAGAGAGAACGACAACACTGAAAATAGCCCTCATCCTCAAGGAGCTTATGATAACATGTACACAAACAGGAAATACCAAATCCATACAAAATCAGCACAAAGAAATTTTTAGTGGGAGGGGAGTGCTAATAATTCAAAGGATGAAAAGGGGCCACATGTAGAAGGTGGAACTTGAGCAGAACCCTGAATGGAGCTGGGGATTTCCAGAGATGATGGTGAATAGAGAGAATTTCAACATGGTGGGCAGTTTATGCAAACAATGAGAGTCATCCCAGAGTGGAACAGCTAGCGTAGCAAGTGGGTTTCTCCTCACTTCAAGGCCTCACAGGAGATCTCTAAACAAAATCTCTGTCCCATTAGAGATAGGATACTTTTTTTTCAAGTACCAGGTAGACTAGATGGTCTAGGCCCTTTGTCTAAGTCACACTTGATGGCCTAGAGGGCCACATGAGGCCTCGAGGCCTCAGGTTCCACACCCCTGTCCTAGGAGGCCTCTTTCAACTCAGAAATTCTGAGTCTACATAATCCCCAGAAACCTTCTTCCAGAGATCCACCCCTCCATTCAGTATAAGGCATGACAAAACTTACTGCTGGCCACTTATACATCAATAAAGAAGTGGAATTTGGAATGAGGATTCAGGAGGAATTCAGTGCTCCTGAGTGGCATCACCTAGGAATGATTGCTCTTTGCCTCCCCTAGCCCCATTCATTTGCACAGGAGAACAGAATTAATCTTGGAGTTGAGAAAACTAAAGGGACCCTGGATTCAGAGAACCCTTCACAGTTTGTTGAAATGGTAGCCTCCTGAAGGGTTCAATTTGGCCAATAGAAATTAAACAGAAGTAACAAGGCCTTTCTAGCCCCAAGTTAGATAGTGTCTTGGAACAGCAAACTTGCCCTAATGACCAGGAAAAAAGATGGTGGACAGAAAGATGCTGTGCTTAGGTGCCACTTAGTTTTCTGGCTTGCATTCCATAGCAGCTCCTCCTCCCAGAGGGCAAAGGTCTTGTTCCAGAGAGGAGAAGCCTATTCTCAGAGAGGCTCTGAGAATGAGTTTTTCCATCATCTGATATTGGATACATGAAGGGTCTGTCTCCCTAAAAATAGTTAGAGCTTAAGCCTCTGGACTCTAGCTGAAAGTAGATGGTAGAGCCCACTCTCCTCTTATGGAGAAGAAGTAGCTTCTCCACTGAGGACTCCAGCTAAAGCCAGAATCTAAAAGCAGGAAGATGTTCCAGCCCTCCATGGACAGTACAGCCACACCCAGTAGCAACCTGCAACTATCATGGCACCAGACAAGCTCAGTTCAAGAGCAAACACCTGAGATAGTGAGGAGTAGAGCCCTATAGAACTGCCATACCATGCCAATAAGCCCGGTGGACACTGAATTCCTGGAGGAGGCTACACTTGCCAGACTATGCATGAAATACCATCGGGACGCAGGGCCAGTGGGAGAAGCATGATGACGTGACTAGAAGACATCAGTGCGCATGTCAGAGATCTGAGTCTGGGCATGCCCAGGCCAAACGTGGCCCCTATAGCCCTCAGCTCTCTGTGTGTGATCCCTAGGTGTGCCAGCACCAAGGATAACCTGTGTATTTGTTGGAGAGCATGCCCCATGTTAATGGGCAGAAATGTTTTGTTTTTACTAGTCTTACTAAGCTATTTAATTAAATACTTTGTCTTTGAACTAATGCTAGCTGACTTGAAAAAGCAAAAAAAATTATTGCTCATGAGCTATTGCTTCTTTCAGTGAACGCAGATCCATAAAGTACCTTGGACCTCTGGGGGCTTATCCTGGGGGACCCACAGGACAAAGGAGGCATCCCCAGGTTTCACCCGACAGCTATATTCTCTTTGATAGAGGAATTCCCGGCAGCCAGGCCTACATTCCAGGATGGACACTAAATGAGTGGTTCTGACATCCCGGTCTCAGTTCCTCTGATCCCAGTTTTTAAAATTGAGTTCATTTTAGTGATTTCATTGGTGTAGAGAGTTTTCAATGAGGAACTTCTACCAATTTGGCTGACCACTTTTTCTGCGATTTATCATCTTAGAGAATTGCTTGGAGCACTGAAAAGTTAAATGACTCACCCAGAGTCACACAGTATGTTTTACAAACAGTACACAGACAAACCCATATCTTCCTGACTCCAAGGCCCATTGCCTCTCCACCCTGCCTCATCCCACAAATGAGAGGCTTCTCATCACACAAAACCTTTCTCCATTTTTAGAAACAATTTGCCTTTGCGGGTATGTTGGTTAGCACCTTGTGAGAACTCTATACATTCCTGAGAACTGGGAATCTTCAGGAGGAGTGACTGGTCAGGAAACGTGTGGTGGCCAGATCCTACTGGCCACATTGGGTTACAATTCAGGCAATTGCTCTGTGTGTTACTGTCAGAATGTCCTCTTCTGCAAAAGCTTCTAGGTCCCCAAAACAGCTGCAACTGACTGAGACACTATCTGTTTTCTTGTTTCTCCAAGTAAATCCGGCCACAAAGCAAAACCAAAACAAAAAACTCTTTTCCCTATTTTAGGGTGTGGTACAAAAATAATCCATCTGTTGACTGAGGCATCTGCCTTATGATTTGGAAGACTCAGTCATCTGATGCAATCCTCAGGAAAGAGGTGCAAGCATGTATTTTCCATACACGTGCGAAGGAGTCTCCAAAGTGGGTTTCCAACATTTCAAAAGTCAAATGATAATTGCTGTTATTCTTGGAGGCCTTGGGTGTGAATCTCTTCTCTTGTTCACCAGAAGCAGAGCCATGACCTGAGTTCCCAACGAAGGTTTGTTATCTTTACCTGTGTTTGATATCGTGAAGCGGTCATAGATTGTGAATCTGTTCTTTTCATTGTGAATAATGACTGTCTTGTGGAAAAGTTATTGGGAGAGATGGAGTTTGGCTATCATAAGAAATAACCTGTTGCAAAGAGGAAAACACCCCTCAGTTTGAAGGAGAACATGAAAAATTAACCCCGGGCTACATTAATAAAGGGCAATTTAGGGCTTCCCGTAAGCTTCTGGCTGAGGCCGGCAATGGCAAAGCAGGCAGGCCCTCCGGGACTTAAGTGCTGCGGGAAGAGAAAATTAATCTCAAGCTTTGGAGATTCTGAGGGTTGCCTCATTGTGAAAGGTCCTCTTCCTTGGGATGTTTCCCCCCGCCTCCCCTCCAGACCTCCCAGCCTCCCCAGGGGTAGTGATGAGAGAATCTTTGGCAAGGTCAGACCCTACCTGAACGAGGAAGGTTTCGAAAATGAGTTTTCCACCTTGAGTTTGCCCCATTTTTCTGGCATTAGATTGAGAGCATAGACAGAACAGGAAATCTGTAATGGAGAGTGAAGTATCCATGGCCACGTGAAGGTTTCTTGGAATTGCCTCCAGGCTTGTCAGAATCACTTTTATTTATACTCTTATTTTCTCTCTTAAAAGCTCTTGGTCCTGTTGGCAGGTACTCATTCCAAAGGAAGCATTCGCTGCATACTCGACCCTCGGCTGATTGACACTTATGCGCTGGCATCCTCCATGGGGATGGTGCAAGCATCCACACATCCATCTGCCCTCCTCACATCCCTGTGGAAGGATCACTTCCAGCTCAGCAGCCCCACCTCCTGTGTCATTCCACTTAACTGCATTTAACTTGAGCTGCTCCAAGCACTTTGGAGATTTATCGATGAATAATCCCATTGAGTCCCACAGTCTCCTTGTGAGAAGAACAGTGGTTAAAGCATTTATCCTCTCTATTTTATAGTTAGAGAAACTGAAGTAAAGTCATCAGTTTGGAGATTGAGATAGGGATTTAACTGACAGCTCCCACAGTCTCCTGTCCTGTCTGCTACACCGCACTGCCTGTCTGAGGTAGCTGGGTGATGCAGTGGATGCAGCACTGGGTGTAGAGTCAGGAAGACCTGAGTTCAGATTCAGCTTCAGATACTGACTAGCTGTGAGACCCTGGGCAAGTCACCTAATCTCTTTTTACCTCAGTTTCCTCATCTGTAAAATGTCGGTAGTGATAGCACCTACCTCCCAGGGTTACTGTGAGGATTAAATGAGATAATAATTGTAAAGCACAGTACTTGGCACGTAGGAAGCACATGCAAGTATTAGTTATTATTATTATTATTATTATTAAACATTTGGAAGACATCTAAATATCAGGGCCTTTCTAGAAATTCCAGCAGCATGAGGGAGGTAGGCTAGCAGCCAAACTACCTAATTGGTTCTCCAGCCTCAGATCAGAAGCCACATTGGAGACCCATTTGGTGTTTCTTCTGAACGGGTCTAATGGGGCTCATTAGCTACCTGTGGTGACCATCTCATGGAAGTATTCTCTAACAAAAGCCATAGTGCGCTTGAAGCAGCCCAGCACCTCTATTTTGTAGACAGGGAAAACGATTTCTCTTTAACTTCACATATTATTGCAAAATTCTTGTGGTTCAAAGCCATCCATGGTGTCCAATTGGATATTATTACTTGGGAAAGCAAAGAGAATGTCTCCAAGTGCGGAAGGCTTGGCCTGGACCTCTGATATGGGAGCCAACTCTCTCCAGCTTAGCTGGTAAACCAGCAACAATTAACTGTCATACTGAGGGTCTGATGGAACAAGCTTTGCTGTGGTACGTCCAGTTTGACAAGAATTTTGATGTCAGACTTCCGATTAAGACAGCAGTGTGATTTTAAAAAACTAGTGAAGAAACCCAGTTTGCGCATACCAATTCTGACCAATACACAAGAGACTAACAACAGCCTCCCCCCGCCAAAAAAAAACTTTAGAAAACAAGGCAGAAGAAAACTCTTTCCCCAAGTCCAGAACTTCATAAAAAGATGGCAGAACCAGGTGGAGGGGCAAGGAAGCAAAGAAGGGACAGCGCAAGTAAACTGAAGCGTTGGAGATGGACATAGACGCCCAAGGCACGGTTCTTAGCCTGGGGCCCGTGAGCTTTTAAAAAAAATCTGTTTTCCTAACTATACTTCAATATCATCGGTTTCCTTTGTGCTCCTCAGTATTTTATTTTATGCAGTCATTTTATCCATGATTCTGTGAAGGGGTGCCTAGGCTTCAGAGGGATCCATGACACCAAAGATTTAGACTAAGTCTCATCTAGGGAATCAATTTGAACTCTGGTAACCAGGCTGAATCTGGTGGAGCTGGGGAGAGGAGGGGATTGAATGAATTGACATTTTGAATGACGTTTATATAGTCCGTTGGTTTTTCCAGGGTACTTTTATATCCTTAATTTTATTTGAGCCTTCCAGTCTGGGAGACGGGTACTACAAGGGAAGGGAGGAAATACGCAAGTGTTAAGCACCTACATTTATTAAATGCCAGACATTGTGCTTTACAAACATCATCTGATTTGATCCACAGGTATTATTATTCTCATTTTACAGATGAGGAAACTGAGGCTCAGAGGTTAGTAACTTCTCTGTAGCTGTGCAGCCAGCCAGTATCAGAGACAGAATCAGGACCAAAGTCTTCCTGAACCCAAGTCTGGCACTCTCTCCACCACACCGTGGACTTGGAGTTAGAAAGACCTGGATGAAATCCCCCCTATGACAATGATTAGTCTCTGACCTCAGAACTCTGCACCTACCTATCTGTCTTTGAAATGTATATGATGATCTACTTGTGTGCCCAGAGGAGGTGAGATTTCACCAGCCTCCAACAACATGGGTCCTAAGAATTCCTGATTCTAAGCCCAGAACTTTTCCAGTAAGTCAGATTACCTGCATTAAACCCTCATAATCCCATCAGTTTAAAACAAAACAAAACTCACATATAGTCACATGTTGCCATCATGGATGAAATTCTGTGACCATAGCCCGGAACATGGATGTCTTCCAAGAGTTCACAGCTGCAATTAGAGCTTAAAATAATAATAATGATAGTAGGAATAATAATAACAACATAATATTATATAATATATATATAATAGCAATAATAATGCCCAGCACGTATGTAGCAAGAGCACTTTATATTTGCCATCTTATTTGAACCCCACATATTTGTTTATGCTGTTAACAGGCTCCAGAACCAGCACCCTGAGTGTCCCTCCGCGTTCCTCAACAAGACCTCCGCAACTCCAACATGGATATTCTCGCACCACGTTTGTGTAGGGAGGGAATAAGTGAGGTCCCCATTTCTGGTAGCTCTTTGGATCCCTAGCGCTAAGCCTCGCTTTGCACATAACAAGGACTTAATCAAGGTTGTTTTCATTCCTTGGCTCGTTCATTCTAGCGCAATGTTTCTGGATGACGTAGCTTGGGGGAGGGAAGAGCTCACCCTTTTCGCCATTACGCCAACAAGGGTACAAGGTTATCTTGACTCTTCCCTCTTCTCCCCATCACAATTTTTTGACCTCTATGCTTCATGCCCATTTCTTTCTCCTGTAGCCTTCACAATCCAAAGTGGAATTTATCTGTATTGTTGCAAGACCGTTCAAGGGCCACAACCCTTCCCAATAAATACTCAGGTCCACAGGAGATCAGGCAGAATGGAGGCCAAAAGGTCCTGAGGTGACCCAGAAGGAGGTGTGCACACTTGTTGCATCCATCAAAGCCAAGTCTCAAGGGCAGCCCTGGAATCAAGGCCTGGGGTGTACTGAGGCCATTCGAAAGGACACTCACAGTGAACGTGTTTGTCAGAGATGTACGCAGCCGCCAGGGTCGGCTGAGAGAGACTGCAGAATCTCAGAGCCTAAGAGCTCAAGCTCCTTCCTTTTACTGATGAGAAAACTGAGGCCGAGTGACTTCCCCAGACAACAAAGAGCAGCCCCTGGATGTGCTGGACTTTGGAAGGACCTTGCTTCCTCCTCTCCTACACGGTGGTATCGAGGGTGGCTCTGGAGCTAATCCCAGCTGGGAAGTTCAGAAGCCTGGCCCAGAAGGAATACACCGCTGCAATCAGGATGGAGCTGGAGCTGGTTTGTCTGCAAGATGCTAAGGTATGAGACCTCGTGGTGGCACCAAGGAAGGAAACCCAGGGCTTCTGACAACAGCAACCACAGTCAGAGATCAGAAGGGAAACAGTGACCTTGAACATGCCAGGAACCGCTACCTCTGGGTTCTCTGGATTCACTCCAACCTTTACCTCAGCCTCCTGAGGTTCTGTGCTTAAACAGCTTCAAGGCTGGCACAGGACACCAGCCCGCCCTTTCCAGGGCACCTCCCCAGGCTATGTAGGCGAGGTGTGGGGAGTTAACATAAACAGAAGGCGGAGTGCATTGACTTTCCTGGGTCCTGGGCCCCTTTGGCAGTCAGGTGAAACCCTCCTCTGAATTGTGTCTTCAGATTCATAGAATAAAGTCCTTAGGATGACAAAGGAAACTGATTATATTGAAATATAATTATCAAAGGTTTTTTTTTTTTTTCTAAATCAAGCTCCCAAGTCTGATCTCCTGACTCATCAGGCAGAAAGTGACTGTGTCTCCACTGGATTTCTGTTGTCCCCCAAACCACAAATTCCTCTAGACTATCTCCCGGTCCTAGAAAGGATCACCATTCAAGTCAAGTGGGTGTACCTCTAAGTTCTCATGGCACTGTAGGAGAGAGGATCTAAGGCATACTTGTACTTTCACCGATGCCCAGAGTGTTGGCCAGAAGGCGACTGAACTTATTACCCATGCAATCAAGTGGGGGTGATCCCCCCTTTTCTGGGAGGGCCAGTCTGATCATCATTGACTCATAGATGTCACTGAATTGTGCTGGGTTTAAAGCCAACGGATGTCTACCCTTACCTGCCGGAAGGACGGAAAGCTGCCTCATGGAATGTGTCAATTTGTGTAATGGGATGTTGTGTTGGGAGGAGGGAGAAAACCCCTCAGCTCCCCAATTACATTTGTCTTATTTAACTACTTACTTGTTATAAGAGAAAGTTCATTGGGTTGGGAGAATCACTGAGAATGAAGAATAATGAAAAAAGAAGAGCAAAAAATGAAACATTTCAAAGGAAAGAATGAAGATGCCTCTGGTGTGCTGTGGCTTAGCCAAGGCAGAGCCATCCAGAAGACCTCCTGGGCTGTAGGGATCCATGGGACAAGTCCTTAACTCGTTTGGGCTTCAGTTTCTTCTTCTGCAGAATAAAGGAAGGAGTCAGACAGGTTGACCTTGTGCAAGAGGTCACACCTGACTTGTGTATGCTTTTGAAGGCTTCTGTAAGGTATAGGTAAGGCAGGAGAATGGTCTAGACATGGACTGAAGTAGGAGATAGTGCCCTGGGGTCTGTGACCTGCTTTGGTTTTTTAATATGTTGATAACTATATAATTGTTTTCCTTTGTTATCATATATATTTTATTTTAGGCATTCAAAAGCGTCATCCTGAACTGGGGTTTCCACAGATCTCTTCTGACTGCTAAGAGGTTCCATGACATCACAACCCAAAGGGTAGTGATGATAGTGTTACCTTGGGTTGCATTTTATGATTGCAAAACGTTTTCTATCCATGATTTCATTTGATCCTCACAACAACCTGAGAGGTTGTAAAATATGCATAAAATATACCTCAAGAGCAGGTATTTTACATCTAGAGAAACTGAGGAACAGAGAGGTTAGGCCACTTGCTCCGTCTCACCCAGCTAGTGAGTGTCAGAGCCAGCCTCCTGATTCCTATCCAAATGTTCATTCACTGTATCAAGTGACCTCTCAAATGAGCCTGACTTACATTTTTGTAAGACTTTTCCCGAGTATTCTAGAATTGCCAGCGTGAGAGGAAGAATACTACTCTTTATTTAACTCACTATTACCCTATGGTCAAATTCAGCTTTATGTGTATCTGCAAATGTAACTCTTGAAGCACGGCTCTGATAAGCCGGCAAAGAATCCTTTAAACATGCAAGCAAAGTACTTGAGTAGGTCCAAAGGTAAATCAACACAAATAAATTAAGGGAGGTGTCTTTCTTTGCAATGCATAAGTAATAGGTTCAGTGCCCATAATTCCTGCTGAGGTGTGATGGGACGCAGAAGGCCCCTGGCATGTTAATATTGCTAATGGCGTCTCATGTTGAAAGCATATAGCATAATTCATTGCATATTAGATGACTTCCTATCATGGGAAACAGGAACCACTTGAAAGTCCGATCATTAACGTGTTGTTGCCTTAGAGGCTTCAGTACAAAACCCGACTGCTCCTACATCTGTCGTTATGCTGCTGGTTCTGATATCAGAATGCAGCCGGTCATCTTTACCAAGCTTGTCCCGAGAAAGCTTTGCCCAGGGAAATGGTGGTCCTCTGGGGAAGGAGTTCTGCTTGTCAGATGTCAGTGAGATTATACGCAAAGGAAGCATGGAGACGACGCGCAGGTCCTGTTGGCGAGTGGGAAATGCCACGGATTCCCTCCCCTGAACTGGCCTGGGCTTCCAGGGAGGGCAGGTTGTAGGCTAGCAAAGACCTCTTCATCCTTTAGGCACCATGGACCCCTCTGGTGTTCTGGGGAAGTGGATGGACCACCAATGATGTGGAAATAGAGTTAGCAAGCTCAATTTAACAAATACTTATTAAGGCCCAGGCCCTGAGCTAGGCTTTGAGGAGGAAAAGGCCAAAATGCCCCAGCTCTCACATCCCACTGGAAGGAATCAATATAGATCCTAGAAAGTCAATTCAAAATAGATATAGAGCCAATACAAAAATAAAGAGGGGTGCAGGAGGGGTGGTGACAGATGCCTGGGGAGTCAGAAAAGGCCCTGTGTATGTAGGAGGCAACTCCTAACTCGAGCCTTGAAAGGAGTCCTACTCATATGCACACTTTTTAAAATGCTTGTTGAGTTGGATGGGGGACTGTTTATATCTTCAGCTTGGGCAAATCACCTACAGGACCTTCAATAATGTGACTTAGCACAAACATTGCTAAAAACAAGCTGTTACCCAGAGCCTGTATCCTGCAGGTGACTCACAGTGGCAAGGCTTCTCATCCTCCAAATAAGCCAAAGAGGAGACTCAGGCCAGCATCGGGAGGCTGGGTGTATCTACAGGCCTATGGACACTCCTCAGGGTTCGTGGTCTGGCAAGGTTGTTCATGATTCACCTGGTCCAGAGCTTTGTCTGTGGGCCTTAAGATGGCCAACAACCTGCAGCTGACCACACATCCCTCTCCCTACTCTCGCCAGGGGAGCATAAACCCTGAGAATTTGCACGTCAAACATAAAGATCTCTGTGTGGTGTACCCATGGCGACTCAGGTACAGAGGGCTGGGCTTCCGAGGCCCTGCCCAGCCACCACCAAACGCAAGCATTTCTGGCCCCATCTCTCCAAAGAACTGATTCACGCTCACTGTCCCTGCTCCTTCAGAGAATCACCGCTCCCCACACATTCTGTTCCCCACATCTGTGGTGCACACAGAAAGGAGGAGTCAAAGGCTTTGCTTGCTGCTGTTCCTAACTCCCCACAGACAGGGGCTTACCACAGAGAAGCCATGTAGACTGGCAGAGAGAATGCTGGGCTGGGAATTAGGAAGACCAGGGTTCAAATTCTCCCTCTGATGCTTTTTGACCCTGTGAGGCTCAGTTTTCTCTTCGATAAATTGAGATAATAATAGCATTTACTTCTTAGGTTTGTAGATTTAAAAGCTGGGAGGGGTCTCAAAGTCCATTTGTACAAACTTCTCATTTTACAGATAAGGAAACTGAGGCCCAGAAAGGGCAGCTGTGAGGCTTCAATGCTGTAATATATGCAAACCTTAAAATCCTGGCTAGATGTGAATTCTTAGTAGGGCTGTTGTTCCTCTACTTTTCTCAATGAACCACCACTGGTCGTGCTCTATGGGCAGTGTAGGGGACGACCCACTACTCACATTACTGTGGAGCCTTAAACATCCTAAAGTGCTTGCCTCCCATCTCCCAAATATGCCCCCTTCTCTCCCCTACCCCTGCCCCTATCCTGGTGCAGGTCGTCATGCCCTCACACCTGGGTTATGGCAAAGCTGCTGGGGGGGTCTCCCGGGGTGAAACCCTTCCTCAACTCAGCTGTCAAAGTGATCTGACCATGTCAGTCCCCTACTCAATAATCCCCACTGGCTCACTATTATCCCTATATGATTTCTCTATTCAGGATCAAATGTAAAATCCTTTTTTAGCCCATAAAGTCCTTCGTAATCTGGTCCTCTCCTACTTTTACAATGTTCTTACATCTTACACCAGAAACACGTACACTGAGATCCAGGAACACAGACACAAGACGCTCCGTCTCGTGATTCCAAACATTTCCACTGGCTGTCTGGAATGCACTTGCACCCCATCTCTGCCTCCTGGCTCCTCTGGCTTCCTTCAAGTCCCAGCTGAAATCCCATCTTCTGTAGGAAGCCTTTCCTCATCCTCTTTAGTGCTGGCGCCTTCTCCTGGATTATCTCCATTTAACCAGCATCCATCTGGTTTGTACACAGTGGTTTATATGTGGGTTCCCCCAGTTGACTGCAATGAGCCATTCTGCTGCTGGGCTGGGCTGGTCCCTTGCAAGGGACCTTGTCTCTGATGAATGGGTCAGTCTGCTTCTAGGCTGAGTCAAGCAAGCCACTTGACTGGGGAGCTGGCTTTTTTGTGGGCTTCATGGCTGCCAGGCAAATTATGTAGCCACTGAGATCTTCCCAGGGTGCAGTGGCTCTGCTGGGTGGGCCAATGTGCTGGAACTCTTGGGCTTGCTCTCTGATAGGGAGCTGCAGTCTTAATCCCAAACAACTTCTGGTTTCACTGGGGGTTCCAACATGCCTTTCAGCAGAGGGTCAATGACCCTCCCCCTAGGATTGGCAGAAGCTTCTCCTCAGAGCCTGGCATGGGAGAGGCCTCATTTCTAGTGCTGACAGTATTTTCTGGTTTAGCGTTGGCTCCCCTGAGCAACAGACTTCCCACCTTTACTTGGGGTGCTCAGTTCAATTACACTTCCCAGAATTCCTTTAGAGCCAAAAGCATAGAAGGGAAGCTATCTATGGGATGTGGGACAACTTCATTTCCTTGCTGACCTCTTCATATGCAATTGAACTATTCAATCCTCAGGCCCTTTCCAAGACATGGAATATTTTATGTGCACATGGAAAGCTTCTTTCTATATAACAACTCTCAACCTGGTTGAAGTCAATGGAGCATCCCCTTACAATAATAATAACTAACATTTATATAAGTACAAATTCCTTTATATGTATCATCTCATTTGTTTCTCACAACCAATCTATGAGTTAGGTTACCACTTTATAGATGGGGAAACTAAGACTGAGAAGTTCAGCAACTTGCTTGTCCAGAGTCACAAGGCCAGTATGGTAAGATTTAAAACCAGGCCTTAATGACCCCACATCCAGAAGACTCTTCACTGCCCCATCCTGTCTCCAGTAATCATGTCCTAGTGCTGCTTTCCAACACAGCAATAAAATAGCTTTGCTTTCCTCCAGAGAGCAAGGCTATGGGCGATTTTTTTTATCTATACTTAATGATCACGCAGCTATAAAGGTTTGAAAAAAGTCTTTAAGGCAGAGGTGAAAATGTGGTTATTCTAACACAAATGCTTAGGTTTGTGACAAGGGGAGATGAGCTTTCTTAGGCTGATGACATGTGAATCCAAGGACTGAGTGGTTCCTACAATTGAGGCTGTCTTAATAAAGTTTGTGAGCGATTGTTTCTAATGTTAATGGATTATGTGGAACGGTTGTTTATGATGACTATCTCATTCTAGTTCCCTATGCATTCAGAGGTCCAAGAGCCAGCTGCAATGAATTGTGGACAGTGGATGAGATGGGACAGAAGGAAGCACCCCATTATGTGTGTTTCATTAATGCCTGGGCAGTCATTGTGGCTTTCAGAGGCCCGGATTATCTGGGTTTGCCATCATGAGACCCATTAAGAGATATCAAGTGGGCATAGGGGCCCCTGGACTTGTTGACTTCCTTCATTTTTCTCTTTGCTGCCCAAAGGAACTTGCTAGCCATTGTGTGCAGCAGGGGCTATTGTTACAGATCTATGAGAGGAAGAAACGACTCCTGTGCTGGGTCTAGGAATGAAGAAGCCCAAACTCTGTCTTCTTCAAAAGGAATTCCTCTTCTCACTCTGCCCAAGCCAGCTGATTCCCCTCAGACTTCCTGCTCAGCAACCCTGCCTACTCCACAGAGGATGCAGAGAGATAGACAAGGGAGAGGGGGGTTGAGACATGGGCGGGTGGATGGAGGAATAGATAGATATGTAGTGATGCTATACACCACATGGAGCATGGGGTGTTCTGAATGGCTCAGAAGGGGGTGGGGGGCTCTAGCACACACATCCCTTCTCAATGGGCCACTGTAATTCCTGCAAGGAGGGGAAGCAGGAGGTTGGACCCCACTGTGCTCTCCTCAGAGAGAGGGGGTACCAGCTTAGAGTTAGAGCCATTTGTTTCCTTAAATACTGCTGGTCTAGGGGGTATGTTTTAGGTTCAAGGTAAACTTCTGATCGTTGTTTCTTAACGGAGAAAGAGGGACCTCAAGCTCTCTAAGGCTTGACACCCTTCCTATCAAATACTAATTTTTATAAGATCACCCATAGTAAATAGCAATGAGATCCATTTATACAAATTGATAGCAAAACAAAAGTCAGAGAAAGTGCACATAGGAGAATATATGCCAGGCGATTCATATTTAAAGAGCTTTTCCACTGGGAATGAGAGAGTCAGAGACAGAAAGAAACAGAGAGAGACAGAGACAGGAGGTGAGAGAGACAGAGAGAGAGGGACAGAGAGACAGAGACAGAGACAGATGGGGAGAGACAGAGAGACAGACAGAGGGGGGAGAGACAGAGAGACAGAAACAGACAGAGAGACAGAGACAGAGAGACAGAGACATACAGACAGACAGAGAGACAGAGAGAGAGAGAACCACATCTCTCCCAAAGGGGGAAATTCCCCTTAGTCTCCAGGGTAGCAAGCTCAGGATAGGGCTATGATGGAGATTGCCAGCTCCTTTCACTTCAGCTTCTTTCCAGAATCTTTTTCACCCTTCAGAAACCTGAAGTAGGGTTGCTATTTTCTATCTTATCCCTCCAAGCTGAAAAGCAGAACAGCCCAGAGAGACTCAGGAGCCCAATGACTTGAAAGAGAACAGATCTCTCTTCTCTCTTGCTTTCACTTACTCTGCCCCCATCCTTCCTGAAGGTGCAGGACGTTGGTCTCTACTAATTAGGAGAGAGCCCCATACCAATGGGTTTAGGGGCCTAGGTGATAGATGGATAGATAGATGGATGGATGGATGGATGGATGGATAGATGTGTAGACAGATAAGTAGACAGCTAATTAGATAGACAAATAGATGGATAAATATAAGACAGAAAGAAATAGATAGACAAGTAGATGGATAAATAATTAGATTGATAGGTAGACAAATAAATAAATAGATAATAAGATAGATAATTAGATAAACAAATGGATGAGAGAGAGAAAGAGGGAGATGGGTAGAGGGATGGTTAGATAGAGTCATGAATAGATTCACAGATAAATAGATGGGTAGATGGTAGATAGATAGAGAATGTATTAAGCACTTACTATATGCTAGGCACTGTCCTAAGTGCTAAGGATACAAATATAATTAAAGGAGACAGTCCCTGCCCTCAGGGAGCTTACAGTCTAATGAAGGCAGACAACAGACAAAGGAGAGGGGTGGAAAGCGGGTGGCTATGTGCCCACTTGGTTGAGAGCTAGTGGCCGAGAAGGGAGGTAGAGGCCTGGTTCTGGACAAGATAAGGCTGAAGTTCACTAATCAAGGTGATTCTTGGGGCAGAGTCCTGGTTTTGGGGTGGGGGTGGGGGTGGGGGCCACACAAGGAAGCCTTTCATTCACCATGAGGTCCTGTTTCTGTCTCTGGCTTTCTAAGGTTTTCAAAGTAGTGTTTGAGAGGCACTGTGCTGTGGCAGGCACAGCAAAGGATTTGGAGCCAGGAGAGACAAGCTTCACTTCTGCCTCTGACACATGCTAGACCTGGAGCAAGTCCTTTTCACCTGTCTGAACCTCCATTTCCCTATCTGTAAAATGGGGCTAGTAATATCTGTAATTTGTCTACATCTCCATGTGTACTGAGGTAGGTAGGTGTATTGGATAAAAAGCTTGCTTCAGAACCAGGAAGATGAGGGTTCAAGTTCTATCTCTGACACATCTTCCTGACACACAGTAGGTGCTTAATAAATGCTGATGGACATATTGGCTGTGGAACCCTGGGCAAATCACTCACCCTTTCAGGGTTCTAGGCAAGCCTCTAAGATTATAAATTGCAGAGAAGATACATGTTCTAGCCATGGCCTTCTAACCATTACACCACACTGCCTCAATCCCACCTCAGGTACTTGCTAGCTATTTAACCAGGGAAAGAGAAAAGAAGTATGACAGGGAGAGGGCAAATTAATCCATCAATCAATTAATACACACTTGCTAAGTGTCTACTATGTGCCAGGCACTGTGCAAAACCCTGGGTATACAAAGAAAAACAAAAGACAGTCCCTGCCCTCAGGGAGCTCATAGTCTAATGGGGGAGAGAACATGTAAATATAAATAGGTACATACAAGATGCATATAGAGTATATAGGTAAGGCTCGAGCCACTCTGTTGTTCAGTCTCTCCGCCTGTTGACCCTATTTAGAGTTTTCTTGGCAAAGATACTGGAGTGGTTTGCCATTTCCTTCTCCAGCTCATTTTACAGATGAGGAACCTAAGGCAAACAGGGTGAAGTGACTTGCCCAGGGTCACACAGCTAGTAATTGTCTGAGACCAGATTTGAACTCAGGAAGATGAGTCTTCCAGACTCCAGGCCCAGTGCTCTGTGTACTTCACCACCTAGCTGCCCAGGGAACAGGGAAAGAATTCCCAGAGGAGATGGTACTGAGCTGAGCCTAGAAGGAAGAAAGATTCTAAGTGGTGGAGGGGAGGAAACAGAACATTCTCGGTAGGTGTGGGGGGCAGTGAGTACAAGGCATAGAGACAGGGAGTGCCGTGTTTGAGGAACCTCCTGGTGTTGGCCTGAGCTAAGGGGTGGCTCTGTGACTCTAGAGATGAGAGAGGTGGCAGGAAGTTTCCGGATTTTGCAGCAGATTGGATAGATGGGTTGAGTGAGAGCAAGGAGGCCAGGGTGACCTGGAAACTTAGGAATTTGGTTTGCACATGGATAAGACCAGGTAGGGAGAGAAAGAAAAGGAGAGAGGGGAGAGGAAGGGGCAGGGAGATGATGGGAGGATGATGAGAGGAAGATGGGAAAAAAGGACGAATGAAGCAGGGGAGGGAGAGGAAGAAAGATCAGAAGAGGTCCAGGAAGATTCAATCAGGTTTGAAGCAGCTGTCCTGAGCAACTGTAGCAAGCCTTTGGCTACATTAGTCTTCAGATGAGAAGCAAATGAAAGGCAGAGCACTGGCCTAAAGTTCAGCCAGTCTGTCTTCCAGACCATCCTCCAAGTATTTCCTGATGTAATGAGCTTCCAGGGTGTGTGTGTGTGTGTGTGTGTGTGTGTGTGTGTGTGTCTCTGTCTGTCTGTGTGTGTGTGTCTGTGTGTGTGTGTCTGTGAGTGTCTGTGTGCATGTGTCTGTATGTGTCTGTGTCTGTGAGTGTGTTTGTGTCTCTGTGTGTGAGGGAGAGTGTGTGTGAATGTGTGTCTTATGAGAGTGTGTGTATGTGAGTGTGTAAGAGAGAGTGTGTGTATATGTGTTTGTGTGTGTCTGTGTGTGTTTGTGCATGTGTTTGTATTTGTAAGAGGGACTGTGTGTATGTGTGTGAGTGTTTGTGTGTCTGTGTATGTGTCTGTGAGTGTGTTTGTGTCTGTGTGTGTGTGTGTGAGAGAGAGAGTGTGTGTGTGTGTGTGTGTGTGTGTGTGTGTGTGTGATTTCTCCCAGCTCACTTCCATTTCACTGAAATGCGTAAGGACAGCTAGAAAGGGCCCCTTGGCGGGAATTCATCCAGCTTGGGGGTATCTCCCTGGGATTAAACCTGGAAAGAAGCAGGCAGGGACTTTTCCATCTGGGTAAATGAGGGGAAACGTGTTCCCTGGCTGGCCACACTGAAGCCTTGGGTAAGGAAGGGCCTGGCTCTTCCTTCTGGTAAGGGGCCTGTGCCAACCCCAGGACTTTCGCTCACCAGCCCTTCTCCCCACCCTACCTCCCCAAGGCATCTGGTGGACAAAGGGCTGGCCACTCCCAGAGCCGAACAGCACACTGACTGAGTACCCTCCTTCCTATGGGAGCTGTGAGGGCCAGTAGTTCAAACCCTGTCATTTACAAAATGTTTTAAATACCTTCGGTTTTTACATCATTATCATTTCCAAATAGAGCTCTCCCTGATCCCTTGGGTGGAGAGCCGCCACTTGTAGAGAGATTGCAGAGACAGAGACAGACATGGAGACATGAGAGGGGAGACCGACAGAGAGATGGGGAGGGGGGGAGAGGAAGGAATACACTTCACAAATGCTTGTCTCATTCACTCATTCATTCCTTTATTCCTTTTCTCATCTCGTCGTCAGGGCCGAGCACAATCGTGATGATTTTGTGGCATTCTGTGCTGTTCTTTCCTTTTATGTTGCTGTGCCATTTTACAGACGAGAAGAGGTAAACGTAGAGAGGGAAGTGACTGCCACGATGACCCTTGGAGCTGCCCTCTTCACAGGTCTCCCCCCACACTCCGCTCATCCACAGACCATCTGACCCAGAAGGAGGAAGTCAAGGCTTTCCTCAAGAGACAAAACATCTTGTCTAACTTCATGTTGCGATCAATTATCAGGGCCAAGATTTGAACCCAGGTCTTCTGACTCCAAATGGAGGCTCTTTCTCCTGGGCCCCACTTTTCTTGGTACGACCTTCCCCGCCCCATCTCTGGCCCATACGGGGACATATTCTCAGTCATGCCCTCCATGCCTCCAAGCCTGGTCAAGTCCGGCCCTGGCTCCTTCGTGCCTGCTCCGGAAGGGCTAGCTCCCGCTGGCTTTTCTCTCTGTGCCCCAGCATTCAGCCCTTTTGGGGTTCCATCAGCATCAACCAAGTTTAAGTCCAGTCTGCTCCAGGTCATCACAACCTATCCCTCCCTCCCTGAAGGCAGGGGAGCCCTGGAGAATGTTCCGCCTTAGCCGCACCCAAGCTTCAAACAACGTAGTGGGTTGCGGGAGCAGTGACAACATTGCCTGGAACCACAGATCGTAAATTCCGATCTCGGACTTCAAGTTCAACTTCCTCATTTTACGGGTGAGGAAACCGAGGCCCCGAGAGGGGGAGCCAGTGAGGAGCAAAACACAGAGGTGAATCCCCACCCCCGACTCCAAGTCTAAAGTGTTTCCTACAAAGCTGAGGTCCTGCCTCTGGCAGTGTCTACACTTCAGCCTGCCCAGGGAGTCCCTAAAGTATCCTCAGGAGGTCACTAAGCAAGTGGCCCAGTGTTTGATTTGGAGTCCGAAGGCCCAGATCTTCCACTTAGTCTCCATGGGAGCTTGGGCAAGGCTTCTAAGCTCTGTGAGCCTCAGTTTTCACATCTGTAAAATGGGAAACTTGGACTACCTTATTTCTGAGGTTCTCTTACAGATTTAAATCCTACGTGTATCATTCAACAATCATTTACTAAGTGCCTCCTCTGTGCCAGGCACCACGCTGGGAATACAAAAACAAAATGCTCTCTGCCCTCCAAGAGCATTGGTGGAGACAAGGAGGACACGCATAAGTTTGTGTCTACAAAATAGGTGAGAAAGGAGGTGGAGGGAATGGGGAGGGGGCCCTGCAGGGAGGTGGAAAGGCCCTATGTAGGAGGTGCCCCTTGAGCTGAGCTTTGAAGGAAATTAGAACTGTGCAGGGAGAACGTGAGTAGGGTAATCTTATAGACGTGGCTCAGTGTGGTCTGTTGTGCAAAGCGCTGGCCTTGGGGTCAGGAACACCTGGGTTCAATTCCTGCCTCTGATAGATTTACTGGCTTTGGGAGACCACATTCAATTCTCAGCGCTCTGGGCAGCTCTCCCAAGACTTCATGTTGCAAGCACTTGCCAGCCTGTATCACTGGAGGGAGTTTCGCACCAGGAATTCCCTTTGCTGATGAAATCACCAGCTTGGATCCCAATACAATAAATTATTGTGATAATAATTTCCCAAAGCAGGGGTAATTTGTCTGCTCTTGATTAGAGTTTTGGTTTAGTCCTGTGTTATAAAGCCTGGCCAGGAGCACCTCACCACTTGACCATCATCACTGTTAATCACGACCATAATTCTGGGTGCTATGGGGATGCTCTGAAGCTGTGTGTCCTCTAGTCACATGGAACCTGTTATGTCAGTGATATTTATGACGGCACCAGTGAGCATGGGGATTGATGTATTATGCAGGCTTACACCACATGGACGCTGAATTATCACACATGGCCTAGCTGTCAAGGATCCCGGGCCAGAACAGAAAAAAGGACTTAAAAACATAAACCACGTCCCTGGCACGAGTCTGAAACTGCTGGACGTTCGCAGCCTGCAAGCGCCCAGACGATAAATTTGCAAGTTGCATTAATAGGGCAGTAAAAGTCACTCATCGGAAAGCGTCACTTGTAAAATATTTATAAATGCACATGGCCGGGGCCAGCAAACGACATCTCTCCGCGGAGTCTCTCCCCTACAGGAGCATCAGGGTCTGCGTCCTCCACAATTTGCCGTGTGTGCAGAAGAAAATGCTTTTGGAAAAGTCAAAGGGGAAGATTGTGTGTGTGGGGAGGAGCTTGGGCTGCTCCCTGCCAGGGCTGCGGGTTACCATCCGGTCCCCGGGGGTCTTGGCTCATCGAGCCTCGGTCCTTGAACGGTTGTCTGTTTTATTGGCCTTATCATCGAGTTTCCAAATGAGCAAGCCCAGTCCTTTGGGGCTGTCTTTAAAATCCCACATCAATATGAATGCTGAAGAGTTTTTTTGGTCCGAAGGTCAACACGTATCAATGTCACAGAGGGAAGGAGGGAGCTGAGGCTAGTGCCCCCTCCAGATACGGCTTTGGGGACCTTCCTAGTAAAGCCCCCTCTGGGAAGGTTTTTCTTAGATTTCTTTTTAAGAGAAGAAAAATGAGAATAAAAAAGGAAAGAGATATTAGATCTCCCCCCGCCCCGGCTGCTTAATGTCACTGGGAACTAACCCTATAGACACATACCTTGGTATGGGAGAAAACAAGCTGGGCCCAGAGTGAGGAGTGACATGGGTTGGAATCCTGCCCCGAAGGCTTACGAGCTGCTCTTTTCTCTTCTTGTTATGGTTGTTTAGTTGTTTTCAGCCCTGACACCTTTTGGGGCTTTTCCTGGCAAAGATACTGGAGGGGTTTGCCATTTCCTTCTCCAGCTCATTTTTACAGATGAGGAAACTGAGGCAAACTGGGTAAAGTGACTCGCCCAGGGTCACATAGCTAGTAAGTGTCTGAGGCCAGATTTGAACTCAGGAAGAGGAGTCTTCCTGACTCCAGGCCCCGAGCTCTATCTACTGCACTGCCCATTCTAATCTCAATCTTCCTTCAAGGATTAGCTCAAATACCACCCCCTGCCAGAGACATTTCCTGCCCCCTGCCCCCCAGGTGTTAACAGCTTCCCTCTCCCCCTCAAAATATGTGGAGGGCGGGATTGGTCCATACCTGGCATTTTGTTGGTGCCGGGAATTCCCAATGAGGAAACTCCCCTGACCAATGTAGAAGTGTATCTGCTCTGCATCTTTCAGACCTCATTACTTGGGGTTCTGAGGCCTTGGGTCACACAGCCAGTATGGGTCTGAGGCCATTTACATAGGATGCAGGGCTGCTACTCTTACTTTGTATGTGTATATGTAAACACATGCATATATGTGTACATATAAACACACATGTATATGTGTACCTATGCATGTGTGTATGTAAATGTATACATATACATGTTACACATTTCTTTTATTTCAAACAACAATCACTTATTAAGTACCTATTATATGTCAGACAAACAACAAAAAATTCCTGTTCTCGATGAGCTTTTGGTCTATCAGTTTATCTCTGTGCATAGTATTATCCTTTAATAGAAGTCGAATGAATGAATGACCATAGCCAAGCCCCACCACTTCTCTGAGCCTCAGTTCCCTCAATTACAAAGTCAGGAGAATGACACCTGTGGCTCCACCCTCAGAGGGTCATCGTGAGGCAGATGAGGTCACGTCTGCCGAGGGCTTTGCCAGCCTCAACGCACCGTGGAAATGCCAGCTCCTCTTATTCCTAGCCCATTTCCCCTATTCTCTGTTTTCAGAAAGGTTCTGTGGATTCTAAATTCCTGGGTCCTTCCTTGACAGAACAATATGGCAGACCTGCAGCAGCCCAGGAGGCCGAGCCCTGCAATTCTTAGAGGCTCAGGCGGGCCGGCCTCTGCTCATATGGACTGACCTTAGGTTGGGCTGGCGCAGCCTGGCTGGCGAGAGTCTCTGGTCACTGAGAGTGCTCATATCAATGGGGCAATCCCAGCAAAGACATGGTTGAGAACTGGAATCCCAGAGGAAAATTGGGGACCAACAGTGGGTGCCTGGAAAGACTGCTGACCAAGGTACCATCTTCATTTGAGCACAGAATGGAAAGGAAGAAAAGCTGGATTGGAAGCTGGAGGCTCTGGGCTTTTCGCCTGATTACCTATTTGTCCTTGCAGAGTCCCTTCCCCTTTCCTGGGCCTCAGTTTCCTCCTCTGTAAAGTAAGAAGTCTGGGCTCAACAGGCCTCACATTCTTTATCTACAAGGTCCGAGAAGGTAGGACTGAAGGTCCTGCCAGTTCTGAATCTATGACCCCATGTTCCCTTGACCTGAAGCCCAGAGCAGAAATGGAAGGTCTATGCCCACAGCAAGGCCTCACTGCCAAGGAACAACATGAGACGTCGGTGGGCATGGCCTTGGGCCTCCATTCTACCAACCATCACTAGGGCCAGGAAGGGGGATGGGGAGGTGGGGGTGGGGTTACACAGCCAAATAATAATAGCCAACGTTGAGACGGCGCTTCACGTACAACATCTCATTTGGTCTTCCCAACAACTCGGGGAGGTGGGTGCTACTATTAGCTCCATTTTTCAGATGAGGAAATTGAGGCTGGACAAGGTTAGATGTTTTGCCAGGGCTACACAGCTACTAAGTATATGAGGTACAATTCAGCTGTATTAATCAATAAGGATTTAATCAGTGCTTACTATGTGCCAGCCACTGGGCTAAGCACAAGGACACAAAGAAAAAGAAGACAGCCCCTGCCCTCAAGGAGCTTCCCACCTAATAGGAGAGATGACATGCAAATGCCTATGTGCAAACTATGTAGATGGGATAACTTGGAAATAATCAACAGAGGGAAGGCACTGACCTTGAGAACAAAGGGCCACCTGTGAGAATCATCCTGGGTCGGTGAAATGCGGAGCCAGGCGATTCCACACCTAGAGCGAGGCCATCCATTCCAACCCCCTCAACTTATGGAGGATAAAGCAGAAGCCTCAAGAGGTGACATCACTTGTTCAAGGTCACAGGGGACACGGGTTCAAATCTCATCTCTGTTTCCTACTCCTGGTTTGACTTGAGGCAAGTCACCCCGCCTCTCTTGGCCTCGGTTTCCCCTGAGAAGATTGGACTCAACAGCCACTAAGCTCCCTCGCAACTCTAAATTGGTGACCTGATGACCTCAACAAGCAGTGACTATCCAGATCTCAGCACAGCAGCTCCTGTCCTGTGCTCTCTTTGGGGGTGAAATCGGGGGGGGGGTGGCTGGAATTGGGTTTCTCAGCCAGACCCAGACTGGCCTAGCAACACATGGAGAGGTGCAAATGCATTTTCCAAGAACCGAAGATTGATTACTCATTCATGATGTTGACTGCTTTTATTGGGAACTCTGGTACCCCATTTCCAGAAATATGAAGAATGATGGAGAGGGGGAGAAAACGGCCTTTGGAGCTTCAATTACAGCCTCATCTAATGAAGTTGGAGGTGTTTTTCACATACTGGCTTCTCAACTCCTGTGGCTTAAATGAATCTAGCAATCATAACAGTAAATCCGGGCTCCTGAGGTGTCCCACGAGGGATCATTAGTCACATATTACAACCTCTTCTAATTTGTACACTTTCCATGTTGTGGGGCTTCACAGGACTGCTGAAACCTACAGAATTTCATGTTTCCCTCAGCGGTCCCCAGTAACCCCGAGCCTGAACAATGTCCATTATTTCCCTCAGCAAATGCATGAGGTAGAAAGCTTAGTCAAAGATTTATTATAAGAAAAGCTCGATGTTTTATTTCCCCCCTTAATTGAATACATTATTGCGCCGTGTTTGGAAATGCTGTGTTGATGTATTACACCTCTGGACAGCAACGCGCATGCCATCTGCAGCAAGGAGGTTTATTGGCCCACAAATCAGAATCCAGATGTTGGTAGGGGGAGGGGGAAGCTATGCGTGCTGAGTCGTAATGCATTAGAGCCCATTTTAAATATATAAATCATGAGGACCTAGCAGGTTTTTATTTTTAAAAAATTAGCTATTGGTACTTATGAAAATGAAGGAAATGGAAACTCTCTCTTTCATCATTCATCTGATCGGTGGAGTGAGAAGTGGCCTACATCCTTACAGGTGCAGTGGGGGGAAAGTAAGTGATGATATCGGCACCTTTGAACCCTGGAAAAGCTCCCTCTTTGGAAGAGGGCTTTAGAATTCTAAAAGAAACTCTGCCCCTTCTTATTCTCAAACACCAGAGTCATAACCAGGGCAAGGCAATTGGAACTTTGTCCCAGAGGGATGAAATTTAGAGAGGGTGCTGACAGCATTTTTGGTTCTTAAACCACATAGAAACAACTGAGCTTAACACCTTGTTAGCATGAAGAATGCGTTCAAATGGGCAGCCAGGTGGTGGGTTTCTCTGATCCCACCCACCATGTGAGATGCCCCCCTCCTTGTCCCACCCTATTCCTCTTCCTGTTCCCAGCAGGAGCCTGCAGGGGTCCTGAAGTCCCCAACCAGTGGCTCTCCGTAGAACATGGATGGCAGGTACATTTTGTGTGGCCTGTCCCAGGTGTTAATTATAGCTTTGTTGGACATGAAAACAAATGAATAAGTATTTATAACTTTAAAGCTATAGGGAATCCCTTTGAAAAAAGGAAGATGTTTAAGAACAAGTAGTCACTTTTTCATTGATCTGTTTCATCTGTTCAAATTTTTGTTCATTCATAACGCCCTCCTGAAAAAACCTTCCAAAGCTCCCCACTACCTTCTAAATAAAGTCCATGCTCTTTGGACTGGATCCACAACCTTCCACAATCTTCGTTTCAAATTACTTTCCCAAACTTTTCTCTTATTCCCCACCATGCACATCCTGACTCTAGTCAAACAGGGCCACCCAGCATGTCCCCCAACATGACACACATTGCTTCCCCTTGGCTTGTGCTGTTTCTTATGAATGGGATTCCTTCTCCTCCAGCTCTGCCAAGTTCAACTGTGAAGCCTTTGCTGGCCCTTAAACCTTCAGTTGGACATGATCTCGCTTTCTGCTAACGCACTCTCTATTGGTGCTTCTTTTGTGAAACTAATTTTTTTTTAAACTGGACTCGCAATTTCACTGGTCTAAGGAATTCACTGGAGGAAACTCCCCTACCAGAACAGGCCAGCTCAGAGCTGTGGGTGTTCCATAGAGGTCTAGACCCAGGCTCTGTCCTGGGCCCTCCACTTCTCCCTCTAGACTATTTCACCTGATGCATCAGCTCCCACGGATTCAATGGTCATCTCTCTGATGATGATGATGATGATGATGGTGATGATTCTCAGATCTACTTATACAGCCCTTACTTCTCTGCTGACCCCCAGTCATGTGTCTTCAACTGCCTTTCAGACATCTCAAACTAGGTATCCTGGAGACATCTTAAACCTAACACGTCAAAAACGGAACTCGTCATCCCCATCCTAAGCTCTCCCCACATCCTACCTTCTCTTGGACTGGAGGAGGTACCACTATCCTCCCAGTCACCCAGGCTTGCCACCTGGTTGTCATCTTCCACTCCTCGCCATCTCTCACCCCCAATATCCCAACTATGTACAAGCCCTACACAGTCTGACTATGTAATGCATCTCTCCTGTCTGTCCCCTTGTCTCTCCTATTACTGCCACCACTGGGGTACAGACTCTATCACCTCATGCCTAGACTATTGCAATGCCCTTCACGTACAACATCTCATTTGGTCTTCCCAACAACTCGGGGAGGTGGGTGCTACTATCATCTCCATTTTTCAGATGAGGAAATTGAGGCTGGACAAGGTTAGATGTTTTGCCAGGGCTACACAGCTACTAAGTATATGAGGTACAATTCAGCTGTATTAATCTCCCTTCCCCAAGTTTCTCCCTGCTCTGGTCCATCTTCCCCTCAGCTATCAAAGTGATTGTCCTGAAACTCAAGTTTGACCATGTCACCGCCCTATTCAATAAACTCCAGGGGCCCCCTATTATGTCCAGGATCCAATATCAGTTCCTCTGTTTGGCATTCAAAGCCCTTCACAACTGGCCCCCTCCCACCTTTCTAGTCTTCTTATACCTTATACCCCCCCCTCCACATGGATCATGCTATCCAGTGATGCTGGTCCCAACCCTGGGTTTTCACTGGCTACCCCTTCCATGCCTGGCATTCTCCCTCTCTCTTTATCTCTATCTCCTGGCTACTTAGCCTGAGCTAAGATCTCATATTCTTTAAAATGCTTCCCCTGATCTTCCCCAATGTTAGGGCCTTCCCCTCGTTGGTCATCTCCCATCCACGGCTATTCACATGATGTCTCCCCATTAGACTGTGAACTCTTTGGGAGCAGGGACTGTCTTTCGTCTTTCTTTGTATCCCCAGTGCCTAGCACATAGTAGGTCCTTAAATAAAGGCTTGTGGCTCGATCCTCATGACAACCCACTCACTACAGGTATCATTACACTCCCTCTTTTAGAGATGAAGAAGAGACAGAGGTGAGTTTCTATAACATTAATCTGTTTGAGGAAGGACTCCACATTGACTGATGCTTTCATTGCAGGAAGCTGGTGACTCATCATCTGATTTCTATTAGAGCTCTTGGTGTTTCTATCTTTTCCATTTCTTCCTTTGTGAGCTCCTTGAGGCAGGGACCAGGTCCTCTTCCTCAGTATATTCTCCCCCAAGGCTTTATTGTGGTCAATATTCAAAATTGGGAGCATTTACTGTGCGTCTAATCTCCGATTTACAGACATGTTGGGGTCCTCTTATGGCAGAACACACCCTTGTTCTAATGTGCATCTGGCTCTTTTGAGCTCAGAGGGGATGTTTGATTTCCTCTTCTCCTTTCCCTCTGATTACTACAAGGTCAAGCCTAATGGACAACAAAAAAGTCCTGTTCCATCTGCCCCCACCTTGAGGTGCAACCGCAGGAAAGTTTTTGAGCAAATCTACCGGCCTCCACCTTGGCCAGGTGACTCCAAAAAGGGTCCTTATCCAGGGCTGCGGAGATGATTGCTTTCTTGGGGAGATGATATGATCTTGGCCCATTAGATTGTGAGAATCTAACTCAATTTCACCATCTTTAAATAAATAAAATCCAGGATGCACACACTTTCAAGAGGGATCGATCTTCTGTGGCGCTATTGATCTCCTGCACTCTTTGTCAATTATCTGTGGGAATCATTAATAACACTTTGTCCTCATCCACTTGACCGTCATCTGAAGATCTTCCCACATTCTACAAATACCCAGGAGTTCACGGAAGTCTCTAGGATTTGTCCTCATGCTGACTCAATCGATGAAGACCCTGCCCCCCACCCCCGCCGGCACTTAACAACTGTTAGGCCGAAACTTAAGTTCTGGGGGAAAAAAATTTCTATTTTTTTAACCCAGAGCTAAGGCATGGCATATATGTGCTCTCAGTAAGCTTTGAAAAGTACATCATGGGGGCAGCTAAGTGGCACAGTGGATAAAGCAGCAGCCCTGAAGTCAGGAGGACCTGAGTTCAAATCCGACCTCAGACCAAACACTTGACACTTACTAGCTGTGTGACCCTGGGCAAGTCACTTAACCCCAATTGCCAAAAAAAAAGTACATCGTCTGTCCACCAAAGGCTTTGCAGTCACACATACTTAACCCACATCTACTTAACCCACAGAGAGAGGACTTTTCTGGCATTGAAAACATGGATCCCAATGCCAAGGGTATCTAGTCCAAACCACTCATTTTACAAATGAGGCACCAAAAGGTTAGGTGACCTACCCAAGACAGAGTTGGAATTCCAATCTAGGACCTCTGATTCCAAATCTAATTCTCACCCAGTTCACAGAATTGTTATGAAGAAAAGTGCTTTCTAAATCTTTCAGCATTATGATATTAACTAATAGGATAAACACCCCACAGATTTAGAATTAGAAGGCACCTCGAGGAGCTAGTCCCCAGACTTACACTTGTACTCAAGGTTTAGGGCCCCCACTACTGTTTGTAGGATTCTAGGGGTCACCCTGAGGGAGTAGATCTCTATCACTGTCACTCATAAGCCTTCCTAAGTGTGATGGAAGGAAAGCACACATGTGGAATAGGTGAAAGGGGTGAAGTGGGGCCAATTTGAACCGGTGTACAAGAGCCAGCATTAAACTGTCAGTGTGAGCATTTACACTTCAGAAATCAGCCAAAGCTACAAATCAAGACTTAATTTATTTGTGTTGTGGATTCTCTACACTTCAGAAAGGGATGTAGAAAATGTTAGTGCCATAGAACAAACTTAAAAGTGTGTTGTGTGTACACTTTTTTTTTTTGAGAACTGGTTGTTGAATATTTACTAGAACATTCCTAGAAACCCAGAGGGCATAGAGGTCACTCACAACTCCTGGTACTTTATGCCGTGGAAGTTCTTTCTTGAGTCCAGAGCCAGAATTCTTCTCTTCCTCCTTGGGTAATTATATTTTGTCCTTGGTGGATCATTCTACTCCTGGCTGGACATGTCGTTTCTCCTGCTGGTCCCAGCTGGATTTACTGTCTGCTACTGGTCCTTTGTCTCCAATGGCATGGACTTTTATTGCGGATGGGGGGGGGGACTCTTTCCTTTCCCCAGTATTGTTTTTCAGGGGCCTTGTTCCAACTCTGAAATCCTCAACTCTCAAACTTAGAGTTCTGTGCCAAAGTTCACTGCTGGACTAATTGCTACTTGTAGAATGTACCTGATCATCTCAGCCAATCATAAGGCATTTTCCTTGTGGTATCACTTGCCTTTACCCAGTGTCCAAAGCCCTAAGATCGTCTCATATTGATTAACAGCTATACTTTATGGTAGAGTTGTAGGAAAATGTTTTAACATCTAGCTAAAACTGTTGCTTGATTCAATTAATCATCTGGGTTTTCTGTGATTGCACAAATTGAAGTGGGGTTTCCATTGTAACCTTCTAGAAGTCATGAAATCCAACACTCTCAGCTTAAGAGAAGTTAAGTGATTTGCCCATGATCACACAGCTAGGGGTGGGACAGGAACCTGGGTCATCTTGACTCCCAGTCTAGCTCTCTACCTACTATGCATCTCAATAATATAAATAATTGATAATAAGAAACACCCTCCAAACTGAAGAAGTTTATAATCTACACTAGGGATGTCATTCCAATAACAGTAATCCAAGGAGGAGGAGGCAATGACAGAGGTCCAAATTCTTCTTGATTCAGCAAACATTTCCCAAAGGCCTACTGTGGGAGCCCGGAGAGGTCAGGGATCATTCTTGGCTTCACAGAACGGATGATGTTTGAGCCAGGTCTCAGGGGATGGACAGGAATTGGATGGTGAGAAGCATTCAAAGTAGAGGGAAGGGTATAAGCAAAGTTATGGAAGTAGGAGAACACAGGGCAAGTACAGAGAACTTCAGAAGCCTAGTTGGACTGCTATATAGGGTATGTGAAGAGGAATTCTGGGAGATCAGGCAGCATAGACATTGGCAATCATAGATGTCAGACATCACTTAATAAGCAATGAGAAGACATTGACAATTTTGGAGTGTTGAGTGATTGGGATGCTGGACGCTGGGGTAGAGGGCTTCAGGGAAGGGGCAAAGGGCTTGGGTGCTGAAGATGGCTATTCTGGGAGGGTCTCTTCGTGGCTCTCACCACTGCAGGGGCAGCTGGTGGAGTGGGGAGTAGGGTGATTGATCACTGCTCTGAGAGGGACCTCCCAGGATGTAAGTGACCAGAGCTGCTGAGGTAAGAGGAAGTAGATGGTTAAGACTGGCCTTGGTGTGGAGAGATTCGAATGTTGATGTTGGCACAGAGAGAGCACTGTGTTGGTAGTCGGCTGTGGGTCTGAGGACACTGGGTAGAAGAAGCAATTCGTTCTTGGCTGTGGGGGAGGAATGGGAAGTTGATGGAGGAAGCCATGCAGCCTTTGCACTGAGTGTCTCCCAAATCATGGCACATCAGCGTGGTCACAGGATCCTGTCCTGGTTTAGGGTCCACAGCCAGGATCCCCACATGGCATGGACCAGCACAGAAGCAAACAATGAAGGTAAGGAAATCAGCACGAGGGATTGGAAAGATTATGCAATTTCAGTGCAGAAAACCTGGGTTCAAGTCCCAAATCATCCACCTACTGTCTGGGCAACCTCAGACAAGCTGCTTAGCTTTTTTCAGGCTCAGTTTCCTCTTCTGTGAAAAGAAGGGATTGGACTAGAATATTGAATTGAGAACTGGAAAGGACCTTAGAAGTCACCTAGTCCAAACCACTCATTTCAAAGAAAAGGAAACTAAGGCTTAAGGAGATGACTTGTCCATGGTCGCACAGAGAGTGAGTGACATAGATGCAGTTGGAACCCAAGTCCCTCCCCTGATTCCAAAGGCAGGCTTCTTTCTGCAGAGATAACTTCTAACATCTCTTTGAGATCTGGTGCATGTAGTGATGGCTGCTGTGAGACCAGGTCCAGTCTAGGATGGCTTTTCAGAGTCATATTAGCTGAGCTTGCTTCTGGCTCTGGTCTCGGAAGGAAGGTACCTGGCAGAGGCAGGAGCAACAGAGAAGAGGAGAGCCCAGATCAGAGCTGGGTTACAGCTAAACTTATGAAGATTAGCCTAGAAGCAGTGAAGACAGCACAGCATGGCCTGGCGAGGAGGCAGCTGGCCTCAGAATCCAATAGAAGTGGTTTCAAATCCTGCCTCCCCCCCTTACTCGATGTGTGACGCTGGGCAACCACTGAATCTCCCCATACCCCAGTCAGCTTCTTATCATTGCAGAATGATGCCGATCTATACTGGGAGAGGGAGTCTCCTTGCTGGGAGTTCCCTATACTAGATGAGATTACGGGGCCAAACCGAAAAAACAAATACATGGATGGGATGAATGGGAGGACAGAGAAGCAAGGGGAAGGGAGTCTAGTGAAGAGATGATTGCAGGGGTCACTGGATGAGAATAGAATGGAGAGAAGGGGATTGAGAGACTGGACCTACAGAACCTGGAAGCTGACTAGCTATGGGGGGGGGACTGAAGTGGAGAGGAAACACAAGAGGATTCCAAGGCTGCAAGTCTGGCCAGGAGGATGGTTGGTGGCACCATCAACAGAAGTAAAAGACTTAGAAGGAGAAGAAGGCTGTGGGAAAGGCACCAGATGCTGAGTTCTGTTTGGGACATGTCAGGTTTGAGGGCGTCCAAATGGAGCGCCCCTCCAAGGAGTTTGAAGTTTGAGTCTGGAGCTGAGCAGAGAAATGAGGGCTGAATCATCAGTGTAGAGGCGATGGCTGAAACCAAGGAAGAAGCTGAAAATGACAAGAGGGGAAAGACACTAAGTGGACCGTTCCAGCCATCTTGAATGGTCCTCCATCGTGGATGGTTACCCTTGCCAGTTCTCTAGTCATGGCAGGCTCACAGTCTAGTCTCAGAGCGTTCCTCCCCATCTGTACCCACTGCTAACATCCTTGGCTGGGGAAGCAAGGAGAGGTCAGCTCTGTGCCCACCTTTACAGGGGCTGTCAAGGAAGAGGAGATGAACTAGCTTGGCTGGGTCACTGAGGTCATTTGTGGGAGAAGCCTGAACCAGACCTAGATTAGGAAGCCTTAGCTACAAGGCCATGAGAACAGGTCGGTCCAGTTCATCAAAATCACTTTGCTTTTGTACGTAACAGTTGCCTGTGTCTCCCATAGGATCTTTTATTATTATTATTATTATTATTATTATTATTATTTGTAGATTATTAGAGTGCTTCTTTTCATTGATGGTTAAGAAGTTTAAATCAAAAAACTTTTAAAAGATAAGAAAAATGATTTAGCTTTCCTAGAAAATGTGAGGAATAGAGAGGGGTGCCGGCCAGAAGTTGCTAAGCCTTTGACGGGAGGCCTCCCCTAACCTCTTCAGATATCTCACATTGGGCTGAAGGTCTTCCTGGGCTCTCAATGGAGGTGCTGATGGGGCAGAGGTTCTGGGAGGGCCTTCCAAGCTGACAAGGCTCTGAGCATAGGCTGACGTGTCTGCACTAGCTAAGTGCAGCCCCCTCAACCCCTGAGACTGCCCACACGACCACAGCAACCTGCAGACTGGAAAGAGCCAGGACCCACCTTATTGAAGTGGACACTGTTCCAATGAAATCAGAGATCCTTCAAAATGGCCAGATGAGGGGATATGATAAACTCAATGTAGTGAACGAGCAAGTTACCACCAATAAGAGACATGACCCCAAAGTGGAGAAAGTACACTTAAGTAGTAGTGGAATTAATAAAGGGGGCTTAGAGGATGGGAGAGGAAATTTATCAAGGGAAAAAAGTCCCTGATTGTGTATATGGCGTCATGAGAGTGAGAGAGAGCTTTGAGGTACAATGACCATCATGTTGTATTACTATGTTGCT
This sequence comes from Vombatus ursinus, assembly GCF_900497805.2. Lineage (NCBI taxonomy): Eukaryota > Metazoa > Chordata > Mammalia > Diprotodontia > Vombatidae > Vombatus > Vombatus ursinus. Next base: position 49,968,300 of record NW_020954577.1, on the reverse strand, counting down.
GCTGTTCATTGTGAGAGGCAGCCTGATGTATTGGAGAGAGGATTGGCCTTGGAGTCAGGTCCTGCTTCTGTTAAGGCTGAAGGCATCCAGATGGAGCTCTCCACCAGGGAGCTTGAAATGCCAGGCCAGAGCCAACAGGAAGGTGGCCCAATGGGCCCCATTTCCTTCATCCATAAAAGCCAGGAGTGGGACGCCATACTTTCTAAAAACCTTTTCGGTTCTCAGTCTACGCTTCTGTGAACTTGGATAATCAGATTATTGATTAAAAAATAAATAAAACCCTTCTCCCTAATGGATTGTAAGCTCAGAGGGAGCAAGAATTGTTTCTTTTCTGCCCTTGGTATTCTCAGCCTGACACATAGTTGTTATTGTTCGGTCTCTTTTTAGTTGTGTCTGACTCCGTGACCCCATTTGGGGTTTTCTTGGCAAGGATACTGAAGTGGTTTGCCATTTCCTTCTCCAGCTCATTTTACAGATGAAGAAACTGAGGCAAACAGGCTTATGTGACTTGTCCAGGGTCACACAACAAGTGTCTGAGGATAGATTTGAACTCAGGAAGATGACTCCAGGTCTGGTTCTCCATCTACCTCACCACCAACCTGCCCTTCTGACACATAGTAGGTGATTAATAAATAGTTGATAGATGATTCCTAGCTTGTCACAAAAGATAACTTCTGAAGGAAATAACAGTTCCCTCCAGGGTGACACCCTTTCTATAATTCTTCATTACTCTGCCCCACACCAGGCTCACTCTCTCCACAGACTTGTGACATGGGGAGCAAGTCTAGGCTGGTCCTGTTCCCCACAGCTGTGTAACTATTTTTTATGAATAGCCTGACTTCTGACAATCCCCCTTTGAAATGGTCTGTAGCTTCCTGGTTGTGGGGCCAGTTGGGGCGTCAGGTCTGTGCATACCTGGATGGCTAAGCACGCAAACAGCAGGAAAATCCACCTCAGTGGCTGCCCAGAAACTTTGTCTACCGAACAAAAGGTGTTTACAGATCAGGAGAGAAGGATTCAAATCAACTTGCTTAAATAAAACAGGACCCATTTCACACACAGGGAAATAAGAGGGAAAAAAAATCAAGCACGTACCCATCGGAACACAGAGTCCCCATCAGAACGCAGAGCCCGAAGTCTGAACCTTGGTAGAATGAGGCTGACAAATCATTGAAAGATCCAGGGCTATGAAATTCCCACCAAATCCAGGTTCCCAGTTCATTCCGTGGTCTGTGAGCCAGCCAAAACACATGCAGTGAGAATTGGACAAAACCTTGTAGGGATTTTGCTTCTTTTGTGAAAAAGAAAGAACGGAAAAAATCGGACTTCTTTCACATTTAATAATATAGTTTGACAATTATACTATAAATAATGTTTCATTGACACTCCTGTTTTTAAGGTCGACTCCCATTTGCAGATATCTCCACCCCTGCCCAGACCTAGCCCACTTCCCGAATCGAAGCCCGTCTTGAAACAAAGAAAAACGGGGAAGCCAAGATGACCAACAAGTATGGTGATTGATTCTGACAGGGTATGCTGCATTCTACCCCCATAGGGGCCCACTTCTCTGCCTAAGGAGAGAAGTTTGTTTCATGTTCTGTTCTCTGGAATCAAATCATCACAATGATGCCTCTGGGGGTTCTTTGCATTTGCAAAATTGAAGATAACAGCATATTGTTCTCCTGGTTCTTCCTTCACTCTCCCTGGTAGGACCATGGTATCATGGTGTAAGAGCTGGGTGGGACCTCCCAGGCTATCTAGCACACCCCCTCATTTGACTGAATGCCAAAGTAATTTTCCTTAGTGTGGAAATCTGACCGGCTTAACCTACTCCAGCGGCTTCCTGGTGCCTCCAGGATAAATCAATCAATCGATCAATCAGTGTCAATCAACAAGCATTTATTAATACCTTATTATGTGCCAGGATAAAACACAAACTCCTTTGCTTAGCTTTTAAAGCCCCACACAGCCTGCCCAACCAACTTTTGAGCCTCATTAGACCTTACTCTTCTTCTCACTCCAGTCAAAATGGCATTCTCTGGTCCTCACTCCTGATACTCCATCTTCCCTCTCAAGATTTTGCTTTGGCCATCCCAGTTGCCTGGAATTCTCTCCCTCCTTCCCACTTCGGTCCAGGAATGTGCTAGTGAATGTTTCACAACCAGCTCTCCAGTAAAGCAGGAGCCATTTTTTTTTAAGTTTAATCTGCATTATTAAGATTTTCTCCATCTCTTTCTGAAGTCTACAAATCAACAAGACAATAAATCAAGCCCTGATTTGTAGTGTTTACCAATTTCCAAAGTGTAAATGATCGCATTGAAAATTTAACAACCGGCTCTTCAGAGCCAGTGCTAGCTGACTCTGACATACCTTTGTCTCTACCTCGTTGAACCCTTCTCTTCTTTTAAAATGTAACTTGGGCACCATCTTCTGTATGAATCTCCAGCTGCTAGGGTCCTCCCTCCCAAACTATCTTGTATGGAACAATTTTGTTTATATTTATATTTATTAGCTTGATAATTTTATATGGACTCATTGCCTCTCCCATTAAAAAGTAAGCTCATTGTGGGCAGCTAGGTGGCACAGTGGATAAAGCACTGGACCTGAAGTCAGGAGGACCTGAGTTCAAATCCAGCCTCAGACCAAACACTTGTCACTAGCTGTATGACCCTGGGCAAGTCACTTAACCCCAATTGCCTAAAAAAAAAAAAAGAAAGTAAGCTCATTGTTGAGTAAGAATCATTTCATTCTTTGTACTTATATCCCCAGTGCCCAGCACAGTGCCTAGCACACAGTAGTTACTTAACAAATAAATAAACTTGTAGATTGATTTACAAATCAGAATGCTGAGCCCCAGAAAGGCTAAGTGACCTAACTTAGTCACACAGGTTGTAAAGATCAGAAGTGGGATTTGAATTCAATCTCTCTGACTCTGGTGCAAGGATTTCTTTTTTTACCTCACCATACGTTTTACTGCCTCACGCCAGCCTCGTTTCCAGGGCTTTGATCTCCTCTGCTCCTTCCACAAACAAGGCCTTTGTGCAAAGATGCTTGAGTTCCAAGACGGAGTGTTGAGGGTGGATTGGGAGCCCCCGAGAAGAAACATATCCCATTGCTTGGCACTGGAGACCATAGCCAGGGGCTTCCTCCAGTTCAGGCCTGGAGTGGTGCTGGGGATGCTGACTGCAATAATTTGGCTCCAGCCCCGCCATGACTTCGTTCTCTGAATGACACCCTTCTCTGCCAAGGGAGTACTGAATGTCGGCCCTGCCAGCACAGGCTAACACAGGCAGTTAGGTAAGCCCAAACAAACAGCAGAGAATTGGGTGTGAAAAAAATATTAATCAGCCGTGTCCATCCAACCACTGAGATGAAAAAAAAAACGTACAAGTCAAGGCCAGGTTTTTTTCAAGGTTATTTACTACTCTGAAAAAGCTTTTCAACTTCAATAAAAATATATCCAAGGAAGAAAATGAGGGCAAAAGATCACATTCAAGTTGACAATTGCCATTTAGGGCATTTTCTTTTACCTAGAGAGGCTTTCAGCACAATTCCACACGCCTTTGTTCTGCTGAATATACCTCACAGTTCAAAGAGAGTTTTTCTAAACAAAAAAGAGAGTCGGAAGGTGAGGGATCATCTGTATCATCAGCCAACATTTATTCAGAGCCCATATGGCCAGTTTTTTTGGGGGGACACTCCACAGGACTCAGTCTGTTTTCCCCAAAGTTGTTCCCCATGAACTCCCCTTGGGGTCAGAAAAGGACACCTTTTGTATGACTTGTTTGTGTAAGAGGCTTCTCCAAAACAACTTCTTAAAATGAAAGTGTTCCTGTGAGAGGTGCCCATTAACACATTAGCACATTAACATAGACTGCCAGAAGAACTAACTCAAACTGAGTTGAAAAGCAGATGTAGAATGGTAAATTTGTATTAGCTCAAGAGAAAAGAAAAGGAGGGAAAAGGTCAGGAAAGGTGCGGACCTGGGGCCCATAACTGGGAAGGACAGGAGCACCAGGACACAGCCAAAGGGGATCAAATGTCCATCAGAGGGGATTGTGAAACTTGCCAAGGAGCCCATAAATAAGAGTTGTGGGGACGTGGGGAAACAAAGCTACTGAGATCAAAATGTTGGCTCTCCCCCACCCCGAGCATTGAAAGGGACTAGCTTATCAGCTTCAGTCAGGCCAAGTTAGTCTGGCTCAGGGTGAACTACTTGAGGGTCAAGGGCTGGAACATTGAAGGGATTTCCATCCTAACTAGCAGACAGCCAGCAGCTCTGTTAGCCTGGGGTTATGGAGTTAGTGTAAGTGAAAAGCAGGTCTTCCTGACTACAGAGGTGCTGCACCAAGTTGCCTATCATGGGATTAACTTAATCGATGCTTGTTGGATTAGTTTGGGTTTGCATTATTCTGATAACATCACACAGCTCTAATAGAGGGTCCCTTTCCCCTGCCCAGCACTGTGCCCTTCCCTCCCCTAACTCCCACTCAAGCCTGGCTGCTGCAGCTGTGACAATCAGGATTCTAGAGGGCATCCTTGAGAGGCTGGACCACTTGGTTAGCCCTATAGATGCACTTTTCCTGACCTACTCAAATAGAAGTCCACACCTTGCAAAGAAATCTTAGCTATAAACTCTTCTGATCACATATTTAAAACTTCACTATGGCCACTCTTTTTTTTTTTTTTTTTTTTTTTGCTCTTTTTGGTGAGGCAATCAGGGTTAAGTGACTTGCCCAGGTTCACACAGCTAGTAAGTTTGAGGCCAGATTTAAACTCGGGTCCTCCTGCCTCCAAGGCCAGAGCTCTATCTACTGCGCCACCTAGCTGCCACTCTTACTCTTAACACTGGTAATTATATAAGTTGGGGTGTGAATGGAACTCCACTTTTACTCTAAGGCTGGCAGCAGTGGGTAGGCTGGGCTGGTAAGGGAGGCTAATCACTCCCTCTCCTTGGCCCCCACTCTCATGTAGACAATACCACTCTTTCCCAGACCCTCCCCTCAGGTGGAGTTTTCTTCTAATCACTCCCTCAGCTTTACCCCCTCTGAAAGAATGGTTTTGCTTTCAGACTAGGTACAGGAAGCCAATGGAAAGAAAACACGACTAAGGTGTCATCTGTCCTAAAAATCTCAACTTGTCTCAGCCTTCTCCCCATCAAAAGTGCTAGAAATATCTGGGTCCACACTTTTCTTTCTCCTACTCTAGGAGTGCTACTTTGGGAAGTTACAAAAATATGAATCAATATTTCTCTTTTGTTTTTAGCTCAAGCCCCCAATCAAAGGGAAAAAGATGTCCTGGAGAAGATAAATCACACTTGTGAAACCTCTCTCTCTCCCTCTCTCTCTCTCTCTCTCTGTCACACACACACACACACACACACACACACACACAGTGAGACTCCAGTACCTCCCCCAGTACAGCTAGGGTCAAATATGAGGTCTTCTGTTTGCCATTTAAAGCTCTTCACCCTGGCTTCACCTGGCCCTTTCGTATCTTTTCAGTTTCGTACATCACTTCCCTCCATGCACTCAGGGGTCCACCCAATTGAGCCCCTCCCTGTGCCTCACACACAGCATTCCATCTCCCATTCTCTCCTATCTTTGGACAGGCAGTCTTCCATCCCTGGAATGCTCCTCCTTCTCACATCCTCATTTTAGAATTATTGACTTCCTTCTGGATTTGGCTAAAGCATCCCCTTGTACAAGAAGCCTCTCCTGGCAGCTCGCCCTCTCCAGGTGCGCCCCATCCCCAGCGTCTTTCCTTTAGGGCACATATGCTTTGCATACAGGTTGATTCCTCCATTGGATTGTAAACTAGAAAGTATCCAGTCTCACTTTCTATGTTTCCTCAGTGCTTAATACAGTCCCTGGGACACACAAGTACTTATTAAATGCTTGTTGATTGATTTCTTGTTTTCTTGCTCAAAGCCTTGGATGACAAGAACAAAATCCTTAAAATCCAAGCAATAATATCAGTTGAAAAATGAAGGGATTAAAGGAATGAAGTGTTTAAATTCAACTCCTCATCCAGTTGGTCCTTAATTTGGATTCTGCCCTACAATTCAACTGTAAGTCTATTGTGAGGACCTCAAGAGGCATTTTCCTAAAAATATGAATGTTATCAATGGCAACCAGGTTCCCAGATTAGCCCCAAGGAACCCCAGTATAACCTTTTCATACAGTACTTGTCAGGTGACATGCTGTTGTGAATGGAGTAATGGACCTGGAGTCCTCCAGCTCACATTTAAATCCTGCCTCTGACTGGTACTAGCTGTGTGACCCTGGCCAAGTCACTTGCTTTCTTTGGGTATTAGGCAACTCCTTCTAAGACCACAAGCTATATAGACCAATTGGAATTTGAATAAAAGTTCTCTGTAGCCTGGTGCTTCTTCATGGCACTAGCTGGCATAGATAGACAAGGAAGGCACCTAGAAAAGGTAACTGAGGCAGACATATTAAGAAACTTGTCCAGGGTTACACAACTAGTAAGTGTCTAAGGTTAGATTTGAACTCAGGGCTCCCTGAATCCAAGCCCAACACTCTGTGCACTCTGACTAGAGATGCCATTAAGGCATCCTCTCTTAATGAGAAGACAAGACCAGGAAGGTCCTTGGCATTCTGAGTGGACTGCCTGTACAGCACAAATTTAGGGGAAGACTGTAGGAGAGGCACCCTGGAGGGCCAGGCAGGCAGGAATGGATGGTGAGCTGCATCACTGGAGGGCATAACCTCATTGCTGAACTCACAGAGCCATTGGGGTATAATAATAACAACAACAGCAGCAGCAATAATAACAACTCTCATTTCTAGAGCTCTTGTGGGTTTGCAAAGTGAACCACTATTATTAATACAGCCCTTTAAAATTTTGTGGAGAACTTTGTGGACATGGCCTCATGCCCTCACAAAACCCTGTGAAGCAAATACTACAAACATGGTTATCCCCATAATACAGATCAGAAAACTGACATTCAAAGTAGTGACAACTAACAACTGCGTGAGAGGAGAATTCAATCCTAGGTGTTCCTGTCTCCAGGTCAGATCTCTTACTCAGTGAAGAAGCTGGAGCTGGGGAGCCAGCAGCAGCAGTGAGAGAGGAAGGAAGAAAGGGCCAAGAGGATTCACTTCCCCTCCGCCCTTGCCCAGACCTAGCCCCACCAGGTCCAGGCTTACCATTATAGACCTTGCTTGGGAGAGGTGAGATGAAAGACCCAATGGGATGAGGAAGAGGCGGGACAAGACAGATCCTAGGGGAGGTAGGGCCCTAAGAGGTGGCTCCATGTAGGACCATAGGAGTGACACAATAGTAAAAGATCTGAGGTCATTAGGCCAGAGAATGTCCTGAGGGAGGGAATAACCTCACACATACCCTCATGATAGTACCCCAGGGCAAAGCCCTGAACAGCCCACCCTAGTGGCCTCTAAGAAATAATCTCCAAGATCCTATCTAACACTGACAGTCTAAAATTAGAAGAAAGTCTCTTCCTGGCTCCTGTTTTGCCAGCAAATAAATGGCTTGTGGCAGCTGAAGGGTGAGGAGGAGCTGTCCAGTCGCCACTGGGAGACCCATCTGCTTGGGCTGGTTAGTCAAAAGAAATGCCTTCCAACAGAAGGATAGTCGCATAATTCCTAGAAACAAATGGCCGCTAATTTCCCTTTATTTAACGAAGACAGGGGAAAGATGCTCTGCCTTTTAAATTCTTCTCAGTCTTGTTTCCTTGACAAACCTGTTTGATGGGCAACAGGGACCTGAGGTAAAGCTTCTAGGGAAAAAGGAGCCATCACTCACGCTTCATTGGATTTCTATGACAGACCGATCAAATTCTGCAGGCCCTAGCATAAGCACATCGTTATCCAGCCCTGCTCCAGCATTTCTTACCTGATTACGGCAGCACCGGGTCCTTGGCGGCTCCAGCTTCTTGGCATTGTTTGTACTTATCTGACCTTTTCTCAGTGGATAATCCACACCCAAAGCCCTAATTACTTCCCCAGCTTTGAGGGGCTGGCAGCGTGAATAATCAATGGCCCTGATTCAGGTATTGCACAATCAGACCCTCTTGGTGTTTAAAGAACATTTTTTCATTGACCTGCCACAGGCTGTAGGACAATTATAGGAGCCAAAGCTGCTGCTGTCATCACAAGTTGACCAAGTGACCTTGTGGCTCTTAAGTGGATTATTAGGGCTCTGGGTTGGGTACATCAGTGATCAGATCAAAGGATCAGAGATTCAGGAGAGAAGACACAATCAGAGAGATCATTTAGCCCTAAACTGGCCTCATTTCACAGATGAGGAAACTGAGGCCCAGAGATCAGCCTGAGATCTCAAGGGTAGTACATGATAGAGCTGGGATTTGGACTCCAGTCCATAGAACAAATCTGGGGTGAGAGATGGTTCATTCCAACATGTTGATCATATACATTTGGCTTTGAGAGCCCTTGTGGAGTCCAGACAAACCAGATCTGTTGACAGCTCAAATCCACAAAATCTCAGAGCTGGATGTGTTCTTAGAGGCCATCTTGTGCAATCCATATCTAAAATACAGAATACCCATACAAGTGGTCAAGACAAGTCTTCCGTAAGGGGAAACCTATCTCTTGAGTCCTTCTTCCTGTTGGATAACTCTCATTGTTAGGAAGTTTGTCCTGGAATCTAGCCTAAATTTGCTCTTGTAACTACAGCCCCAGAACCTCCTAGTTCCTCAGTCAATACGACTCAATTTAACAAACTTTATTCAGCACCTGCTATGTGCCAGGGACTGTTCTGGGTGCTGAGGAAACCATCCCTGCCCTCAGGGAGTTTCATTCTATTGGGGATTTGTATTAAGTACACAGAGAAGCAATCACAAAGTAACTTCGTAATAAGCCAGTTGACAATTGGGAGCATGCCCAAAGATCTTGAGCTTGAAAGGAAGTGGAAGGAGGTTCCTAGAGGGAGAGGTGGAGAGGTTGGTGCATCTCAGGCTTTGGGGACTGACTACCTGGGCAAAGAGAAGATGAGGGAGTGTCATGGATGAGGAGCACTAAGCTTGCCAGAGAGTGCATAAAGGGGTGTAACAGAAATGAGACTATAAGGATAGGTGGGAGCCATGTGTGGAAGGTTTTACAGGCCAGGGCTTCCAGTGCAGTTCTTTGACCCCATAATCAAAGAATTAGTTCTGTAAAACTTGGACTCAGTCAAAGGGCCACACTTGAGAACTAGAGGGCCACATGTGACCTCGGGGCCACAGGTTTCCCACCCCTGGCCAGGCTGAGAACTTCATGCTTTGATAATAATAACAGCTTTCATTTACATAGCATTTTAAAGTTTGAAAAGCTCTGTGAGAATTATCTCATTTCATCCTTACGACAACCCTGAGAGGTAAGTTCTGTTATGATTTTACAGATGAGGAAACTGAGGTGGAATGAGATTAAGTGACTTGCCCAGGGTCACACATACACAAGCAGAATTTGAACTCATATCTTCATATCCTAACTACCTGTAAGGGTTTTCCCCAATTTTCATAACTTCATAAACTCTGAGCAAGGAGAGATCTTAAAGGTGATCTAGTCCGACCGTGTCATTTTACAGACAAGGAGACTGAGACAAAGTTAAGTGATTAGCCTTAGATCATAAAGATGCTAAGTGGCAGCGCTAGGATTTGAACCCAAGTTCTCTGACTCTTAATTCAGTGTGTTTTCCACTCCATCACATGCCTCCAAAGAGGGAGGATGGTCCCTGCATCAACCTCTTCCTTGTCTAAGACAATCTGCTTTCCCCACAAAGATCACACCAAAAGAGATGACTTATCTGGGGTTCTATGGCACGCTGGCCAACTAAATAGAAATGAAAATTAAGTCATCAGGTGAGTTTCAAGTTAAGTCCCAGAGAAATTATATCCTATCTGTGTCTCCTGTGAGTTATTGCTGGTGAAAATGGGATTCATAAATGCAGGAAGAGGATTGGAATGTGGCTCAATGGGCCATCTATTTGCCAACTGGATGCTGTGCTTTGCAGCAAGCTTTGAATCCTAATTCAGATTCTATTGCTTCTTGCTTATTAAAAGCGGCCCTGTGAATTAAGTAGCCAACTGAGTTTAAAACAAACCAGCAAAGAGACATTTGCATGGCAGAAAGGCTGAAGTGGGGAAAGTGTACTGAATTTGGTGGGGGGGGGGAACCTCACATAAGGGACTCTGAGAATGAAAGAGACTGCATATAAAAGAAAAGGAAGGAAAGGTCAGAAGTAAATGGCACAAGTCAGTCTCTCCTTTTTCAAAGCCCAGTAGCTTGTTCTAATTTAATCTAGGAAAAAGAAAGAAAGAAAGAAAGAAAGAGAGAGAGAGAGAGAAAGAAAAGAGGCAACCTGGCTCATCAGCATGCAACTGGAGATTTCCTCCATCTACTGTCAGAGAGGGCCCTGTCTGAAGATGCATTGAAGAATGAGGAAAAACAGTCAAAACACACACTGGATGCCAAGGAGGCAGATTGCTGAGCATGCACACACACACACACACACACACACACACACACACACACACGTACACGCACACCAAGAAAATATTCCCTGAATCTGACGGTGTGGCTTTGATTAGTCCCTAGGCAGCTGTAGCCTGCAAGCCCAACCGTCCCGGGACACATAATCCAAGTCCTCACTGATATTGAGGGCCTGGATATTTGTAAGGGGGGAAGCTGTTTTCTGAGCATCATTGCTGAGCATTCCTGGGCATAACTGAGTTCCTTCAGCACCAGGTGTGTAGGTATAAATTTCCCAACCCCCTCTGGGCCCTATATGCTGAACGGGATGTTCTGAGCAGGAGGTGGGGACGGGGGGAGGAGTGCTACTTCTGATAGCAGCATCCCAGACTACGGTTGGTTTTTACCTATACATTTTGCAGACTCTTCCTTCCAAAGATCTTATATCTCAGTGCAACTGGTCGCAGCTTGTAACTTTTTCAGGAATGTTCCAGGTCTCCAAAGAGTCATGCTGCTATCTGTCAAGGACCTTGGGTTATTTCCCAGAGGCCACAGATGAAGTGATGGCAGGAGGAACAGTTGGAGGGGGAGAGTGGCAGCAAGGAGGTGAAAGGGGTAGGGCTGGCAGCATTTATAAAGGAAGAGAAGTTTCCCCAAACCATCTCATCCTTCCTGAATAAGTGTGTCAAGCACTCCCCTTCTTGGAGCGTTCATTGGATCATAGCATCTTACAATCACTTCATCTGAAAAAGAACCTTGGCAACTCTAGTCCAACCCCTTCATTTTACAGATGAGGAAACTGAGGCCCACATAGGTTTGTAGAGGCATTTTTGATATGGGTTTTGTTTCACAAAGGTAAGGAAGTAAGAATGTCAGATTTGCCCAAAGTCACACAAGTAATGAGCAATAGATTGTCAGATATGTTAATATCTGATTTGTTTTGCTTAAATGTACTTCGTTATAAGGATAGCTTCTGTTTGGAATAGGGAGACATCTTTAGAAAGTAACAGAAATGTAACCCACCAAAAGGAGCATTAATAAACAATGTTTTAAAGAAAAAGAAGGTGAGCTGGCCCACAAGTGAAAGCAGACCCTTGACCAAGACAAGAGAGCCCACGGAGGGAGGGTGAATGGCCCAGTTACACTTGATGCCTTCCACATTTTGCCTCCTACAAAAACCCTATCAGATTTTACTTTGCCGCCATCATACAAGTGGTATCACTTTAGGTACTTTTTGAGATTGAAGCATGAAATCCCCAGAGAAATCAAGCCAAAAGGAAAGAACAGGTGTGGTCTGTCCATCCACACAAAGTATGGAAACAGACACGTTTGCATCTTAACATGCCTTAGTGAGCTTCCAGCACGCCTGCTGTTGAGAGAAAGGACATTGTGAGGCCTGATATCTGGTTCAGAATGCCACCTCCCGTATAAAGCCTTTCACAGTCTTCCCTCTGCCCTCCACATTTGACACACAATGTTTGAAGTCAAACGACCTGGGTTCAAATCTCACCCAAGCAAACCCGGACAAGTCACCGACCTTTACTGGGCCTCAGTTTCCTTTGCGCTATCCCCTCCCCCCAAATTACTTTGCATTTACCTTGTCTGCATTTTATACTTACTCATGTTTGTGCATGTTAGAATGTAAGCAAAAGTGTGCTGGTAAATTTTTAATAATCAGATCTCTGAAAAAAAATGTGTACACTTTTATGTTTAATCTGCATTATTAACACTTTCTCCATTGCTTCTTAAAGTCTAGACAATCATCAAAACAAAAAATGAAGCCCCGTTCTCTATTCTGAAGTAGGAAGGCTGACATTAGGGATTTAACAAGTGGCTCTTAGAGCTGGTCTGGGTTGGTTCCAGCATGCTCTTGAATGTAAGCTTCTTAAGGGCAGAGTCTGCTTCAGTTTGGGGCTTTGGGTCCCCAGCCCCTGGAGCAGTACCTGGCACATTGCAGGCCCTGGACTAATGCTTTTTAAATCAAATTTAGTCATTACTTTTTTAAAAATTCAGTTACATTGAAAATCAGCTGCAGGTGTGTATCTTTTTTTTTTTCTTTTGGTCCAGACCTTCAACTTCCTCTGTGTGGAGGACTTCCTGCAAAGAAACTCCCTCCACAGATGCAGATCAGCATCTCCATAACATAGTCTTAGATTGTCTGTATAAAAATCGGCCATTTCATGTACAATCTCTTTTTATGTTCTCTTACATACATCTGTGGATATGCCCACTTGATTTGGTGCTGGGTAAGTTCAGAATCAAAGCTAAATTTTTCAAAAATATATAGTACCAGAGAGTTGTTTGTGGACAATAAGGGGTTAAGTGACTTTCCCATGGTCACAGAGCTGGCACGTGTCCAAGGCAGAACTTGAACCCTTGTTTTCCTGACCCTCAAATGGTGCGCTGTCCATGATCAGACTCTGCCCTTCCTCTTATTTTTTCCTCCATTAAAATCAGGTTTTCTGTCCTCCGCACAAACCATGGTTTCATCATATAGCTGTACCATCTGCACCGTTAAGAAAGAAGGCATCACTAGGACTTTCCTGTAAGGATGGCAGCAGTTGAACTGAGAGTCCATGTGAGGTGGAGTGTAGAGAAAGCTGGTCTTGGAGCCAGGAAGTCCTGCTTTCCAAGTCTGACCTTGGACCCATACTAGCTGTACAACCCCGGACAGTCTCTAAGACAATAATGGCAGAGAAGCTGCCCGTCTGTAATGGTGGAGAGAGTTCCTCCCCCAGAGCTCCCAATACCAATGAAACCTCGGGTTTGTTTCAAACGAAAACAAAGGAAAGAAAAAAAAAATCACCAACATTAGACTGTAAAATGCTTCTGCTGTATACTCTGAATGAGTCATAGATTTGAATTGTAGAGGTCATCAATTCCCCCTCATTTTACAGAGGAAGAAACTGAGGCACAGCGAGGTTAAATGACTTGTCCGAGGTCACACAAGAAGAATTTGTCAGGGCCCCGATTTGAACTCTAATCTCAATGCTTAAAATCTGAGCTCTTCCCATCAAATCCCACTATCTCAGAGTTATTGCAGGTAAAACTCAAACCCAGGGTTCTACTGAGGAGTTCAGCTCTTCCTACTAGACTACCCTGACCATAAGCCTCACTTGACTACCTGATTCCTGCCTTCCTATCGGCATCTGACCTTTGGTACCAGTACATGTCCTGATGTTAGATTGCTCCCAGATTCCTTATCCCAAATTCACCGCCAGTTTTCAGAGACCACTGATGCTTCCTGCTGTGCTTGGCCCTCTTGGCCTCACCCTAGCTTCCTGGCCCTGCATCTTATTTCACAGAATTTACAGCCAGAAGGAACCTTAGGGATGATCATTATCATGCAATTTTTTTTAATCACCTGAGGAAGACATGCTGATTTAACTTGTTTCCACCCTGTCTTAACTTTTCTGCACAATAAAATATTTTTGGCATTGAGACCCAGCTATTGCATGATTGAGAAACTGACTCATAGGAATGTTTTGTAAATACTTTCCTTGTAATGTTTCTTATAAGTTTTTGTAGCAACTTGGCAGTGCATCATTGTTAATATTTCCATCTAAAGCTTCCAGTGTTTCTTCTTCCTCATCAGTCAGCACATTGGAACTCTACGGTTTGTTTGCTTTTTTCCAAGGCTCTGGTTGATCGGTTGTTCTCAGGAATTTCCATAGTCTCCAAAATTAATACAGTTTGGGGAGGGGAGAAAGTGCCTTAAGATAGCTTCTGGCCTCCTAACGACCTTGTCTGTGAGCCTCCAAAACATCTGTCTGTGGAACACCTGGGACCAGACTTAGCTGGTTGAACAGCGCAAGTGAGGAGTATGATCTGCAAAGGATGGCATGTGGCTAGGAAGAGCATTTAACTTGATTCTTTTTTGTTTCAACTGTGATTTTATTGATAAGGATGTAACTCTTGTAAATGAACTGTCAGTATAAAGGACTTTACATATCTCTGGGATATTTAACAACCTATGTAAAGAATGAGACCTTAAACTTGTCGCAAAGGTTGAACAGGACTTATTTTTTGGTGTTTTTTTTATTCCTGTTGTTCTTCTCTGGTTTTTTTTTCTTTGTACCTTTAACATTTAGCACATAGTTTAATTAAATTTGTTTATTGATGATGCATTAACACAATTACTGCAAAACAATGTTTGTTGGAACAACAACAGAAAAAGAGGATGGCAGTATCCTTGAGCAGAAGAGAGAAGGTGTGAAGAGGAGATGATGGAGGGTTGGAAAGAGAAATTCTGTTTGGGGTCTGCTGATAGAAGCCTATCAAACACCTGTTCACAAATGCCTAGCAGGCCGGGCACACTGGTGAACATCTCTAATCCCGACTACCAGGGAGGGTGAGGCTGTCGTGTCTCTTCGTGGAACTCAGAGCTGCAGGAGGTTGTGCCAGCCTGGGAGGAGGAGGAGGAGACAAAGAAGAAGAGGAAGAGAGAGAGAAAAGAGAGACAAAGGAAGAGTAAGAGAAAGGAAGGGAGGGAAGAAGGGAGGAAGGAAGGAAGGAAGGAAGGAAGAAAGAAAGAAAGAAAGAAAGAAAGAAAGAAAGAAAGAAAGAAAG
>NW_020954577.1:49876546-49953270 GCF_900497805.2 Vombatus ursinus | reverse complement strand
AAGAAAGAAAGAAAGAAAGAAAGAAAGAAAGAAAGAAAGAAAGAAAGAAAGAAAGAAAGAAAGAAAGAAAGAAAGAAGGAAGGAAGGAAAGAAAGAAAGAAGGAAAGAAAGGAAAGAAAGGAAAGAAAGAAAGAAAGAAGGATAGAAGGAAGGAAAGAAAGAAAGAAAGAAAGAAAGAAAGAAAGAAAGAAAGGAAAGAAAGGAAAGAAAAAGAAAGAAAGAAGGATAGAAGGAAGGAAAGAAAGAAAAACAAAGAGAAAGAAAAAGAAAGAAAGAAAGAGGGAGGAAGATGCTGGGTGATTTAGAGAGGGCAATTTCTGATGAGTGATAAGCTCAAGAGCTAGATTTGCAATGGGTTGAGGAGTGAGAGGCAACTTTGCTTTGGGGTCTGGCTGTGACTGGGAGGAAAGGTATGGCACAGTAGCTTGAGGGGATGGCTGGGTCAAGTGAGAGTTTCTGAAGGGAGCCCTGGGCTTGCGTGTAAGTAGAGCTGCTGGCAGCTGTCCTGTCACAGAACCGAGGATTCAGCTGACACTCTAAAATGTGACTCTTCATCACAATTCTTGCATAGACGTTGTACCAAAGTCTGTGGCTCGATGCACCCATGGCCCCCAGTTTAGGGTCGTCTCCCCTCCAGACCCCAGCTCCAGGTCCTGTCTCCCTATACTCCATCTCCCCGCCCCTTACCTCCCCCCATTCCATCTCCCACACCCCAGCTCCCCTCAATGCAGACTGTGACCCAAAGGCAGCTTCTTCAATTCAGCGAGAGGACTGGAGGCTCAGAGGTTGCAGTTTCATGTTGTTCCATTTACTTTATTCAAGTTTAAATCACTGCAACCAACAAAGCCCACCTTGTATCTCAAGTCAATGTATTTAGGGTTTATTTGTTTATGTTTACATTTTATGTAATATTTTAGTATTTAATATTAATCATGATATACCATAATATAATATATTTATTTATATATTGTTTATATAACAAGCATTTACTTAGGGTCAACTCTGTGCTCAGCACTGGGAATACTCGTAGAATGGGGGTGGGGCAGGGGGAGGCAGTCCCTGCCCTGGACAAGCCCGTTGCACCTCCTCTGCACTTCTTGCAGTTCCGATCCAAATCACCCAGCAGCTAAGGAGCAAAAGGCTTGACTCTGCTCCTCCTGCCATCTCCTCCAACCAGGCAGGCTCGTGGAACCGACTCCAATTATGTCCTTAGCCGCCCACTCAGAATTGGCCTCTGGGATGCCTCGAGACTCCAGTTGTGTCCTCCCCTTCTCTCTGTGTGTGACCTTGGCCAAGTCTAATCCCTTTCTGGTCCTCAGTTTCCTCATCGGTAAAAAGAGAGAATTGAAGAGACAGGGTGAAAAGATGATCAAACTTAGAGTCAGAAGACCTGAGTTCAAGTTGGAGCTTTGCTCCTGACCCCCTTGGGTAAGTCCCTTCACTTCTCTGGTCCTCGGTGTCCTCATTTATAAAATGAGGGATTTGGATGGAATGACCTCTAATGTCCCTGCCTGGTCTAAATCTATGATTGATCCCCTCTAATCCCAGTCCAAGGCCTTTCTTCACTTCACCCACCTCCATCCCACCCCTGCTGTCCCTTGTACCTGTTCCCATGGGCATTTCCTCATTCCTTTTCCTGGGCAGCACCTTCTCACACTTCTGGCCAGCAGCCTGGACATTCTCTAAGCCCAGACACCTCCAGCTCAGGACAGTGATTTATTCATTTATGAGTCAGAAATAAGCAGTGGAAAAGGCTGGCAGGAGTCCAGGTACAAATGAGCTCAGTTGAGTCTCTTGCTCTAGATGCCACGTGGGCATAGAGGCCATGATGCTGGGGTGAAGAAGGGCCAGGTCCTCCCTACATCCCTCTCTGCAAGGCTTGGATTACATGATGTCACCTGAAGGGTTAAAGGAAGAGAACGCTAGAAACTAATCTGCCCCACTGCTAATGCCAGAGGGCAGGGGGGAACCAAGGGATCATCCTTCCCCCCCCTCCCGGTTTTGATATATACCAAAATGCCAGCACTGGGTCACTATATGGCCAGAACTAGTTGGGAAATTCCTATCTCCAGTATGTCCAAATGCCAAGTTACACATATGACCAGCTAGACATAGGGAGGGATTATCTGTACCACCCATATTACATTAGAATTCTGGACACCTCAGACCATGGGGCCTTGTGCCTTATGGAGAGATGACCTGGGGAGGAACCAGGCTGGGAAATGTCCACTCGATGTGCAGGAAGACCTCAGGATCCTACCTGATCCACCATGTCCCCTGGCTCCAGGCAACCTCATAAAAGACATAGCACAGGAGCCCAGGCCCAGAGGACTGTCTCATTTGGGTGCAGTCACACAGGAAGAGGAGGCAGCCATTCCCCAGACAGGCTGACCAAGCCCCAAAAGGACCCCTCCCCACAGAGTGTTGGCACCCAGAGAAAGATCCAGTCAACTCATTCTGGTAATACTTCTGGAAATGTCTTTGGAAAAACTGAGTGATGGCATAATCCTCAGATTTCTTCTGTCCCAAAGTACATAGCAAGGTCAATACTTGGCACAAGGGCAGACATTCTCATTGAGCTAGCTTACAATAGGGTTTTTTGTTGTTGCTCTTCTTTAAAGCCCTCAGATAATGCTTAGTCAAGGTCTACCTCAACCAAGAGTTTCCAACTTTGGGAACAAAGTCAGAATTCCGTCAGTTTTCCCAGTCACTTCATGTAAGGAGAAGCTAAAACTGTCCCACTCCCTTTCCTGGCTTCGGCTATATTCGTAGTCATTGGTTAGCTCTAAGAAGACTTTATCTAAATCCTACCTACTTCACTTTATCACCTAAAACTACTTAAAGAGCCTAATGGAACTGTGTTTACATTGTTCTGGATAATTTGGTGAGAAACAGGGGAGAATCTGCAGTCTTACTAAGTAGGTTATCAAAGGAAGGACTTTAGCCATTAAGTACAGTACTTATGATTTGGTTGGCTCTATCTTCTCAAAACAGTATAAATCTCAGATGGGAGTCCTATGTGCAATTCATATAAAACCACCAGGATTCTAGCCAATTAAGATGAAAAGGAACAAATAATACATTTCTAATAATGATAAATGGGCAGCTAGGTGGTTCAGCAGATAGAGTGCTAGGGCTGTAATCAGACAGACTCATCTTCTGGAGTTCAAATCAGGCCTCAGACGCTTAGTAGCTGTGTGATCCTGGATAAGTCACTTAACCCTGTTTGCCTCATTTTTCTCATCTTTAAAATGAGCTGGAGGAGGAAATGGCAACCCACTTCAGTATCTTTGACAAGAAAACCCCTAATGGGGTCACAAAGAGTTGGACAGGACCAGGACAACCAAACACCACCAATAAACTTCCTGACTCCAGAAATCTATCACTATGCCCCCACACTGATTGCCAATGTACTTATATTTCTATATTTGGGCATCCCATATCTCAACTTCACACCATTTTTCATCCAGTTTATAATCAGTGCCTAGCATGACACCTTGCACATTTCAGATGGGAGTGGGGGCCAACTGGTGATTTCATTGGGTGTCATGGCCTCCCAGTAGAGAAGCTCCCTCTCCACCAATGCAGGTAGACAGCTCTTTGACAGTATATTGAGAGATGAAGTGACTTGCACAGTCACACAGTCAGCATATATCTGTCAGAAACAGGACTTGAACCCAGCTTATCCCACGTGCTGCCTCTGCCCCGCAGAGTTGGTGAGTGGCAAGTGCTTATTGAATTCGATTGAGCTGAGCTGAGTGGAGATAAGGTGAGGTGAATTATAGAATCATAGGATGACATCCCTAGAGTTGGGAGGGAGCTTAGAGGAACTTAATTGCATTAAAGCCATTTGTGGTTGATGCTTCTTGGTATTTATTTTTAGCCATTCTTAGAAACCTCTCCATTTTATACTGCGTGCAGATTTCGAGCCATCTCCAAATGTTCAGAAGGATCTTTGTGCCAGACCTGCGGTGGATGGTTCTGAGCTCATCTTGGTCCGATCGGCCACATTCAGACACATTGTACCCTGACCCTGACCACTTCGAGCACAAAAGACTACAACCGACACATTTAGGAACTGTGCATTTACTTTTACTCTATGCTCTAAAACAATTTAATTGTATGCTCTGCTAACAGAAAGAAACAAAGGATGTCACTTAGTTGAACACTCTCTGGTATGGGTTGTTTTTTGTTTTTTGTTTTTCAAATTGAGCTGGAATTCTTTTGTCAAACAAATTTTCAAAATTAGACTTCTTCAGTGTATTTACCTGCCCTCTTAATTAGACTCTGATGGTTTCTCTTCAGACTCAGATTGTCATTTCCATTCTTAATGAAATGTAGAGATTGTTCCAGAAATCATCCTGAGAGCAGAATCCTGCTTTGTCTGTTTCAGCTGTCTATATCCTATTTCTGCTTTATCTGTTTTGATACACCAGAGTTATGCAGGAACGTGTTTTCCATCGTTGCCAAGGCCAGATAAAATAGTTCAATGACTCCTATATCAAATTGGAGAATTAGGTATCTAAATTGCTTCCTGTCTATGCATTTTGTCTGCTTGAGATAAAAGCATTTTTTCCCTCTTAGACAGAACATTTCCATCACCTCCTTTGCTTCACATGAAAGTTTATCTTGTAAGGGACCAGGTGTGATCAGCAAGGAATTGGCTCTATTCCCAGTACAGGTTGGAGTTGTGATTTCTAGGTCTGCTTGTTGAGTGAGTAATCAGGGGAGCCTGAGTTTGGGGAGTTTTAAGTCACAGAGCCCAAGGATGTTTTCAGGCAGTATTTGTCCTCAGGGAAGAACTGGGAACCAGATCGAGGAGGTATGGGTGGTCCCCCTTAATTGAACGGAATTTAATTAATTGAACTGAGATACACCCTACCAGGACAGGTGGCTAGGAGAATTTCGCATGTCCACCAATAGGGGTCAGGCTGAACATAAATGGGAAGTCTGCTTCCAAATGGCTGGGGACGGAGGAAGATGGGCTGATTTTTAAGCCTTTATTATGGCTAGTTTGTGTGATGGAGACAGGGGAACACCAAGGTCATTGGCATTCATTTTCCCTCTCAGGTCAGCCTCCAGCCAACCCCACGTGGCTTCAAGTTTCATTGACTTGGAACCAGAGGTGCCCATAGTGGGACCATCAGATCAGGGCATTGGACTTGATTGGTTGGCCTCTGGAGCAAGATGGGACCTCAGGGTCCATCAAGTCCAACCCTCTCCTTTGATAGAGGAGGAAACTGAGGCTCAGGGAGAAGTGACTTGCCCAAGGTCACACAGGTTGTAAGTGTCAGAGGCGGAATTTAAAGTAGGTACACTCTTTGAGGACCAAGCCAGTCCACTGTACAACATGACTTCCTCAGACTCTCCATATAAACCTGACCCACTTCTTAAACAGTTCTCTCCTCCTTCCCTCCCCATGCCTATGTCCTCATCTCCTCTCTACAGAATCCTTCTCTTTCTTCAGGACTCAGTTCAGGCACTACCTACTTCATGACTCTTCCTTTGAACCCCATCCTGAACCCCCAGCTGTAGCTATGCTCCCCCCCTCCAATTTTGGATGGATATAGATAAATAGATGTACATGTGGATAGATTTAAAGTCTTACTCAGGTTCTTCTAGCTACATCACTGTAGTTAAGACAGAGAACTTGTGATTTCTCTGGTACAGGAAACTCCCAGGCAAGTCAAGGCTTTCCACCGAGGTCAGCACCTTTTCCTAAAGAGACCACTAAAATGCTCAGTGACAGCTTGGACATTACACAACCAGTATGGGTCAGAAGCAAGACTTGGTCAGAGGTCTTCCTGTTTCAAGGCCAGTTTTCTTTTCACTGTGCTATGCTTCCTCCATAACAATGAAGTATAGTTAAGGAAAATGTATTAACATATTGGTCAAGTCTAGCAATGTATGTCTCATTCCACACCTATAGTCCACCATTATTCTGGAGATGTATTTCACTTTCAGGTTACTGAAGTCAAAATCTGCCTTTGTATTTACTGGTGAGCATACTGATGCTTCCCGGTGCCATTTTCCTTTACATATTAGGGTCGTTGTGCAAATTGCTTCCCTAGTTCTGCTTCCTTGGCCCTCTGTCAGTTCATAAAAGCCTTCGTGAGATTCTCCACA
Organism: Vombatus ursinus; assembly: GCF_900497805.2. Classification (NCBI taxonomy): domain Eukaryota; kingdom Metazoa; phylum Chordata; class Mammalia; order Diprotodontia; family Vombatidae; genus Vombatus; species Vombatus ursinus. The sequence goes on along the minus strand of NW_020954577.1, from coordinate 49,947,144 downwards.
TTCAAATTCATCAGTTTCTGACAGTGCAATGGCAGCACTTCATTCCATTCCTATTTCATGATGGTTCAGTCATCCCACTCCAAGTTCCCTAAAGCACTTGGATTGAATCTCTCCCTTGCTCTCCCACCACACCCCTTTGAATTATTGATCTCTCTGGATGCCATATGTTCTCCCTTCCTCCCCAGTAATCAATCAACCAATTAATAAACATTTATTGAGTGCCTCCTAATATAAACTCCTGGAGGGCAGGAATTATATAATCTTCTAATTCTTCTATCCCTAGCACCCAGCATAGTGCCTTATATAAAGTCTCTGTGTTTAATGAATGTTTGCTGAATTGACAAGTCAACAAGCATTTATTAAGGCTTGATCCGTACCAGGCACTGTGCTAAGCACCGATGATACATACATACATAAATATGAGCAAAAGAAGACAGCCTCTGCCCTCAAGGAGCTTACGTTCACACAAGAGAAGACACCACATAAAATGGAGCTGAAAAAAGTTGGGGCAGGGCTACAGTGCCAAAGTCTGAGAGTGAAGGAGGGCTGATCTGGGGGCCTTTCTTTAAAATAGAGGTCCCAACAGGAGGCAGAAGAAGCTTCAAGGACAGAGAAAGAAGGCAGGTGAGGCATGGCAGCAAAGTCTGGAGAGTGTGTGACCCGTCAAAGTGATGTGATACAACACAGGAAGGGTAAGGGGGCTAGTCCCCAGCTGGAGAAACACTGCAGAACTGGGGAGGTGGGATGCAGGGAAGGGGAAGGTATGTAGCTCCTCTTTAATTTGGGTGGTCTATCCTATTCCTTCCCACATACACATCCCCTGGTAGGTTGGCAGCCATTCTCACATCATGATACTCTGCCCCAAAGGCCAACAAAAAGGTGTTACCTGATTACTAGCTCAGATAAACAAATAAAGCATAGATGTACCCATCTGTTAAAGGCATCCAGCTTGGGATTAGGTGTGGATGTGACCTGGAGAGTCTTGCCTTCAAGAAACCAGGACTGAGCCCAGATGAACTGAGCTGGAGATGCCAGGGAACCTCAGCAGACACCTGGCTCATTTTCATCATGTCCTTGAGTATCTTCAAATACTCTTCGTTTTCAGAAGCAAGCTCTGAAATTACTCTGTAAGAATATTTTCCTGCTCCATGTGTAGAAACAGCTCTCTCCAGAAATGTGTTATTTAACAATGTTATGGAGCTTTAGTTTGCATTTTCTAGATACTAGTTTCTGTTTGTTGGGGTTGAGGCAGGTTGGGTGTGCTCTGTAGTTCTTGGGAGTGTTACAGAGCACTTAGAAGTTTAGGGAGCAGACCAGAGCTCACCTACAACTTGGAAATCATGGACGCTCAATTTATAAAGGAATCCCATCTGCTCAGCTCAGCTCAGCAACAGCCTCCCTTCTCTGCTTGTTCTGTTTCCACCGAGTCTTAGTATAGATTGAGGCAGAGTGATGTAGGCAGAGTCCTGAATTGGGAGTCAGAAGACTCGGATTCCCAGGATTGTAGAACTTAGAGGTAGGAGAGATCATGGGTCATCTATTGCAACTCTTCCACCATGACTCTGTTTTATTGATGGTGAGGCTGAGGCTCAGGATGGGTATTTGTCCAAGACCACACAGATGGTAAACTACAGATTTGGAATTCAAAACCAGACCCTCTGACCCCAGAGTTGTCACCCCCAGCTTGCCATGATGCCTGTTCAATGCCTATCTAACATCCCTATGCTGCCTCATTTACTTAGCCACCTCCCTGCTTCCTCCCATACCACCTAAAATCCCAGTGTGGACAGCTGATGCCAGAGCCTTCCTCACACACAAACTCTTCTAACCAGAATAGAACCTTCCCTGTGTCTTTAGTCAAGGTTCTTCTCCCTGGGCTATAAACCAGGTGAGCTCCTCCCTCTTGCTCATCACCCTTACCTGCTGCAAACCCCCAAACTGCTGCTCATAGCTCTGGGCATGTGCCTCGCCATGCTGTTCCACTATTGGTTCTGTAGACTACTCTGAGAAGCATCTTTCGGGAAGAACATTCCGAATCGTTTGTTTTGGGGGGAAGGGATTGAGGAGGGAATGGGAGTTCCCTGATCAACTGAGGCCTCTGATCTAATTGACGAGATTAAAGGTGCCAGACTTGAGGGGCTCAATTGCAGCTCTGATCAGAGGGACCCGGCTGATTCTCCCTCCTCGCCACAGCTGGAAGAGCCTCAGTGAGCTGAAAGTACGCCGGTGGTGTCATAAAAATGGTCCTGTGGGAATTTCCACTTGGGAAGTTTTTCATCATCAGCCTTTCCCTCTTGGTGGTTCCTCATAGACCCATCTTCTATGGTCTACGCTATAAGACGACTTCCCGTACCTCCTTGCCACCAATCAGCCTGACCGGACCTTCTGGAAATCTAATGGAATACTCAGCACCTCAGTGAGTCTGGGCTGTCGTGGGTGTAGACATCTGCTCCAGTGGAACAGAGGCCTGGTGTCCATATCCTCTCCTTAGTTTAATGGTAGGAGCCCACCTAAAACGCTGGGACCTTCCTGGCTTTCTCTTGATAGTTAAGAAGATACCAGAGGAGTACCAGGGCTCTCCTTCAGTTAGCCTCAAATTTGCCAACTTCTTTTTCTCATTTATTTCTCTGATGACATGCTTTGCTTCACTTCTCTTGCATAATTCCTTATTAGTGTAGCATCCTTTCTGGGTCATCTAGGTGGTGCAGTGGATAGAGTCAGGAAGACCTGAGTTCAAATCTAGCCTCAGACACTTAGTAGCTGCGTGACCCTGGGCATGTCACTTAACCCTGTTTATCTCTGTTTCTTCATCTGTAAAATGATCTGGAGAAGGAAATGGCAAAGCACTCCAGTATCTCTGCCAAGGAAACCCTAAATGGGGGTCACTAAAAGTTGGACATGACTGAACAACATCTTCTCTAGGCTACTTTTCTAACTTGCACTCACATTCATGGGTTGAGACCCCAAAGGGTGACCACTACTTTGAGTTCACTCTTAATACTCTAGCTCATGAGCCCCCACCCATGTACTTCCTAATAATGATAATCTGGGAGAATCAATTGGCTCTTAACAAAGGCATTTACTCTGATAGCAAAGTAAGAACAGTAATTACAAAACATCCCCTCATAAACCTGAGGAATACACACCACTTCCATGGGAAGAGAGGTTCAAATATAAAATACACTAGTAATGAGAAATATAACACGTTGCAAAGTCACAATTTCCGGTACTGAAGGACCTAGAAATTGCGACTCTCTTCATAGATTCCTCATGAAACTCTCCTTGTGTGCAGCATCTCTGCTGGGTGAGTGAATCTCCCGAGTTCCTGGGGTCTGCTCCTTTCCATAACTCAACTTGTTTCTCTTCTGCCAAGCGTTATACTCCTTGAAATTTCACTGATTCTCTGTATTCCCATTCACCTACTGGAGGCAAAGTGTCTTCTCCTACTTGCTGTAGCTCCCCTTCAAAGCTTCATGACTAGTATGGGGAGAGAAGAAATTCCCACCTCTCCTCTCCAGGGGTTTCCTCTACAGACAGCTCTTGGCTTGAAATCTCTCACATTTTAGACCCTGAGATTTAACATTCATTCAGGGTTTAGCTACTTAAAATCCCCTCAGGCATGGTTTGACCCAATCTAAAAGGTGTTTTTTCCTCTTAAAAGAATCAGTGTTTTATACCCCCATTAACATATTGAAATTTCATCTTTTATTACTACCCGAAGATGGGGGAGGAATCACTTTCTCCCCCACTGCTTATAATGTGCTGCAGCCGGTTCATATCCACAATGTAAGTGTGAATATGGGTCTTCTCATTGCCCTGTAGGAAGAGGGTAGGCTGCATTGACTTTAAGAAATCACAAAATTCTTTTGATGACTTCTCCCTGAAACAAAGAACAATTAAAAAAAAAAGAGAGAGAGCAATATTTTCCAGGGTTGCTGTACAGCTACAGGACATAGAACACTACAGACTCCAAGAATTGGAAATCTAATAGACTAAAGCCTTTAAAATATCAGGAATCTGTGGGAGGGCCAAAAAAAAAGATAGCTGAGGTGTATCTCTTGCCCTATCTGAATGTTATCAACTCAAGCACAGACCAGGGTTCGTGCCAAACTGAAGATTAAAGAAGAAAAAAGAAAAGAAAAAAAAAAAAACCACTGCCCATACTGGTTTCCCAGCATTCTCAGTGTCCTCTTTATGGCCCTCAGCCAACAAGCAATGATGTCCATCTTCCCAGATTTACTTTCCATGTACTTGAAACCTCAACAGTAACTCCCCTCCCCAGGTTAAATAATCCCAGTTGCCGTAACATTTCCTCATAAATTCCAGTTTCAAAACCTTTCATCATTTTCGTTGCTTGCGCCATGTGGGCGGATTTTGCTCTCTGGGGCTCTGACATCATTTTGGCTTGGGGAAGCCATCCACAATGCATGTACACCACCCAAATGAAAGCTTAAGTTCCCTACCTTCCTTCCCTTGAGAACCTTTCATTTAAATCTGCGGAATTTCTAAAGTTACACAGATCCAAATGTGCTTGGGGTCCATGGGGGCCTTGAAAGGGGGTCCTAAAGTCATACATCATTTTTTTTCAGCATTTAGAAATTACATGAAAGCCAAAAGGCCAGGGTGGCAAGCTGTTGAGGGAAACAAAACTGAGTTCATTTTCCATTCTTCCTCTTCCAAAGGAATTATGCTGGGTTTTGACCATTTCGGGCCCTGCTGTGGCTCAGTCGATTTCTCTAACAGTTGTGGAATGTGAAACCTCAACCCAGGACTGAATCGGAATTTTTGTCGGCCTCCTCCTTAGGGTTGCTACCAGCTGCAAGCCCAGTGATGTGTCTCTGCATGCAGGGAAGCACAGGGAAGAAGACAGGGGCTCCTTTAGATCCTACACCCAGGGAGCCTGGTTAAGTAACTGTCAAGGAGATTCCTATGGGTCAGAGAATGCTGCCTTGTCCATCATCAGCCCATCAATGACACTTGAACCCTGGCTGCCCAGGCCACAGTGACACCACTACAGTTGCAGAGGTCACTTTCTAGAATGACAATCAGCCCCTGGAGGTATGGTAATGCCCTGAGCCTTTCAAGTGGCTTTGTCCAGCTGAGCAAAGCTTCCTGTCCCCTCCAGCGGAGTACCTGCTCAGTGTGGGCTTTAGACGGGGGACAAAAAGAGACAGCATCCCTGTGCCCTGATGACTTTGGCCTGCTCTGGTTCTGGAGGCCCTCCCCAGATGCAGGGCAGTGGCAAGGCTGGGCTTAAACCTGGTAAGGATTTTTTTTAAAAGACAGAGATGAAAGTAAATGCAAGCCTAGACCCCAGGGCTTTTGCATCTGAATGAACGTGCTTACAGTCAATAGACAGACTTCAGCCCTCCCCCTACTCCACCCCTTGACATTTCCTTCCTAAGTAGAACAGGTTAGAATGTCATCATTCAAAATAAATCCATCATATTCCTATTGAGGATCAATACTCCATATTTACTGTGAATTTGCCCCTGTGTACATGTTTGCTTAGGCTGTAATCCCTTCCTTGACTCAGGAGGCCTCCACAAATCCTCCAGAAGGTCAGAAGCCTTCAAGCTTTTGTTTGCATTTATGTGTAAAGTTGACTTTCTCCCAGAAAAAAAAAATATAATAAAATAAAATCTGCTCTTGGGAACATTCCTTCAGACTCGGGTTAACTGGTAACCTTCAAAGCCTGGGGATGAGGCCAGGTGGGACTGGGGAGAATGAGACAGTTCTCCAAACCCAGTCTGAAGTGCATTTTTATCTGGGCCACATGCCCTCTTCAGTTACCCGGTATTATCTGTGGAATTGAAGCTCACAACATCAGTTACAGATTTAGAGCTGGAAAGGACCTTACAGAATAACTGGTCCAATCCCCCCCATTTTACAGATGTAGAAGCAGGACTGTGGAGGTTAAAGAACTTACTTCTCTCCCCAAATGCCTTGTTAACTCTTGCATTATTCACTTTATATGTCTGCTGTATAAGAGAATTGGGATTAGGACATATTCCAATGTGCTCAGAAGATCGAACCTTTGTTTCCTCAGTCATTTCATCTTTCACCTGCCACATGTATCCATGTGCTTGTCTTCTCCCCCATTAGAATGGAAGCTCCTCCTGACAAGGGGTTGTTTAATTCTTTGTATTGTGTCAGCAGCGCCTAACACAGTTCTGGTCACACAGTGGGTATTTCATTCATGCTTCTAATTATGCAACTCAATTCTGATTTGGGATTTGAATCTAGGTCATCTAACCCCAAATCAGAGCTCTTTTTGCTGTACCAGGCTAGTGGGCTTTACACATCAATTGGTCTAACCCCCTTCATTTTGTAGATGAGGAATTTGAGGCCCAGAGATGTTAAGTCACTTGGCTAAGATACCACAATTCATGAAGGTAGTAGTGTCAGGATTTGAACCCAAGCCCTCTGACTCCACATCTAGAACTCTGTATATTACATCATAAAAAAAAAAGGCATGGAGAATTGTAGTTCATTTTTGCTTCGCTGTTGGGAGGGTGCCTCAAAGAGAATCGTGGCACCCAAAGTGGGGAAACTGGTATTCTAGGCATATGATTTTAAATCACTCAAGGTCCTTTCAAAAGCTTTTCAAGAAGAGCCGAGCCTTTGATCATCCTAATATGTTGAAGAATAATATGTAAAATTGTACTACCTCTATATTTATCCCTAAAATTAACAGAGAGCTGAAAGATAAATAGGGATATAAATCACCTGTGTTAGTCTGCCTGTCTTACTACAGAATGTCTCCCTTAACAAAAAACAGCTGACGAGATTCTTCTTGATCAACTCAAAGAGATGGCCTCTTCTGGTTTTCAATAACATAACTTTATATAATGTTCTAGGCCTCCATATTGCATATCATTTTATATGTTTGTGTACTATGAAATACATAGATTAGAATTTGTAATAAACAGGGAGAAAGAACAGTAATGAATATGATATGTAATTGAAAAGATTTAAACCTGAATTATTTAAACAAGTTTTTAAAAATCTAGGAAGTAGACAAGAAAAATAACAGACTCCAACTACAATTTCCTCTAGAAGTTGAAGAATATAAATTAAGGGACCAAAAGGATGTAAATTTGGGGACCAAAAGATGACCCAAAGTGCCTCAATTAGCAAATATTTGACTCATTTATCAAATGGAGTGAGAGGGTTGCTAAAGACAACAATGGATTAGACTATAAACTCATCTGTAAATTCTCATAAGGAAGGAAGCTAGATGAATATGAGAAAAACAAAGGAAAGCAAAGCCCAATCATCCGTAGAACATTCACAGATGAAAACAGAAATGACAACAAACTGAAGAAAAATGGAAAAGATTTGCAAAAATTATTACGATAAACTGCTCCATCAAAGATGGTTGAAGCACCACACCTGGACCCTATCATCACATTCCCTGAGATACTTACAGAGGAAATAACATTAAAGAGAGAAGATGAAAGAAGAAGAACTGGCTTGGTCCAAGTACAGAGAGAGGAGCAGAGAGAGGCATGGAAAAAAAAAAAACTTTTAGACTTTATTGATACCCAAAACAGGTGACCAAGAAAACACTGACTACTGACCTACGGAGTAGGCAGGTACATGCCTAGTGAATAAAGGATGGGGCCTACACTCAGGCAGACCTGAGTTCAAATCTGGCCTCAGATACTTACTAGCTGTGTGATCCTGGGCAAGTAATTAACCTCTGTTTGCCTTCGTTTCATCATCTGTAAAATGGAGATAATAATAGCACTTCACAGGGTTGTTGTAAGAATCAAATAAGATAACGATTGTAAGGCACTTGGTACAATGCCTGGCACATAGTAAACACTACATAGATATTAGGTTATTATTACTACTGTATGCTTACTCTCTCATCTATACAAAATTTTTATGAGGGTTATCCATATATGGAGATTTATAAGGGTTGAAAAGGAGAGGGTATCCTAGATAAGAGAATTCATAGGGAGCAAGAAGGCTTTCATAATCTATGTTCAATAATGGGCCTCATCTTTACCATCACAAATGATCGAAATATGTAGAGAATGTAAGATCCCATTGTGTTCCTTATTTGGTGATAATGAGAAAACAGTCCACTAGGCTTACAGGCTCTTTTACAAGATGTCTCCCACTCACACACCAGAAAGAGTCCTGTTCAATGACCCTCTGATAATAAGCATCAGGCATAAAGCAGGGAGGTCTAGGCACACCCAAAGTATTCACTGCTGTAATGGAGGTGAATAGGCTAGCACAGTCTAAACCTCGGTCTCCGCGTCTATAAAATGAAGATACCTTTTCTGTAGTATATTCTTCACAGGTTGTTGTGAGGCTCAAATAAAATTTAGCATCGATGGCAGAATTTGAACCAGAGTCTCTCCTGATGCCAAGTACTCTGGCACTTCTCCATTTCACTGAGGGAGGAGTAGCACGTTCCCTTTGGGAGAACAGACTTCATGCCTCTCCATTTATTTCTTAAAAGTCAAAGAAAACCTTGAGGGTAATGATCACAGTATTCTATTGCTAGATAAAAACATTCAAACCCCTCTAGATGTGATCGTAAAAGAAAAACCTGCCAAAGGCACGTAGGTTTTTGTGCAGTTATAACACAGCTGAAAAAGAAGCTAATCTCGCTCAACAGACCACGAAAAATGGTAGAAAGAAGCATGACTCCTAGATGTTGATCTCAATCTTTGATATTCCCTAGATGTAACATCTTCCTTCTCACACAACTTAAGGAGATAGAGTCACAGCCACTTTGCAGCTCTAACATCTGGCACTCAATGATTCCTATGCGAAGGGAAGGGAAGGGGACGAGCGTTTATTAAGCACCTACTATGTGCCAGGCAGTATGCCAAGTTCTTTACAAATATTATCTCATTTGATGAATGACGGCCCTTTCCAACCCGTACTTTGAGAGAGAATGACTCCCCAAACGGATCCCACTCAGCCACTGGCTTTGTCTTTTGTTTTCATTATACTGCCCTTAATTATTTTTTTTTAATTTTCTTTATTTTTTGGTTACATTTCAAATTTTGAGCCATCTCCATCCCTCCCAACCCAACATTTGACACAGATGTAACCCTGACATCTTATAATACATACTTCCATTGATCAGTTCTCTCTCTAGAGGTGGCTAGCACCTTCCCCCAAAAGTCCTTTGGTTTATTGGAATGTTCATATAACTCAAAATAGCTTAGTCATTCACAGAACAAAGTAGTTATTACTGGTCTCTGATCAATACATTAAAAGCTCAGAATCTTATGGCTTTGATCCTCACTACTGGCGTTGAGAGGTGGATACCATTATTATTACTCTCATTTTACAAATGAAGAACCTGAAGATAAACACAGATAAGTAACTTGCCCAGGGTCACACATAGAGAAAGCATCCGAGGCAGGATTTGAACCCAGTTCTTTCGGACTCCAGCACTATGCACCAACTGCATCCACAGAAGAGCTGAACCCATGGTGACCCGAGGGCTGGCAGGCCTGGACCTCAAAGCCTTCGATGTCTCTGGATCATGGGATTGTGGCACCTCAGAGGTCATTGGAGAGGTCAACCTCCTCACTTTACAGATGAGAAAATGAAGGTCTGGATGGCTGAAACGACTTACCTGACATCACACGGTAAGGGCAGAGACATGTGGAGTTTGTCAAAGGCAAACTTTGTCTGCTCCACGACAGTGTCGGGGGTTAGTTGCCCTGGGTCAATTCCTTCTTCCCTAGGGAGAAATGATGGCTGCAGTAATCTGGCCTCTGCTGCATCCAGCATTGCTACTGAAATCAGACTCATTCTGCCAACAGGTAGGTCATCTACACAGCACCCACAGGAAGAAGAGCTGAGTTTGATTCCTCCCTCTTTCACTTTCCGGTTTTGTTACTCTGGGTCAGCCACACCTCTCAGAGCCCCAAACAACTCTGAAGACTCTCAGTGCAGGTGAGCTGCATATCTGAATTAGTGGAAGCAGTTGCCCCAGGGAGTTCCCCACAGAGTGGAAATCAGGTTCATCCTCACCCATACCTATTTCCCACTCCACCCCCACCAAAGAAATCACAGAGCTGGGAGAACAGGACAGTAAAGATATTTATGCTACATACCTCAAGGATCTTACAATCTTCTGAGTTATATGAACCAAAGAGACATCGGCTAGCAGACTAGATTTGGAGTCAAGTCAACAAGCATTTATGAAGTGCCCACTAAGTGTCTAGCACTGTGGGATTCAAAGAAAAGGCAATAAGCAGCCCCTGACTTCAAAGAGTTCACAGTCTAATGGAGTGAGAGGAGTGGCATGATAGCAAACAACCAGGTACCAACAAAATCTATCCAGGGCAAAGGGGACAGAGTCAGAGAGGGAAGGCCCTAGAATTGAGAGGGACAAGAAACGCTTCTGGTACAAGGTGGGATTTTAGTTGAGCCTTAAAAGAAACCAGGGGAGGTCAAATCCAGTCTCAGACGCATAACACTTACTAGCTGTGTGACCCTGGGCAAGTCACTTAACCCCATTGCCTCATCAAATAAAAAAAAAATTTTTTTTTAAATAAAGAAGAAGAAGAAGCCAGGGAAACCAGGAGGCAGAAATGAGGAGAACAAGAATTCTGATTGTGATGGAAACCTCAGAGTCTGGAAGGAGATAAAGTTGTGTTTGGGGAATAGAAAAGAGGCCAAGTGAAAGTCAGGGTCCAATCCTGCCTCTGAAACAGACTCGGTCTGTGAGCGGGGCAAATCTCTTCATTTCCCCATCTGTAAAGCAGAGATGAGAATGCTTGTAATAAATACCCACTTCCTCACTACCTGGTTGGATTGCCACGAGATTTGTGCCGTAGGGACCACGCTCTTATGGCACTCGGCAATCCTTCTTCTAGGACTCTGTAAACATCAGTTATCGTTGCACATTAAATTTTCCTTGGCTCTGCTGTTCCAAACAATGTAAACCTTTTTATCTGCTGGTTTTCCCTGGCGAGCACCTTGCTTGGCCTGAACCAATTCTCGCTCTTGCTTCGCTCCCCATCCAGTGCTGATGGTGCCAGGATCGGAGCTGGGCACATGCCTTTTGTAGCTTCCTAATCCCCAGCCGCAGACAATGAGGCAGGAAACTGGAGGAAAGGGAGGCCAGGCCGGGGTCAGAGATAGGCCACATGTCCTGATGAAGTCTGTCTGAGATGCAGTTTGGCCCACGGGCACAGGATGTCTTTCCTGAGTGGTGTCTTAATCACTAGCACCCCCCACCCTGCCCCAAAAGGAAAGAAATGAAGTGTGGCTCTGATTTCAGGCACTCCTCAGAAAAAGACCAGAGTATCCTTCCATTAGCTGCCAGCAAACAAAACCTCTCCAAAACTCATTCCCTGACTCAGAGACTCTTGGGTTTCTAGTCCAGCCTCTCGGGAGGGGTGGGGGGTGAGGGGGAGGGCACCCTCTTGTCCAAAGCTAAAGAACAGCTGATGAACCTCCCAGGCATCAACAGCATCTCTGACATGCATTTCTTCTCTGTGTTGACCTTCTTTTCCGGGGTCAAAGTTGAAGAGCTGGGCTTGAGCTGCTGGGTGGAAATGTGGTGAGTGGCTGATATGGGCTGTCAGCATTTGTCCGGGCACAGCCCCGGGATGGGGGCCCACAGAGCCTTTCCAGCTCGGCTCTGAGTTAGCAAAGAATTAATTTCAGGGTGGCTAGAGATATGGAGAGGCAGAAAACACAAAGACCACATCTAGCTGACTACGTGTTACCCCTCAACTTAGTCCATGTCCCTAAAATGAGGTCACCTTGAAAGGAATGTATTTATGTATATATCTATACATATGCATACACACATATCTATATTATATATTATATATATATATATGAGGCAGGAGAAAGAGGAAGTGTGGGAGTGGGAGAAGAGAAAGAAAGCAAAAGAGGGAGGGAGAAAAGAGAGAGAAAGATGAGGGAGGGAGGGAAAGAGAGAGAGAAAGAGAAAGAGGAGAGAAAGGGAGGGAGGTAAGGGGAGAGAATGAAAGAGAGAGCAAGGGGAGAGAGGAGAGAGAGAGAGAGAGAGAGAGAGAGAGGAGAAAGAGAATATTACAACATGGGTTTCCATGAAAACCACATTTGGGGGACATAGTGTTTGTCCATCACTATTTCCAATATAATCACCTACCCGTCAATCAAGCAGTCCATCAAAAGCATTTCTTAAGTGCCTCAAACTCCATACTACTTATCCTATCTCCAGGCCTTTGTCCTTGCTGTTCCTGGTTCTCGCATATTCTCCCTCCTCACTCCTCTTTTTGGATTCCCTGACTTTCTCCAAGATTCTACTTTAGTGTTCCCTTGCAACCAGAGTTTTTGAGACTGTCCCCGCTAAGGTCATCTTGTGTCTTGAATGTAGCTGTTTATGTCCATGTCATCTCCCCAATGTCTTCTGCCTTTGTGTCGCCAGCACTTAGCACAGCACCTGACACATGGAAAATACTATAAACAAAATACTTGTTGGTTGATTGATTGATTATTTTGTGCCAACTGGGTAAAGACAGACCTAGTCTTCCCAGGCATCTAATCTCCTCTGCCCTCCCTTTCACTGTGTCCTCTGGAATCCTTCCTCCATTGTGATTTACCCTCTGCCCTTCAACTGAAGTCTTTTCCTCTCCTATTTCTTCCCTTGGTGCTCACTGAAATCTGCCTTTCTCTTGAAGACACCAACATCTCTCGGCCCCCTGTTCCGAGCCGGCTGCTTTTTCTCTTGTAGCTCCCGACCTGAAGCATTAGGAAAAAGGGTCAGCACCTTCTTGGCTTCTCACTGCTACTTCCTGATCTTCCCATTCCCACCACCGCTCACCATTCACCTCTCCTCCTTTGTCCCATCCTATCCAGACCATTGCTGCTGTTGTCGATAGACCCTTCTCCCAATGAATTTAGTGTCTTTCTCCCCACCAACTCTTGCCATCTTGGATACCCTGGCATCTCAATTCTGTAATCACTTCATCTCCCATGATCTCTGCCTTCAGTCTGCTTTAATCATAGAAAGGAGAAGTCATACCTTAGACACCCCCTCAACTTCTGCAATAGCTAAATAAGAGCTAACATTTATATAGCTCTTACCATGTGTCAGGAACTATGTGCTAATTGTTTTATAATTATCTCATTTGATACCCACAACAACACTGGGAGATAGGTGCTGTTATTACACATATTACAGATGAGGAAACTGAGGCAAAGAGAGGTTAAGTGATTCACCCAGGGTCATACGGTTAGTAAGCATCTGAGGTCAAATTTGAACTAAGGTCTTCCTGGATCCAGGAACCATGTTATAGCCACTGTGCCTGTACAGCTGCCAGTATTTAACTGAATTTGCCCCAGATGCCAGCATTCAATTATGACTCTGCCTTAAGCAAACTAAATGCCCTCAGCTTCACTCTTTGTCAAATGAGGACTGAAATAATCACAAAGTCATAAATCTACAAAATAGACCGTTAGGCTTAACAAAACTCAAGGCAAGACTACTTGGTGAATTTCCAGCATTCTCCCCTTGTCCAACAGGTGTTCCCTACCTCGGTTGGCTTGGCTTTCTTCTCCTCCTTATATCATTTTTGAGTTATTGTTGTTGTTTCAATATAGAACAGTCTTTTCATCTCAATGTCCAGGTTTCTTTGTTTTCTCTTGTGGTATCTTCCAGAAAAGGTCAGGACAAAAAACCCCCCAAAACTCTGCCTAAATGCTAGAGCCCCCAGCACATTCCAGTACTTACTGGTTCCATGATGTCATTGGCAGAATATCTCTTCCACCAGCATAGAGCCCAACATTTGAGGCATCTGAGCAGCATAGTGGAGAGAGTGCTGAACTTGGGGTGCGGAGAGGGGGTGGGATTGAAGCTTCAAACTCTCTTACCAGCTGTGTCACCATGGGCATGTGACTTAACCTGCCTGCATTCTTCCTCATCTGTAAAATGAAGAGACTGGATTCAAATCTATGTTCCTATGCTCCATCTGTGCTCTCTCATTCTGGGCAATTCTTTTCTGTCACTCTATAAACCCTGCCTGGAGGATTCATTCACTTCAACCTGCTGAAGGATTGTCTCTGGCTCTTTAATATTTTGAGGATAGGGACAGCTAGGTGGCACAGTGGATATAGTACCAGCCCTGGAGTCAGGAGGACCCGAGTTCAAATCCTGCCTCAGACACATTAACACTCACTAGCTATATGACTCTGGGCAAGTCACTTAACCCCAATTGCCCTCACCAAAAAAAATATTTTGAGGATACAGGATGATGATGGGACCCTTGGTCTGCCATCCCCAACTTCTTGCTAAGTGACTGGACTACATCTTTTCTGGTACAGCACGCCCTCAATGTATTTTATGTCATTTTTTGGGGAGGGAGCATTAAATCACTTGCCCAGGGTCACATAGCTAGGAAGTGTCAAGTGTCTGAGGCAAGATTTGAATTCGGATCTTCCTGACTTCAAGACTCTATCCACTGCGCCACCTAGTTGCCCCTTATGTCACTTTTCAAAGTCATCATTGATCACATGTGACAGCCTGTCTTGGTAACAGACCATGTAGGCTTGCCAAGGACCTTCATGAGCTTTAAAACTGGATTGCAAATTGTTCAATTTAACCCTCTTATTTAATATATGAGGAAACTGAGGCCCATAAAGGTTATGTGGCTTGTCCAAGGTCACGCAGGGTGGGGGATTTGAACACAAGTCCTCTGACTCCAAATTCATTAAGCTGTACTCAGCCCAATGGTATTAAGAGGCTCATCACCAAGAGATTGACTATTTTTTTTTTTTGGCTAGGCAATAGGGTTAAGTGACTTGCCCAGGGTCACACAGCCAGTAGGTGTTATGTGTCTGAGGGCAGATTTGAACTCAGGTCCTCCTGAATCCAGGGCCGGTGCTCTATCCACTTCGCCACCTAGCTGCCCCTAGAGATTGACTATTAAATGCAGGACTTTGAGCCCAGGGTCACCCGTTGGTCACTTCATTCAGTCATGTATTCATGAAATTATCATTGAGCGTCTTCTCTTTGTGCACAGTGTGGGGATAGAGAGATGTATGAATAAATAGCTCATAGGCCATGGCCTCAAGGACCTTATGGTTTGGTGGGGAGGATAAGACAGTACAATACATAAATTACAACACATCCTAGACACATCAGCATTAAAGCTAGACAGGGCTTCCTAGATCATCTGGGCCAACACCCTCATCTTACAGAGAAAAAAATCAAGGTCTAGATAAAGGATTAGCTTGCCTAAGGATAGTAAGTAGTAGTGTTCCGATTTGAACTCAGATCCATAAAAGAGGTACAAATAGAATGCATGGAGGATTGAAGGGTGGAGGGCAGAGGGAGCTGACATCTATTTGAAGGGTAAGTTTCATGAATGAATTGCCTCATGGAACCTTATTTCTCTCACTTTCCACCTCCCCCTCTTTTGTTGAGATGTCTTGTTTGAATCACATTTAGTTTTTGTACAAGATGAAAAATAGGCAGAATGAGGTAAGAACCCTCACTGTGAAATGTCCCCAAATATTTGATAAATGAGAGGAGCCATGTTAGTATGCATTTGTCCTCAAAATGCTACTGGAAAAAACAATGAGCAAATTTTCTAAACTGAGAAAAACCAGAAAACAGGTCAAGAGGCCAAGAAGTCGTCATCTTTTAGGAAAATGATGTTACTAATAACGACGCCAACACAAATACTCAAATGCCACAGCATAGAGAAGAAGATTGTTTGCTATAGATATTAAGAAAAAGAACGGGAAAGATGAAGCCGTGAGAAAATGGAAAACTTAGAAAGGTGGTGATCAAAGTGCCCTCCTGGAAGTCACCCTCTCTTGGACATCGTCCAAGTTTCTAAAGTTGCATTTGGGGCAGGGGGATATGGAGCAAAGCATCTCTCCATTAATTCTCTTCTTGGAGCAACGGTTCTTAGCCTTTTCTTGCCTGGACCTCCTTTGGCAGTTCAGTCAAGCCAACACACCCCTTGCTTTCAAATTTAAAAAAATGAATAGGGTTACAAAAGAATTATCAATTTATAGTTATTGAAATATTATTTAAAACAAATTTACAGAATGCAGGTTAAGAACTCGTCTTGAATGAGTCTGTGAGATGAGTTAAGACACTGGACGGGATGATCAGGAGAATAGCCGAGTCACTAGAAAAGTCTCCAAAACATTACAACCTGAAAATGTTAAAGTGCAAGGTTTGAGAGGTGAACAGTCACAGAGGAACATAAAATCAAGAGCGGGAAGTAAGCAGGGCATTATCTATTATGCCAGCTTCCAGACTGAGAGCTATTAATATTTCCTGCCCCAGGCTTGAAAATTGTTCTCACTCTCCTACAATCTTCCAGCCTCAGACAATGAGATTAGAAGTACACATACAATCATCCAGTGGAGGCAATTAAGTTACAGAGGCCGCCTCCCCACTTCCTCCGGGGCTTCCATGCAGAGACTAAAATCTAATAGGACCAGAACATTAGGAAGGCAAAGGAGTGCATACAGTCCGCTTCAGACTTAATTTCAAACAGTGTATTTAAAATGCCCCCATAATTAAGTTACTTGAATATCTATGTCCACGGGTAATAAAGAGGCCCCATTGTGTGTGTGGCCATTGGGCAACACCGAGCTGGGACTCACTGGGCTCTCTTACTGATAGAGGCAATGACTCGTCATCTGGCAAACCTTTAACCTCTTCTTGTCCCTGTTTTTCCGTCTTGTAGCAGGAAACAGATTCAAGAAATCAGCTTCTTTGGTACAAGATGGGATAGCTGGACAGCAGCTTTTCTGACAAAGATCTGGGCTGTTTTAGTAAATTGCAAATTCAACGTGAATCAATAGTGACATGTGGGAGTCAAAAGCAAAGGAGGCTTAGGCTGCCTTGAGAAGCTTAACTTCCGGAAATAAGAAGGTGGAATTCCCTCTGACCTGTTCAGACCACATCTAGGGTTCTACTTTCCCAACATTTCCCATGTGCCTCTCTTCTCCATCCACACAGTCCCCACCCTGGTGCAGTCCCTCATTGATAAACTGGAGAGAGAACAGAGAAAGAACCCCAGAATGGCTCAGAGGATCCGAAATCATAAGATCAGAGAATCATAGATTTAATGCTAGAAGAGACCTTAAAAACCATCAGATCCAATCTCTCCATTTTACAGATGAGTAAACTGAGTCCAAGAGAGGTTAAATGGCCGACCTCAAGGTCACACAACTAATAAATATCTGAGGCAGGATTTGAACCCAGGTCAGTCTGCTTTTGAAACCAGAACCCTGAGCACGTACTGTGCAGCCTCCCAGATTGGTGAAGTTGGTACTCTTATGAATAACAGCTTAAAGAATGGCAGGGGGACACTTAGTTTGGAGAACCAAAGGCTCAGGGCAAGACAAGAATTGCCTTCAAGTACTTGAAAAGCTGCTAGGGGAGAGAAGACTCAGACTTGGTCATTTGGCTAAAGGGAAGTGACTCTTGGGTGTTCACGGGTGTGCCAGCAGAGGCAGATTGAGACTTGATGTCAGGGAAGTTTTCTACCAAAGGTATGAAATGGGCTTCCTCAAGAGAGATGGGCTTTCCCTCCATGGAAGTCTTCAAGCAGGGAAGGGAAAGCCCCTTGTGGAGCGTTACAGGGATTCCTTTGGGTTGTAGGTTAGACTATATGGCCTTCAAGGACGTTTCTAACCCTCCAATTCTGTGATTCTGAGAAAAGTGGAATGGGCTGCCTTGGAAAGTAGTTGGACCCCTCTCCCCTTCATCAAATGTCTTCTAGGAAAGAACAGATGGTCCTTTATGGGGGAACCCTTGCGGGGTTTGGGTTGAGCTGCACGGCTGCTGAGATCTCATTCAACTCTGAAATTGAGTGACTTTGAAGTCGGAAGCTATTAGGAGGGGACTCACTCCAATAGCAATGTTCTCTGGATTCTAACAGGAGGCGCTAGAGAAGACAAAGCCCCTCTAGGAACACTGGGCCTCCCGTCTTTAGCAATGGTAGAAAATAGGGCAACGAAACCTTCCATAAGGATTCCTGCAGGCTACTTATTGGCTTAGAAAACCATAGGGGGCTGTAGATGGCGCAGTGGCTAGAGCAACGGCTCTGGAGTCAGGAGAACCCGAGTTCAAATCTGGCTTCAGACCCATAAAAACTCACTAGCTGTGTGACTCTGAGCAAGTCACTTAACCCCATTTGCCTCATTAAAAACAAAAAACCAAGAAAACCACATCATAATATTATCTATGTTCTATCATATTTTTATTTTGTTCAGTGTTTCCCAATTACATTTTATTCTGGTTCCAGGATGCACAGGGGAGTGTTATAGGCCATAATTTAACACCTCTGGTCTTGAGCACTTATGGGTTTATGCTCTGAAATCTTTTAGCCATTTCTTATGCACCAGAGACATGCCCAGGATCATCATTCTGACCTCACTGATTTCAATGGCAGCAGCCCTAGGAGGCTTAACTAAAAACCCACAATTCCACCCCCTGACCCTCGTTCCCCTAAAAGTTGGCAAGCTGAGGGACTTCAATGACTTTTCTTTAATATTTAATTCATTTCTCCTCTTCCAGGCTTTAGGGTGAATGATTGCTGTTTAGAATGCCAATGACTTCTGGAACATGCAGGAAAGAATGCAGGGAAAGTAATAATGTAGTGATGGAGTTGGTGAAGTCCACTGATCTGCCCAGAGAAAAAGAGGAGGAATATACCCATCTTTATATCCATGGATTTTAAGCGGCAAACACATTTTTAATGTTTGTTGCCCTTCATACTCGAAGAGGACCACAATAATATCACTATGTCGCAGTGATGGTACAGTGCGACAGGTATGAAGGTATAGCTGATCACACCAATAGGAGCTTGGAAGGCTCTACCACAACTTGGGCACAAGTAGTCCACATGAATATTTAGAGGAGAGAGGTCTCTAAATTTGCACATCTTACATTTCTTTTGAGCTTCTGCAATTCTGCTTTGTTCATAGAGCACAGCATACTCCTTCATGTAGGCATGCCATGCCGGGCAGTCTTGTGTCAATGTCTCCTATGTCTCATAATCGGTTCCAAAGTTCTTCAGAGAGGCCTTGAGAGTGTCCTTGTCTCATTTATTTTTAATAACATATTTTCAATAGAGCCAAAGCAAAGCACTATCTCCATGGAAGTGACCCTTGGCTCCTGAAGGCTGACTCAGAAGGCTGGCTCCTGAAGGCTGGCTCAGAAGAGTCCAAGCTTAGAAAGGGCTTACCAACTCCAAAGGGTTTGAGTATGGTCCTGGTGAAGGACAGCATCTGTTGTCCAAGGACCTGCTCTATAAATTTGGAGGCTCATCCCCAAGAAATCAGCCATTAAGTGATAAAGCATTCTGGCTGCAGCAAGGCACAGAATTATCTACTAAGGCACAGAGGGGCACCATCTCCACCCAAGGGAAGCCCAATCCCCCAAAGAAATCACAAAGCTTTTGAAATAGGTTGCTCTACTAAGGGCCATATTCTTAACCGAGGGTCACCCAACCACTATGTGTCAAGCATGGAATTTAAACACAGGCTGTCCTGACCCAAGGGCCAGGTCTCTAACCACTATTCCACACTGCCCCTCAATCATCTGCATGATGGCTACTTAATAAAGATGAATAAAGTGATTAAATGAATGTTAGATCCTAAGACCCCCCATAAACTCTATTTTCAAAAAGAAGACTTTGGTTGCATAATCATTGCCTATATCACTGGCTTCCAACCCACTGTTTACAGATGTCTGTTATCGGGCGCTTTCTCCTCTTCGGGTTTTCATGAGATTGTTCTTGTTGATCTCCCCCAACTGTCTGACCACCCCTTCTCTGTCTCCTTTGCTAAATCTTCAACCAAGTCGCAGCTCCTGAGTATCCCCCAGGCTCTGTTCTGGGCCCTCCCCTCTTTTCTCTCTCTACTCTCTCCCACCATGCTCTAGTCAGCTCTCGTAGGTTCAATCATCACCTCGATGCAGGTGATTCCCACATCGATATTTCTAGCTCTAGTCTCTCCTCTGAGCTTCTGTCCTGAATCACCAGCTGCCTCCTAGGCATATTGAGCTCCATGTCCCGTAGGCATTTCGAACCCAAAATGTCTGAAACAGAATTCATTATCTTGTCCCCCAAACCCCCAGGCTTTTCTGATACTGTTGAAGACATGATCATCCTCCCCATCAGTTGGGCTCACAACCTTAGTGTCATCCATGAATCCTCCCTGTCACTCAGCCCACACTCAATCTTTTGCTAGACTTGTCATTCCTACCTTCACGGCATCTCCTCTCACTCATACAGTACCTCATGCCTGGACTATAGTCATGGCCTTTCGGTTGTTCCTTCTGCCCCAAATCTCTCCCCACTCTAATCCATTCTCCACTCAGCTGCCAAAGTAATTTTCCTAAAATGTAGGTCTGTGCTTGTGACTGTCCAGTAACAGTCCCATGGCTCCCTATTACCTTTCAGCTAAAATATATCATGCTGCATTTACAATTCTTCATGACCTTCATGACCCTTCCTACCTTTTCCAAACATCTCACACTTTACTCCCCTCCACTCACTCTCTGATCTGGCCATACTGGCCTCTTTGCCATTCCTCACACACAGCACTCATTTCCCACCTCCATGCCTTTGATGGAGTGCTCTTCCTCCTCATTTCCTTCTCTTAGAGTCCTTGGCTTCCTTCAAGACTCAGCTCAAATGCCATCATTGGCAGGACTTTGCCTATTCCCTAGTTTCTTAATCTTCATCTCTAAAGCTACCACTCACATTCCCTGTATCTATCTTGTCCATATTTATTTATTTGCATGTTGTCTCCCCCATTAGAATGTAAGCTCCTCGAGGACTTTTGCCTTTTTTTGCATCCCCAGCATTTAGCAGTGACTGGCATATAGTAAGAGCTCAATCAGTGCTTGCTGATTAATTGATTGTTGACCTCAACGATACTGGAACAGTATCTGCATGGCTCAGTACCACCTATTTTGATTACTAAAGAAACTTCTCATGATAAATTTCCTAATAGTTGTAGGTCAGTCCCTTGGTGTTCATATATGAAAGAAAGTATTTTTATATACTACATTATAAAGGGAAAGCTTAGTTTGGGCAAGAAAACATCTCTTTGGAAATAATTTTGCCTAGAACTTGATTTCCTTGTATAAGTAAGGGATGGGGCCATGTTTTCTCCCCTCCCCTTCTGTGTAATTACAGAAAGGAAGGAACAGATAAACAGCTGTATTAATATATGGGTAGAGTTCGAAGGCATGTTTCAGCCCCATCATCCTTTGACAAAACGTGAGGTGCTCTGATTACCAAATTGGAAGGGCAGCTGGCCATTGGCTGACCGAAGATTGGCATGGCACACCAGTAGAATTCTTTAAAAAGCAAAACCTGCCAAGACTGGAGACAGTCAAATTAGATAGAAAGAGAGTTGGAGCAGTTAGAGACAGGGATTGGAGACACACACATTCTCCGAACTGCCACAGACACAGTGAGGCAGTGAGGAGCCCAACCTTTGGCAGCAGAGAACAAAGTCAAAATTCAAGACACAGCCAGCTGTGGGAGTAGAGACTCACACTGGGGAGAAATATAGACCCAGAAAGGTCAGATGGACAAGGCAGGAGCAAGATAAGGACCCTACAAGGACAGAAAAGACATTGGGGCCTGAGGGTAATTGTGAGGATCAAATGAGATAATATTTGTAAAGTGCTTAGTAACGTGCCTGGCACACAGTAAGTGCTATATAAATGTTAGCTGTTATTGTTATTCTTAGGGACACACACAGTACAGGAGGTATCAGCTGCCTTGGCCACATGCATTCCCTACTTGAGTGCCTCTTTGCCAATTTGTTATGCTATATGTATCTTTGTGAAAGTATGACCCAACTTTTATGGGGGAATTTTTTCATCTACTACTACATTTACAAAATGCCTTTGCTTTGAATGAATTATGTCTATTAGAAGATTATTAAAGGTAAGCTTACTGGTGGGGGTTCATGAGTATAATTTTAGGAAGTGTGGGACCCACAAACTATACTCTGAATCTGTGAGAGTAATCACTCTGGGGGATCCAACCTTCAAGCCTATGAATACCAAGTTTGGGGGGTGGGGGAGCTACAGCTCCCAGAGGGAGTGCTAGAATCATAATCAAAGGTACATGACATCATTCACGATCTGAGCAGCCAGAAAGCATCTCTGATGTTTTTGTCTTTTCATCTAGTTTCAAAATGTCAAATGGATCAAGTCAGTGACATTTAGTGAGCATCCAAAATGTACAGTCAGACACTGACTGTTCCTAGTGCCGAGGGAACATCAATAAAAAGGAAAACAAGTTATAATTAACCCCTTGAAGAACTTGGAAATGACTGGAAACCATGAAGAATCTTAAAGATGCCTCTGGTACTTAGCAATGACTTCTTATGGCTTAGAGGCTCTTGAAGGCTCGGCCCACACAGTGCAGTTTGGAAGGTCCTGCCAAGGTGGAAAAGCTTTGATTATAGCCTAGGGATGAACTATATGTCTCGTGTCCCAAGATTAGCCCAGCTACATTCAAAGAAGCTCAGCAACAGCTTGGCAGCCAATGGATGAATTTTTTCAGCCATCATAAGTCGTAAGGAATTTCTACTGAGTTACAAAAGGGTTATTGTCATCTTCATTGATGGAAGGAAGACCCCCACCTGAGGAAACCACAATCCCTCAAGTTCTAGGACGGATACATAGAACTGGAATGTTGTCAGTGGAGGGAAATCCTGGTAGAGGAACTCCCTCCACCAATGCAGAGCATCTCTGATTCTGGAGCCAAACCCTGAGGTTTAGAGATGATAAGTGACTTACCTTTGTTCATAAAGCTAGTAGATATCAGTGGTAGCATTCATGCCCAGGTCATCCATACCCCATGCCTGTCCTCCTCCACTACAGCCTGTCTGCCTACCAGCTAGGCACAATACTTTAATGTTTACCAATGATCTGTGACCCTTATTATCTGTATGACCTTGAGTTAGTCACTTCACCTCTGTACACCTCAGTTTCCTTATATAAAATGAGGGAGCTGGACTAAATGGTCAAAAAGGTTCCTTCTAATTCTCGATCTATGGTCCAACGGTAAAGGAAACCAGCAACACGGATTTCCTGGAGATGATTGGTGTTGGCAAAGAAAACACAAATACTACTATGGCATCTGTGAGATAGTCCTTTAGCCACATTATTCCTTCACTTATTTAATTAGAAAAGTTAAAACATGCATACAAAAATTATTTTATTTTATTCACAGAAGCTCCAAGTTTAAAGCAACCTCCTAGGTCATCAGATCCAACCTGAACCTGAACAAGAAGATTCTGGTGAACAACGAAGGAAACAAGCACCTACTGTGTGCTGGGTCTTGTGCTAAGCACTTTAAAAATATATCTCTTTTGATCCTCACAATGATCCTGGGAGGTAGGCACTATTATTATTCTCATTTTATAGTTGAGTAAACTGAGGCAGACAGAGGTTAAGTGACTTGTCCAAGGTTACACAGCTAGCAAATATCTGAGGTTAAATTTGAACTCATGCCATCCTGGTTCCAAGTCCAGTGCTCTATTCACTACACCACCGATAAGCAGCTGCCAGTAGAACAAGAATTCTCCTGACTAAATTATCAATAACTGTTTGCATGTTGTCTGTTCCGTTAGAATAGTAAGCTCCTTGAGGGCAAGAAATGTTTTTGCCTTTCTGGTATTCCCAGAATTTAGCACAGTGCCTAGCATATAATAAGCACTTAATACATGCTTTTTTTTGCAAAGCTAATTAAAGGTGTTTTAGATTTATTGCTTATATGTGTATTAACTTTAAAAAAAAATTTAACCTCCATTCTTTACTCCTTTTAAGCCCAACCAGGGACCTTGAAATTGAGACCGAGGCAGGTTAAATGATGAACCCAAAGTCAGAAAGCAGGAAAGGAAGCATCAGGAGTTGAATTCAAACTCCCTTTTGCTTCACCAAATCCCCTGCCCTATCTGCAGTGATGCCCTAGAAGAATCATCATCAATGCATGAAAAAACATTGGCACATGTTTCCATTAGAATGGCCTGGCAGTTGAATGCTTTGTCTACCCATAGGCACATATGAAACTCAAGCAACTATCAATGGCCCTCCCCCAAGGCCCTCCACTGATGCCATTACAGTGTGGGTCATCTTGAGTTCCCAAGGGCTATGCCAGCCCAGCACAAGCAGTAGCAGGTCTCCTCAAACTGGCAATGTGAGCCAGGGAAGCTGGCTGCTTAAGTACTGGCCTCACTAAGGACAGAGGTTCTCTTCATCAAGAGGTTGGCCATGAGGCCATGAATTCCTTGACCATGGAAAGCCATGAAACAAACCCCACATGACGTTTCAGAGTCACTGGAGAAGATAGAGGATGACATCTTGCGTCCTCTGTTTGAATCATTACTCAGAATATTAATAATCATTAGGATGACAACATCCCACCACCAGTTTCTGACCATTTCTAACTCAATGCAAAGTAGGGCCTTATTAAACTCTCAAATTATGGTAGACCTATAGCGGTGTTTTCAAACTACTTGGCAGTGAGAATTATTTTACTCTGAGGTAAATCAAAAGGGTCATTTCCATTTTATTAGCACTAGACTGGCAAGCAGAGCGAGGCTGGCACAAAGGTCATAGAACAGAGGTTGGTCCTTAACTTTTCATGTGTCATGGACCCCTTTGGCAGTCTGGTGGAACTTAGGTATCCCTTTGGAGAATCATGTTTTTAAATATATAAAATACATACAATTATGAAGGAAGCCAACTATATTGATACACTATTATCAAAATGTTTTTTTAAAAAGTTCACAGACTTGTTTAGAAACTTGTTCAGAGAATTCAATGACAAGGATGGGAAGGCCTAATATATTTGGTCTCAATTTAATTTTTTTCATTCTGAACTTTAACACCCAATAAAATGAGTATTTTCATATACAAAGTATGTGGAACAAAAAAGAGGACAGGTATAGGAAACTTTTCCTTTTAAGTAAATATTAAATTAAACACGTGACTTCCACGATGTCCTGCTTCTAAGTGTTTCCTTCCAGCTTTCTTTCTGTTATCTTCTGTACATTAAAAAAAAAAAGAAAAGAGAAGAAAAAAAGTCTTCAATGACCCTCTTTTCTTTCTGTTCGGCAGCCCTGTCACTGACTCCCATCTCTTTCCCTCCTCCCTCAACCCATCCAACGGAACAAAAGAAAGAAAAGAAAACCCTCCTAGCAAACATGCGGAGTCAAGCAAAGCAAATTCCCTCATTGGCCATGTCCAAAACTGCACCTCATTCTGCACCTTGAGTCCATCATCTCTGGCAGCAGGTGGGTCCTGTGAGTCATTTTCAGTTCTCTGGAGATGGGATGGGTCATTTCATTGATCAAAGTTCCCCAGGTTTTTAAAGTGGTTTTTGTTTACAATGTTGTTTCTATAAAAATTCTTCTCCTGGCTCTGCTTACTTCTCTCTGCATTAGGAAGTACAGGTCTTCCCAGGAAGAATTTTGTTTGCAAGCCTCTTCTCTGACAGTTACGCAGTGTTTCCCTCTTTATCTCTGTCTGTGTCTATCTCTTTATCGTAGCTGATACAGAAACTGGGAGCTTCAGGATTTAATCAGCAAAGATGTTTTCCTGCCAGACCCAGCCTTCCAAGAGATGGGCCTGATGTCTTTTACAGAACAAAACGTCTGCTCTGAGAAGAGCGATGGGCCCTGATACTTTAGCAAAGGAAATGAATAACAACAAAATACAAACGACCGAAGGTGTTAGAAGTTTCGTTGTTCCAAAGACAAATAGGAAGAAGGAGACAGATTTAGCCAAGGACTCCAAGCATATACCTGGTTTTCCTAGGTGATTCAGGATCTTTAATGTCATGAAGGATGACTCATGGGATGAAAGGGGCTCTTGCCTTTGGTATACCTCAACATGTCATGTGAAGTCAAGTCAGATGTGCCTGGAAGCCAGTGAATTGAGTGCTTGGGGCAGCTTTGAAATTCCCCAAGATGCGCTAGTAAATAGGCTTGAGACTGTGGCTACCCTGGGAGATCTGCTCCAGTCTGGAATGTCTCCAGATGCTCTATTTAGGGTCTAAATTGGGCCAAGGTTCTCTCTCTGAACTTTAGTTCAAGGAGGAAAATTGGCAGTGGAGAATGGGTTGAAGAGGAGAGCTGGTTCCCTAGTCTCTGGGAAAACATAGGTTCAGGAAGTGGGGATTCGAAGTGCAGCAACTGGACCATTCCAGTTCTCCAACTGATGTGGCCATCTCCTCCAATGAAGCAGCTCATCACCCCATTCACAACTGCCCATCCTGTGTGTCTCATTGTCTGAGTCCACTCTCCAGGTCATACTCCGCACCTGGCACAATGGATCACTCAGAACTGGAAGATTCAAATAAACAACCCACTTACTAATAAATATATTCAAAAACTCACCTGGTAAAAAACAAGTCCCAACACAGTTAAAAATAAGTTCAGGAGAATAAAAGCAGATAAAAGTCATCGGCAAAGAGAAAAAAAGCAGTCAGCAGAGGTCCCCTGAGGTCCTGGGAGCTCTCTGCCAAAGTCCTGAGAACAGCTTTTCTATTTTCTTGTCCAAAGGCCCCGCAGGTGAGTCCCCAGATCAATCCACATGGGGCAAAGTTAGCCCCAGCTATCCCATTGGCACCACCCCAGTCCCAGCAGTATTGTAGCCCACAAGTTCCACTTGCAGGTTAACTACAGTTTTTGCCCACCATGCAGGGGACCTTCCTTGATTTCTCAGGAAATCACAGGGGTACCCATTGAGCATGTAGGAGGGCTATGCTTAGGTTATCTCGTACTCTAGCCATATGACTATCTCATCTTTTTGCTTATGACTTTCTTAAATGACATCCTTTTGTTCTGGTTCTCCACCAAAATTCTCCGTCTGTAGCCTGCTCACCCACCCCTACCCTTGTCTTCCCATTGCCTTCTGGGGATTACTTATTTTCTAGCTTTCAAAGACTGCAATGTTCCATGACTCAATACGGTACCACATGATTGGTGAAAGGCTGCGATTAAAAAGATGCACCATGGGCTTGAACCACAGTGGGAAGAAATACCAAGGAGCCACGCAGTCAACTAACTGGCTAACTTGGTGATACAAGTGATTGTAAGTTCCTCAAATGTAGAAGCTGTGTCTTGTACCTAAAGGTGTTCAGACATTAAGTGTATCTACTGGAAAAAGGCAAAATTAAACTAACCACGCCCACTCCAACACTGCACCCAATCAGGAGATCCCAATGGAAAGGATCAGCTCTAGAGCTAAAAGGGCTCTCAGGGGTCATCTAGCCTAATAGCCACATTTTGCAGATGAGAAAACTGAGAACCAGAAAGCTTAAAGAACTTGCCCGAGGTTGGATAAGGAGTAAGTAGCAAAAGTGGGATTCGAACCCATATTTTCTGACATCAAATCTAGCTTTCCTTCCCCTGTACTTTGCTACCTCTTGTAGTCTAATACAGCCAGCTCATTATGATGAAAGTTTGAGAGAGAGAAAAAGGAGGGGAAGACTTACTCCAGGAAGGTTGTCAGGTAGCTTTCTCTCAACATAGGCATTATCTCATTTGAATAGGTTCAGCAACCTCTACCTGATCAAGAATCCCCTCTATGACACCTCCCAAGGGGTCATCCAGCCTTTGCTTGAATACCTCTAAGGAAGGGGAGCTCACTACCTCCCAAGGCAGTTTCTCAAAGTACTGGAGAGTAACTAGCTGGAAGGCTGACCAATCCTACAGGAATCTCAGTCAGTGAAAACAGAAGCCCTGCTGAGTCCAGATATCCAAATTAAGTTACTGCAAAGCAAGCTGATTCTCAATCAGATTATATGCAGATGCAAATTTATTTAATTTTATCTAGCCAAGGGCAAAATTCTTATGCTTGCTGGCATGACTATTATTTTTATAAGTCCACCTCCCATGCTTCAAGTCCATTCCCTTCCCCAAACAGCTTCTTTTCTCAATTTAGTTTAGACTACAAAACTAAAGTCATTTTAGAGTGAAAAAAATCACACCAAATTTACTCATTTAAAAAAAAAAATTATATCATCTCCCCTCTACCCTCCCCCATCATCTTCCCCAGAAACTTATCACAAGGAATAAATAACTGATGGTTTTCTCATGTCCTGAACTGCCATTTTTTAATCCTCAACCAACAGAGTCAAATTCCAAAGCAAAGCTCCAATGGGGGGGGGGCGGAGGGAGTATTATGCAAATGGCTTCAAAATATTTTAAAGCAGGCATGACTTCAGCATTTCGATATTGGCGGAAAGGGCTTTAATATGCAAGGCAAATGCTGGATGCTTAGCGGATCCAAATGCCAGTCTATAGATTTGAAAGACTAAAGATCACATCACCAAGAGTCTGACAGAAGTGACAGATTGCAATGTGCCAATGATTTATGCCAATGTCTTGCTTGACGATACCGTTATAGACAGCACTGTCATTAAAAAGTCCCTGCTGACTCCCAGTCGCATTTATGGTGCACAGATTATAGGTGAGCCTGAGGATCGAAACCTTCCCGCCTTGTAGATTTCAACGACCAGGATATTTCTCACTGGAGTTAGTTATTACATGTGCCCAGAATCTTCCTCCCCAGCTCTGTATTGCTGCTCTGTTAGGTTCTGTAAGCACAGCCAACCTACACAAGGTTGCTGAAGAAGGGAGAAATTGTCCATTTCTGCCAAGGAAAGTCTGAGAGTGGGAAGGGAATTTCTTAGCAGCCCCAGACTCACAAATAAGGAGGGGGTCTTTCTCAGCTTTCCATTGTCTCCTACAAGCTGGTCTTATAATGGGACAAAGACACAGCCTACAGTTTCTAAAGAGCATCTTTGGAAGCAAAGCTCTGGAGGAAACTGTCAGAATTGTTATGGATTGACCTTCAGCAATGTGTGTGATATTCCATTGTCGTGATGGACCTCCGTCATTTCTGAAGTGATTACTAAAACAACCAACTCCAGCAGGATTGTTCTCTTAAGTAATTAGCTTCCTGTGATTTATGTTTAAATGCACCCCCTCAAATATGCAAATACTCATTGTGTTAAGTGGAATGGAGGGGTTTTTTAAGCACTTGGACAGCGATGACAGAATGCTCTATTGTTCAAAAATTCCATTCCAAGAGACCAAGTCTATTTCATTATCAATTTAGAGAAAAAGACCCTGGATATTATAAGCTAAACGTCATTTGCAGAAGGCCATTCCCCAAAAATATTCTGAGTTTTGCTTCAGCTTAACCTTTGGGTACTCAGAGATTACAGTCATAAGCCTGTGATATTAAAAAAAAAAAGGATTGCAGCAGTCACCCAATTTTTCCTGAAAAAAATTCAGACAATCCCAGAGATGTTTCTGAAGTACTGATCTGTTAGAAATAGCCCATGACTTTAGCTCTCTTTGCACTGGCATCTTTCAGGAAAACATACACTTTCAAATGCATGGTGGGAAGAGGCCAGCCAAAAAGATGATGGCAGCTCTGCCATTTGGAATTTGTAACGATGTGGTATTGTTCTTTGTTCCAAACATTATTAAATGTGGCCTTGCGTTCACCTGAGGGCATGTGATGCTTTTGATCCCTAAATCATTCTAACCAAAAAGTCTAACCTGCAATGAATATTAAATACCAAAATTTGCCAAAAACAAGATCCATGCTATTTACTTTGTAAGAAAAGAAGTTACAATAATGATGATAATAATAATAATACAATTCACATTTGCAGAGTGTCACAATGGAAAGAGCATTGGAATAGAAGTCAGAGGAAGTGGGTTTCAATCCAGTTCTGCTGCTTATTACCTTTGTGCCCTTAGCCTCCCTGAACCCCAGTCTCCTCAACTGTCAAATGTGAAAGTTGGCCTAGATGACCCTGAGGGACCCTTCCAGCACTTAATATATGATTATATTATCTTTTAAAATTTGCAAAACATTCCATGCACACTGCCTCATTTGAGCATTACAACAGCCTTGGGAGGTAAATATTGCAAGTATTATTTTAGACTTTATTTAATGGAAAAGGAAACTGAAGCTGAGAGAGATTAAGTGACTTGTCCAGAGCCTCTCCACCAGGAAGGCTCAGTCCTAGGATTCTTGGAGGTCTTCCTGACTCCAGGCTGAGTGCTTTATCTTATAGACCGTGCTGACTTTCCTGATCCTAGGGGCGTTAGCTGAAGCTACTGGCTAGGTGCTCTGTGCAGGGTGTATGATCTCCTGAATAAACATACTAGGTTCTGCTTCTCTTTGCTACTGGCTCATCACCTTATGAAGCATTTCTCCAGGTTCAAAAGCAACTTGATGTATGGATAATAAGAAATTACTAAAATTGCAGTCTCCCTGTTTTTCTGCCTCTGTCTCTCTGTCTCTCTCTGTCTCTGTCTCTGTCTTGTCTCTCTCTCTGTCTCTGTCTGTCTCTCTCTCTCTCTCAGCATCTCTCCCCTC
Source organism: Vombatus ursinus (assembly GCF_900497805.2). Taxonomy (NCBI): domain Eukaryota; kingdom Metazoa; phylum Chordata; class Mammalia; order Diprotodontia; family Vombatidae; genus Vombatus; species Vombatus ursinus. The sequence continues at coordinate 49,916,756 of NW_020954577.1, read as the reverse complement.
ATCTCATCCTGAGCTAGGGAAAATTTCCTCTCCCTTTTGAGTTAGATTTTCTTCTCAGAATCTCAAATCATGCACTTGGTGGTTTGTACTAAAATAGCTGTAAATTGCCATATAATGTAATAGCAATTTAAATAGCATAAAACATTTTTAAAAAGCATTAAATTAGAGCACAGCAGCCTAGATATGAATGGAAGCACTGAAGTTCAATTTCTTTTCCTCCCTCCCTTTATCCCTTCCTTTTAGAGAAGCAATGGGAAGTAAAGGAGTTAGGGAACTTTCCCAGAATGACTTTTTGGGAAGCAGAGTGGGGAAGGTAGTGAGTGGTCATCAATCATTTCACCAGCCATGATCCACTCTGCTCAGTCTGCTGGTGTCTACTGTCTCCTCTTCCTAACTTTATGTATCCTCTGCCATGCCACAAATTCTCCATCCTGCATGTTTGCTCTGCTTTCTTTTAGAGGGACAGCCCCTAGTCCTCAATTCCCCTGCTTCCTCTCCAGCATGGCTCACCATCTTGCTCTTCTGTCTAGGCAATATGGCCTCTAACCATCAGTGTCTCACAGGGCTGTCCTAGACCTTCTTTTCAACTCCATATTACTTTGCTTGATGATCTTATCAGATCCCATGGATTTAACTACCATCTCTATGTTGATGATTCTCCTCTCTACCTATTCTACTCCAATATCTCATTTCCAACTGCCTTTCAGACATCTGCAGTGGTCAGAAAGAGCAAATATAGGCTCAAGATTGGCACAAAGTATTAGCACCAGTATTAGTCTCCTCGTGTTATATTTGATGGAGTTCAGCCAAGAAGAATTCTTGGACAGCTTGCTATTCTATTACTGTTCTTCTAGGTTTAATGTTTGGCAGACTCTTGGGAAGAATAGGATGATTGGGTGGGTTTTAGATTTTTTTTTTTAATGAATAGAAGTGCACTCTCATCTCCTGAAGGCTCACTAGAAGTGTCTTCAAGAAAAACTCCAGCAGCAGCAGACAGGATAGGTACTTCATCCGGTTCCCATCTGGTTTTGATTTAGCCCACTAGGTCTCTGTATTTACAGAGCTTTCCATTTCACATGGCTTGGAGGTTATCTATTTAAAACATTGTTCTTGGGTTTTTCTGGGTCAGTGTATATCCAAGCAACTGTAAACAACAGTTTTGTCTACACAAATGTTCTAATTTCAGCACTGGAATCCAAGTCTTCCAAACTCCAAAGTCAGCTCTCTCCCTACTATATCACCCTGCCTTTCACATACAGATATATATACACACATACACACATACACACACATGTGTATGTATGTATGTGTATGACACTCTCTCCACCAATGCAAATTGGCAACTCATTTGTAACTTACAGTCTTAAGAGGCTTGCCTAGGAACAGAGAGGATAAATCACTTGCCCGTGGTCACATAACTTTTATGTACCAGAAGCAAAAATTGAACCCAGGACTTTCTGACCCCAAGACTGGTCCTCTATGTACTACATAATTCTTCCTTTGTTAATAAGTTGTTGTCTCTCCTCTCACTCTTCTAAACTCCTTACAATCCAGCTTCCAACCCCAACATTCCACCCAAAGTGCTCTCTCCCAAGTCACCGATGATCTTTCAGTTGCCAAATTTAATGCCATCTTCTCAGTCCTCATTCTTCTTAACCCCTCTGTAGCCTTTGACACATTTGATCATAGTAATAGACAGCAACCTACTATGTGTCAGGTACTGTGCTAAGTAATTTATAAATGTCATCTCATTTGGGAAGCAAATGGGATTATGATTCTGATTATTACACCGTTATCACCCCCTCCTTGATACTCTCTTCTCTCTAGGTTTTCAGGACAACGTTCTCTCCTGGCTCTCCTCCTACTGATCCGTCCGATCCTTCTCAGTCTGCTGAGATCCTCCTGGATCCCCATCCTCTAACCATCAGTGTCTCACAGGGCTGTCCTAGACCTTCTTTTCAACTCCATATTACTTTGCTTGATGATCTTATCAGATCCCATGGATTTAACTACCATCTCTATGTTGATGATTCTCCTCTCTACCTATTCTACTCCAATCTCTCATTTCCAACTGCCTTTCAGGCATCTCAATTTGAATGTCCAGTAGACATCTTAAACTCATCATGTCTAAAACTGAGTCCATTATCTTTCCCCCTAAACCCTACCTTCCTCCAAACTTCCCTTCAAGGGTACCACCATCTGCCCAGTCCCCCACAGGCTGACAACCTGGTGGTCCTCCTCAACTCCTCACTCTCTCACCAAATCCTATTCTCTACCCTTGTTTTCCAGCCTGTTGATTTCACCTTTGCAATATCTCTCAAATACAGCTCCCTCTCTCCTCTGATATTGCCACCACCCTGATGCCTTCTGGTGGGTCCCCTTGCCTCAAGCCTCTTCCCACTCCAATCTATCCTCCATTTGGTCACCCAAGTGATTATCCTAAAGTGTAGATCCAACCTTGTCTCTGCCTCCCCTCTAATCAATGAACTCCAATGGCTCCCTATCACCTCCAGGCTCAAATACAATGTCCTCTGATTAGCACTCAAAGGCCTTCACAGTATAGTACAGACACCTTTCCCCCTTTTTAGACCATATTCCCCACTGCCTACTCTTCCATCCAGTAACAGTGGCCTCCTGGCTATTTCACAAACAAGATACTCTATCTCTCAGCTTCGGAAATCCACTCTGCTGTCTCCCTTGCCTGGACTACTTTCCCTCCTCATCTCTGCCCACTAGTTTCCCTGGTTTTCTCTAAGTCCTAAGTCAAATCCCACCTTTTACAGGAAGCCTTTCCCAACCCCTCTTACTTCTAGCGTTTTCCCTTTATTAATGAGTTCCTATCTATCCTCTACATAGCTTGTTTGTACATATCTGCCTGTTGTCTCCAGAGGGCAGGGACTATCTTTTGCCTCTTTTTGGATTCCCAGCGCTTAGCCCAATTCCTGGCCCATAGCAGGCACTTAAATGTTTATTAACTGATTGCATTATGTCATTCATCCCACTAGATTTTTCTTCTTGCTGCTGCTAGTTTAACATCTCCCCAGTTCCGTAAATAGAACTCTATCCTTGGGACTTAGACAACCAGTAATTCATGGCGGCTTGTGTGTTCTGCTAACTTCCCAAAAGGAAGTTCAAGGCTGTAAGTTAATCTTTGCAAGACTAAAGGCTTAAAAGCATCTGAAAAGACCATTGAAGGTCAGAATTTGCATATTGATCCCACAGTGTGTTTATTCTCTAACAAACACATAATTAACTATGCTTTTATTGAATTTTGGTTCATGACCCATTTTATTTGTCATACTTTCACTGCTAATTCCACTGAAGTGAGGGGAACATATGTTAGCTAAGAGGAAGGCAGCCTGCTAATCTATTTGGAGAGCCCAGATTTAAGAGACCCTAAACATCACCGCCATTGTCAGCTCTTAGATCAGCAGCTGTGTTCCAGTCTGATAATATCCCTCTGGCCATGAGACACCTCACGAAGACGATCGACTCTGCCCAGAAAGTTATGATACGTTGCAGAGAAACAAACAACATCCCAAACATAGCATGGATCACAGTACTCCTGGACTGAAAAATCCTCTGATGGTGAGTCAAGCACCTTCTGGCATTAATAGGATCACAGACTCAGAGCTGGAAGGAAGCACAGAGCTCATCTATTCTAGCTTTTTCATATTTGTGTTGTTTCTGTATACACACGTCTTTATCTCCCCCATTGGCACATAAGCTACTTGAGAGGAGGGATTGTTTCATTCTCTGTGATTGCGTCCCCAGAGCCCAACACAGTGCCTGGCACATGTGCTACTTAACAAAGGCTTTTTGGATTGATATGGTTCCCCAAATGTTTCCTGCCTCTCTGAATTCATACAAATGACTATAGCAGGAGCGCGCGCATGTGCACACGTGCACACACACACACACACACACACACACACACACACACACCACTGCAATATACTCCAGGCCTTCTCATCTCTCCTTGATAAAATTCTGCATTTCTTTCAGGACAAAACTCAGGTACCTCCTCTTCCATGCAGGCTTCCCTGATTCTCAGCAACTCAAAATACTTTCTCTTTCATAATTTTATTTCCTTGATTAAAAATATCATAGTTCTATTGGGCTATACTTTAGCTGGGGAAGGAGGGGTAACACCGTAAGTGTTTGTATCTCTCTTTTTAAAAAATATTTATTTATTTTTTGTTTTCAACATTCACTTTTATAAGGTTTTGAGTTCTAAATTTTTCCCCTTCCCTCCCCTCCCCCTCCCCAAAACAGCATGCAATCTGATACAGTCTATACGTGCACAATCATATTAAACATACTTCCACATTAGTCATGTTGTGAAAGAAGAAGCAGAACAAAAGGGAAAAATCATGAGAGAAAAAAAAGAGAAAATAGTATGCTTCAATCTGCATTCAGACTCCATAGTTCTTTCCTGGATGCGGATATCATTTTCCATCATGAGTCTTTGGAGTTGTCTTAGATCTTAGGAATTGCTGAGAAGAGCACAATTAGTTGGTCATTGTGCAATGTTGCTGTTACTGTGTACAATGTTCTCCTGGTTTTGCTCACTTCACTCAGCATGAAGTCATGTAAGTCTTCACAGGTTTTTCTGAAGCCTGCCTGTTCATCATTTCTTGTAGCACAAGGGCACTCTGAATCAGCTTACATGCATCGTTCCCTGCTTCTCTGAATCCCTCAATTTCATCATTTAAGGGCACACTAATATTCCATTGTATTCATACACCATAAGTTGTTCAACCATCCCATAACCAAGGGACAGTAACTTTTTTTGGTTGTTTTTTTAAGCACACACAAAAAGTGCTGCTATGAATATTCTGATAAATAGGGCCATTATTTCTTTTCTTTGACCTTGGAGCCCATGCCCAGCAGTCCCACTGCTGGGTTAAAGGGTATGAACAGTTCATTCAATTCCAAATTGTTTTCCAGAACAGTTGGACCAATTCACAGCATTGCTGGTGGCTTTTAGGAGCAATTCAGAGCTTGTAAATCAACTCAATGTGAAGGTATGATCATCCAGTGACTTAGGGCACACACAGAACTCAGGGACATGTTTGAGAGACCATACGCATTATCTCCCTCTTGCTGCCATCCTTCTGGTCACTTTTATCCCTAAAAACTCTGTTAATGAAACTGAGAACCTCTTGCCTTATCCCAATTCTCCATTCAATGCATTCCATTCCAATCCAAGCCAGCAAGAATTTAACTGCCTACTATGTGCAAGACATGTACAAGACACTGTGCCTGGGACTGAGGATTCAAAGACAAATGCCAAGGAATCCCTACCCTCAAGGAGCTTATACCATGTGGGGCAGGGATGAAAAGATACAAAGTGGAAACAAAAAAGTAGATTCGTTATAATTTGAAAATGAAAAGAACCCTGGGGACTTGTCTAGAAAGACTTCCCACAGGAAAGATCATAAGAGCTGGAGGTGAGAAGGAATTGCATTTCAAGTGTAAAGGGGATGATTAGAGGCATCCCTTGATCTGACGAATGGGGGCAACTCCCTTGAAGCTAAGCATGGGCTGTCCAGGCCCTGAGGATGGATTGCACTCTGTATCAGCATTAAAGGTTTTGTGCTTAGGATGACAAAGCGATCCCTCATGAGGTGCTCCATCTAAGTGACCATGAAGTGCCTTCCAACCAGTCAGTCAATAAACAGTAAGCACCTGTTATGTGCCAGGCACAGTCCTAAACCGTGGGGATACAAAAAGAGTCAAAAGACAGTCCCTGTCTTCAAGGAGCTTACAATCTAATGGGGGAGACAAGTGAATAAACAAATACCAAGCAAGCTATAGACAGGATAAAAGGAAATAATTAACAGAGGGAAGGCACTGGAATTAAAAGGCAAAGACTTCCTGTAGAACGTGGGAGTTTAGTTGAGACTTAAAGGAAGCCAGGGAGGTCAGTAGTTGGAGCAGAAGAGGGAGAGAATTTCAGGCATGAGGGAGAGTGGGAGAAAATGCCCAGAGCCAAGAAATGGATTGTCTTGTTCGTAGAACAACCGCCAGGAGGCCAGAGTCTCTGGATCGAAGGGTACATGTCAAGGAGTAAAGTATAAGAAGACTGAAAAGGTCTATAAAAGAAATATATATAGATAGATAGATATGTTTATATATGTATGTGCGTATGCACACATACATATATGTGTACATACATATACACACATACAAATATAAATATAAATCTTTGGGACTCTCACTCCAGCTTTGGGCATTTTCTCTGGCTGCCCCCATGCCCACAATGCTCTCCTTCCTCATCTCTACACCCGGCTCCCCAGCTTCCTTCAGGTCCCATTTAAATCCCATCTTCTACAGGAAACCTTTCCCAGCCATTCTTATAATTCTAGTGCCTTTCTTCCATTGCTTATTTCCTCTTTATCCTGTCTGTAGCTAATTTGTACACAGGTGTTCTCACGTTCTTTCCCCCATTAGATTGTGAGCTTCTTGAGGGCAAGGACTGTCTTTTGCCTTTCTTTGTATCCTCAGCACTTAGCACAATGCCTGGCACATGGCAGATATTTAACAAATGCATATTGACTAACTCTGTCTACTCTCCCATGAGCTTCAAGCCAAGGAGGAGAGGATTCCTCTTTCTATACCCAGTGCAATGGTAGCTATGAGCACATGGCAGTGAGAACATGTGCTTACCTACGCGAACCTGATCCCATATGTCCGGTCCCTGGCTGCTTCTTCTGTTTTGCGGATTATTCTCTGAGCCCCAGTTAACAATCAGCAATTCTGAGAAATAGGCAAAGAAAAAGCAGCGCCAGGAAATATTGCCAGGAGGATCCTACAGCCAACAGCACCCATGCAATGCCTGGGCTTGCCAGGAGAGCCAGGCTTGGAAATCAGGCAAATAATACTAGTCAGAGATGAAAGTGAACTCTGTTTAGGAGCTGCTACAGATTGTCTTTGTGCCCTGGGAGAATGTATGTGATGGATTATGGTTAAATGATTCCTTTATATTTTAATTGTAACAGTGATTGGGCAGCCTGTTTATAACATGAATATACACTAGATATGAAAATGCCCCATCCCACGTCTTATGCAGTGGGAGGATGGCAGTGCCTGGGCACTCCCTTCCTCTCCTGGCTTCAAGAGGGGTATTGGGCTGGAATCACAATGATTACACACCAGCTAGTTGAAGCCTGTGGCTATGACTTTTAGGGTTAAGGATTAAAGCTACTTCGCCTCATCTCTCTAAGTAACTTTCTCTCATGCCTGCCTTGACCAGGGGGTATATGGGGAGAGGGAGGAAGTAGTGCCACCCTGCCCTCCATATGCTTATTACATCTAAGACAACCACAGACATTCATCAAAGGCAGCATGTTCAACGGTCATCTAGGAAATCAGACATATGTGTTTAGGGGATAGAATACACCTAGAAAGCCAGGGTTCTCTACGACATAGGAGCAAGATGGAATCTTAGCTCAACTGGGGAAAGATTTGACCCAGTGGCTCCAATCTTGACAGTGTCTGGGACTGTTGGCACTGGAAACATTGGAGTGACACATTTTCCCTCTGTGCTAGCAGTCTCCTATTTGTCCTTCGAAGCACACACCTTGCCTCTTCTTCCTCCATCACTCTCCCTCCTCTGCTTCTCTTTCCAGCCAATCAGGAGTCATACCTTCTAATAGGTCCAACTCAACTTAAGCCAGGGTCCCTTGGGGCTCCCCACTCAGGTCATAGCTAACACAGGCATGTACTCATTCTAACTTGAAAAACTGTAAAGGAAGCTTCCTACATTCTTATTTCCAAACATTTCCAAGGAATCTTATGACTGAGAGACTCCCATCCAGACTGACCTTATTTGTGGTTTCAAGGCACGTTCTGAGAGTTCATTCTACTCATGCCAAGCCCTTGATCTCTGATTGTTTAAGCAAATGCATTGCAAAGTAGTTTAGAGCCACTGTATTATCTATTAATTATCAGTGAGTACAGAGCCAACCAACTTCTCCTCCAACTAACTCTCATCATTAATAAATATTTATTGAGCAAAGAGGAAGTACCAGAGACCTTACAGAATCTACAATAAGCACAGCTCCAGCTTCCCAGATCTGACAAGAAGATCTAAATTTCATTAAAACAACAACAACAACAGTAAATGTTGCCAGGCAAGGTGATGCAGTGGATAGAGCCCTGGGCCTAGAGTCAGGAAGGATGAATTCAAATCCAGCCTTAGACAATTCTTAGCTGCATGACCCTGGTCAAGTCACTTAACCTCTGTTTGCTTCAGTTTTCTCATCTGTAAAATGAGAATAATAATAGCACCCACCTCTCTGGGTTGTCGTGAAGATCAAGTGAGATAATATTTGTAAAGCTCTTAGCACAGTGTCTGGCACATAGTAGGTGCTTAATAAATGCTTATTGGCTTCCTTTCCCTCATCCAAGTTCCCAGATCTCCTCGTGGACCCTAAGGTAAAGAACCCCTTCATTAACCTCAACCCAACAAGAGTCAACTAGGTGCCATGCACTGGGGACCAAAGACAAAAATGGAGCAATCCCTGCCCTCAAGGAGTTTACACCGGAGTGGGAGGGGGTTGAAGTTGGTAGGACAAGATACAAGGAGAAAAACATAATCAGTGGATAAACATCAATTACCAAGTGCCAGGCAAGCTGCTCGGTGGCTTCTAAGGTCCCTCCCAGCTCTGCCTATGATTTCCAGTCCAAAGCTAGATGACTGGTGTCACTGGAAAACCAGGCCTTCCTTTCCTTCCTTTCCTCCTGGTATTTTCAAAATATTTGAGCTTCCTTTGGGATCCTCATATGTAAAGGGTGAAGGGAGGTTATTGCTAAGCTACTCATCACATGTATGTCAACACCAATTCACATTCATGGAGTACCCACTGCATCATTTAAGGCGCCATCTTGGACTGTCTTTAATGTGGCCGGGCATCCATTGGGAGGCTTCTAGACAGGACCAGGGGGAGAAATTGAATCATGAAGGTCATTCCTGCATTTAGAAAATACATTTCATCACACCCCTGTTTCTTGCCATGTGTTCCAAGTCTATCACCCTCCTGGCCTCTTGTTCCCTACCACTAATCCAAAAGGACCTAGCGCTGCTAAAAGTCACCAGGCACCAGGCACTGAGGCACCAGGCAAAAGTGACAGGGAGCACGACGGGCCAATGCAGACACAGGGAGGCTGACTCCAAGCCCAGCAGTCAATGCAGCTGGTCCTCGTCATTATATTCATAATGCAGTCATTGCCCCAGTGTGACCATTCAAGGGGGCCCCAGGCATCAAGGAACATGAAAGTTCTTAGCTCAGCAAGTCTTTCAGGCACTTAACGATTCCCTCCTTCCCTCCAAGGTGTCCACAGGCACAAAGAGAAGACAGATTTTAAAAAGAAAAGCCATTCCATCTCCCAAGGGACAATCACAAAGTCCTTGTTCCAGAATTTCTATTTAGACTTATTTTCAATGGGAATTATTAATGATAATTAATAATAATAGCTCACATTAATAGTACATTTTAAGGTTTGCACAGCTTTTCATAAATACTATTTATCATCCCCATTTTACCAATGCTTACTATCTGTGTGACCTCCGGCAAGTTATTTAACCTCCTTGGGTCTCAGTTTCCACATCTGTAAAATGAGGGGTCTCTAAGGTTCCTTCCAACTCTAGGTCTATGAGGCTGAGACCCCCCCAGAGACAGCTAGTAAGTGTCTATGGTGAGATCTGAATCCAAGTGCTCCTGACTCCAAGTTCAGCACTCCTGTCCAATATGCTACAAGGCCTCTAACTAAATGTCATGACAATATGGCCAACTGGAATTCACACTTACCAAAAAAAAAGGGCAAAACAGTCTATTTCTCTCCTCTCCGTCATGTGGTAGGAGCAGCTTAGAGGTGCAGAAGGTCGAATACGTTATCAAACTTCCGTCTCTCTTTTATTTGACTTTGTTTAATTTTTTTCTTTGTGACAAAGAAGTTTCTACCCTGGGGAATAGGACATAAAGGAAGAGGTCCAAATAAAGGATGATGCGCATACATTAAGAAATGACCATGTAAAATAATAATAGCTAACATTTATATAGCATTTGACGCTTTGCAAAATGCTTTACACATGTTGCTTCATTTAATCTTCACAACAACCCTGTGAGGTAGATGTTATTATTATCCCCATTTTACAGATGAGGAAACAGATGCTGAGAGGTTGAATGAATGACATTCCCAGGGTCACACTGCTAGTAGTATTTGAGGCACAATTTTAATTCAGGTCTTCCAGATGGTAAGTTCAACACTATCTTGCTGGTTCAAAAAAGCTATATATTTTTAAAGTCATAGAATAATCAATTTGGAGGGGACGTGGAAAAATAGACCTACTATCACATTATTGGTGGACCTATGCATTGGTCCAATCATTCTGTAAAGCAATTTGGAATTTTGCTTTTAAAATAGTGATTAAAATGTCAATACCCTTGGACCTAGAAAGCCCACTGCTAGTCATATTTCCCAAGGAGGTAAAAAACAGAAAGGAAGATCCCATTTTCATCAAAATATTCAGAGCAACATTTTTATAGTAGCAAAGAAGGAGGAATGGGGTAGATGACCATCAGTTGGGGAATAGTTAAATAAATTATGCTATATGAACATAAATGGAATGTAAATTGAAAGAAATAGCAATGTAGAGAACTCAGAAACATAGGAAGACATTTTAAATTGATGCAGAGTGAATTAGGCAGAAACAGGAAAACAACGTACATAAAGGCTACAATCATGTAAATGAAAAAAAAGTGAAACTGATCAACCTTGATAATGGATGAGAGTTGAAAAAATGCAGCCCCCCCTTCATTTCAAAGTTGAAGGAGGTATGAGTGCAGAGTGCCAGGGGTGGGGAACCTGCAGCCTCGAGGCCACGTGTGGCCCTCTAGGTCCTCAAGTGTGGCCCTCTGACTGAATCCAAACTTCATAGAACAAATCCCCTTAATAAAAAGATTTGTTCTGTATTAAAACATGGACCCATCAAAAGGCCGCACCCAAGAACCTAGAAGGCCACACATGGCCTCAAGGCCTCAGGTTCCCCACCCCAGGTGCAGACAATTACTTATACCATCAGACATGGTTAATTTTCTAGTTGATTTTTCTCTCCCTTCCCATTCCTTTTTAATTTTTTTGTTACAAGAGATGGCTCCCTGGGTAGGGAAGGGAGAGATATTCAGAATTGAAGATGATAAGAACACAAAAGATATTTTTTTAAAATTTAAGTATAAATAAAATTTAAATATAAAAAATTTAAGTACAAATAAACTTCTCTAAGGTTCAGAAGACTTGAAAACAAGTAACCATTTCTTCACTAGTAGAAATATTTGTGTCTGAAGATCTCTCAGAGGCATAGTGAAGATTTCCCCAGAAGGCCTTTTGCCATGATTTTCAGATGTTAAAAACAACAAGCCAGCTCCCCAGAAGACACTGGAGACAAGTGCCAGCGGCTGAGGAGCAGCGTAGCCTCTTGACCCAGAAGTGGACTTCGAAGGCCGGGTTGCCTAGTGCCCAAGGGCTTCATTCATTACTAGGGAAGACCCAGTGAGAATTCAGGAGCATGGCTCAGGTCTCAGCGATGGTTATCATGAAGCTACACGGCTGGCTGTCCCATCAGTACACATTGCCCTCAGCAATCATCTCCAGATCAATACCAGTGTCCATGACAGCCCGCCAGGCAGGCAGGCAGAGGTTCCCTGCCCACTCGGGTCGTTTGCAGTTCACGTGCTGGAAAGCCGAGCGGCCCTGTGTCATTGGACTGTCACTAGAACTCGGCCCGGTCACTCTGGGCAGACACAAGCTATCAGATGACCGCCCACTGTTGACAGTTCAGATACACTCAGAAAGCCTAAAACGTGTTGATTTTCCGTGAGTCACAATTGCATTTTTACCGGCAGAGGAGGTACAGTTAAAAGGTAAATGCATTTTGAAAGGTAGGCTATAAACAGGCTTTCTGTCACAAACCATTTCTAGACTTGGCAGTGCTGAGAAGAAAAGGTAATGATGTTGGGCATTCATCTGATCAAATTTGTCACTGCTAGAAAGGAGAAGGGGCTTTTGGTCAAGATTGGAACCTAAATGGAGTTTGCAGCTGCTGCAATCTGATTTTGCAACTCATTTAACTGAGGCAGCCAGCAAGGGAACAGGGCAGCAGCCTACCTGCGTCCCGGACTCCCAGGAACCTGTGCAGAGGTAATGCTAGCAGCTTTCTCTTCAGCTCGTCATTAGAAGCCCCTTACTGAATGAGCCTCTTTGCACTATTAATCAGGCCGCCTGCCCCGCCAGTCAGAGGGCCTGTCACCACGACTGCCTCTTGCCCAAGGCAGGAGAGCTCAGGTGGAGCTAGGAAATACTGAAATGACCTTACCTTTACCGGAAAACACATCCATCTCCCTTTCCAACGCTCCTGGATGGCAGGAGAGGAGCTGGGCAGATGTAGCCTGTTTTAAATGGTTTCCCTTTACATCCATAACCAACTTAGCAACTCATTGTCTTGCTTGTTTTACCCTAATGACCAGTGACTGAGGATTTAACTTGTTTCCAGGAATCTCTGGGAGCACGAAGATGGCCCTGCTTATGACATACGGCCGATTTATGGCTGTCGTCGTCGGGCAAATCCTAACAGGCAAGACCCATGGCTAGCTTCATTAATGCAGGTTTGGACTTGGCCCAAAGTGTATTAACTTGCTGTATTTTTCTTCATGGCAGGGTTTTTATTAACAATTACTTCAAATTGGAAAACAGCTCCATAGTTGGGGGAGGGGAGTTGTCGTAGTGTTAATCCTGGGGGGTCGTTGCAGCATTTATCCTGGGGATAAATCCATGTTGTAGCATGCATCCTGAGATTAAGTGACTTGCCCAAGGTCACACAGCTGTCTGGGTGTAGGTAGTGTCTGTGATAGGATTTTAACTGACATCCTCCCAACTCCAGGTTCAGAATTCTATTCACTGCATCATTTAAAGAAGGCTGAAACGTCCTCTAAGATCTCATCGATATCTAAAATCCCAAGATCTTATGGTCCTTTAGAGGGAAAGACAGAGAAACCGTTTCTCTGAAGAGAAGTCATCCCTTCAATCTCCAGTGCCAGCCCCTCCTAACATTCACAGAGTAGTTATTGGAATGACCTTAAGCAAGTTCCTTGCCCATTTGTGATTCCATATCTTGCTCTAGGAATGTATATCAAAGCAAAAGCAGTGTTGCCCTGGCTTCAGGAAAGGGCAAACTCACTCCCTGGGCTACCAGTCCCCTGTGAGACTTGCCTCTTTCTTAAGAATGTAAGCTCCTTAGGGCAGCTAGGTGGCAGAGTGGATAGAGTACCTGCCCTGCATTCAGGAGGACCTGAGTTCAAATCCAGACACGTAACACTTACTAGCTGTGTGACCCTGGGCAAGTCACTTAACCCCAACTGCCTCACCAAAAAAAAAAGAAAAAAAGAATGTAAGCTCCTTGAGAGAAATGACTTCATATTCTTGGTGCCTGACACAAGGTAAGCATTTATTAGCTAGTCAGTTAGGTGATAAAGTAGATGATCACTGGACCTTTCATCAGGAAGATGTGAATTCAAATCTTGCCACACATACTTACTAGCTATGTGACCTTGGGTAATATTTGCCTCAGTTGCTTGATGTATAATAGTACCAGCCTCCTGTTGTGAGGATCAAGGTTTTGTAGACTTTAAAGTGCTGTATGAGTGCTTTGCTGGTGTTCAGTCATGTCTGACTCTTTGTGACCCCATGGACCATAGCACAAAAATACCGTCCATCAGGTTTTCTTGGCAAAGGAGTGATTTGCCATTTCCTTCTCCAGTGGATTGAGGCAAACAGAGGTTACATGACTTGCCCAAGGTCACACAGCTAGTAAGAGTCTGAGGTCAAATTTGAACTCAGATCTTTCTGCCTCCGGACCCCACTCTCCATCCACCGCACGCCATCTAGCTATGACATATAAATGCTAGCTATTATTATTAAATGCTTTGTCATTCATTCATTTGTGAAATGAGAGGGTTGCAGCCAATGTCAGAATTTGTTTGGCTTGACTGTGAATATTTGTTACCACTATTTTTTTTTACTTTTTTTCCTCAATGGATATGGGGGAGGTAGAAAGGGGAGAGAAAAAAATGCTTGTTAATTGAAAATAAAAATAAAATTTAAAAATGAGGGTTTTGAACTAGATAAAAGTCCCTTTCATCTCAAAATCTAGGAGGTTATAGGTCTCACTGATAAAGGAGAATTCAACAAAAAAATCTTGGTCTCCAGAACAATAGTGGAGAACAGAGAAGGCATTTAATTTCGTAGATTTAGAACATGAAGGGGTCTCGGATGTCATCAACTCCCTTGTTTCACAGAGAAGTGGACTGACATGCTCACGGTCACATGGGCAGCAAATGGGGGGACCAGGATTCAAACCATGGTCTTCCAGCTCCATACAAAGCACCCAGCGAGTCTAGACAGTGACAAATGTTCTAAAGCCAAGGGTCCCTTCTGGCCCTAGGCCATGAGGGCCACACAATAACAAACACGGCTGTGCAGCTCTGTCAGAAAGTATGGAGGTCCTTGCAGAGAGTCGCTGTCCAGCTGGGGGCCAGACTCACTTGAGCCAGCCCTGGGAGAGGCGAAGAAGAAGCCACAGAGCCCAGTGGTTGGTGTTCCTGGGCCTCAGCTCAGCATTACTGATCAAAGGAAGATTTTTATCAAGTAGCAGATAGGAGGGAAAGATGGAACTAGAAAGCCAGCCCCTAGGGTTGTAGGTCCAGAGATAACAGGAAATAGTCATCTCCTGTCTCCCTGTTTCCCCTACCCTCCAATAAGCCCTCCTGTTCTCTCTCTCTCTCTCTCTCTCTCTCTCTCTCTCTCTCTCTTTCTGTCTCCATATTTTCTGACTACAGATCTAGGGTTCTGACCACTGAGTTCCCATGTCTTCTTTCTCTTTCTACCCAAATGAATACAATATGGAATTGAGGTATATTGTAATTATTGGGGCTTATTTCTTTGGGATGGATTCACTCGTGTTTCCTGTCCCCAAAAAATGAATGGGAGAAAGTGTGGCATGATGAATTGAGAGCTGGCCTCAAAGTCAGGAAGACTTGGGTTCGAATTCTGTCTCTAACATATACTGGCTGTGTGACCCTGGGCAAGGCACCTGAGCCCCAGGTCACTCTCTAACCAGCCTAAGCTGCAGAGCAAGTGATGATTCACTTTCATAAGGGGCATTTGCCCATCATTCCAAATATCAATGAAATCCCAGTTTAGTTGCTTTTTTTTTTAAAGGGGAGTGGGGTGGCAAGCATTTTTCTATTTATTTTCCTCAAAAATAGAAAAGATGAACTGAGCTGAGTTGTGAGTTGTTTTTATTTCTATGCAGTGCTGAATTGATTTTTTGGCGATCATTGAAGTCTTGACAACATTCTGCTGCAGTGGTCATGGCAAGTTCTCCCAGCCAAAGAATCTCCATGAATGACGTTCGGAGCCAGTGCTTGGCATAGGACACTTGTGTTTTCTGTTAGACTGACAGAGCAAACTTCTGCAGGAAGCTTTAAGACCTTAGACTAGGAAAGCAGGGTCCCACCTCCATCACTGTCTCCGGGGCTCTTCTCTGCTGGACAGGCTCACACCTGGGACACCAGCACCAGCCCACTCCAGGCTCCACAGCTCAGCTTACACCCCACCTCTTGTTTCTGCTCAGTGGAAGGGCTCCTTTGGGAGATGGGAGGCAGGAGATGGCTGAAGGGTGATTTACTCAAGGCAACTCTCCAAAGCAGAGAAGGAAGCTTGGACTGGATCCATAAAGGAAGAATAGACTATGTGTGTAAATAAGTCTGTTGAAATACTAATGCATAAAGTAGCTTCATTTTCAGCACTGGCTATGTTCTGTACTCACAATGGAAGTGCCATAAAGTTTTAAAAATTATTATTAGCATTAAAGAAAAACAGAATTCATTACCAGATAGAAACCGTATTAAAGAAGAGAAGGGAGGGAGTGGAAAAGAATAGGAAGACGGATAGAAACAGCCAGTTGAGGGCATGTGGTTTCTGCCCTTCCCTGGCTCCCCAGAGAGCACAGACTGAAGGGGCAAGGCACACAAGAGGGATCCACACAGCCCCATCAAGAGTCCTAGCACCCCAGGGAAAATAGCCCTCAGAGAAAGCAGCATGGGAGCAAAAATAGCCCTAGTTATGAGTTCAAATCCTGCCCCTACCATTTTGTATCTGTGTGACCTTAAGCAAGTCACTTCTTTCAGGACCTCAGTTTTCTTGTCTGTCAAATGAGGGGGCTGAATTAGATGAGCTCCCAAGTCCTTTCTAGCCAGAAATCTAGGATCAGAAAGACCTGAGTTCAAATCTGACCTCAGATACTAGCTGTGTGACCCTCATCAAATCACTTAACCCCTGTTTGCCTCAGTTTCCTCATCAGTAAAAATTAGAATAATAACAGCATCTACCTCCCAGGGCTGTGAGGATCAAAAATGATAGTAATTGCAAAGCACTTAGCACAGTGCCTGGCACACAGTAGGCACTATGTAAATGTTAGCTGCGACGATGAAGACGGCGATGAAGCAAATGCTGCCTTGTTCTCTGGATCAGTCCAACCCTGACCAAAGATGGGAAGAGATTAGACCATGTTCCTTCAGTTAAAAAAGAGGGGCTTCTTTGACATTTCAGGGCTTCTTTGTTCCTCGGCCAAAGTACTAAGAGGCTGCCTCTTTGCAAAGCTCTGGAACACAACCTTTGCTCAGGAATGTGAATGTGGTAGCTGTCCATTGAAGCCAGAAAAGAAGCGGGGAGCCTAAGAGAAGAGAGAAACTGTTTCTGTCTTGTGAGGGAAATGCACTCATTGAAAAACCAGTAACAGTCGCAGGGACCAGATAATAAAACCTCCCTCCCCCTTGCCACCAGAGATGTGGGAGGCATGGAGGTACAATGCTGCATATACTGTATGACTTTTCTTAACTGGTTTTTGTTGTTGCCATTGGGGATGGGGAAATTACTGTAATGTTAAAAAAAAAAAAGTTAGAAAGAAGAATGTTTAGCACCCACCTCCCCTGCCTCCAAGCCCCGGTCCCCCACCCACCCACCCAGGTTCCAAGCTGTTCTGTCTTCTTATTCAGCTGACTAATTTTCCATCAAACAGGTCAAAGTGAAAGCAGCCACCAGTCAGAAACTGTTTACTGCTCCAGTTTCCTGGAGCCAATACCCTCTGGGCAAAACGCACAGGATTTACAAGCCAAATGTATGCAAGGGGGTGTCTTAACAGTAAATCTAAGGTCACAGTTGTTTCTTTCAAGGTAGTTTCTTAATTTTGCATGATAAACAAGTCTTAACTATAGACTCTGATCATTTTCCAAATGGCTGCTTTTGCTCGCTCCACTACTAGACATGTCATTGGTGTAAACCACTAAATAGTTGTAAATTGCCTCCTTTAGCATATCAGAAAAAATTTGAGTTATTTGTTCCTAAATGACTACTTTGGGGAAAGGGGGAATGAGCTTTGTAAAAAATCTCACAAGTTCCTAACGCATTACTACTGGGATGTAGAAAACCTGCCAGCCTCTGTTTGCTTTTTTTTTTTTGAAAATTTTCAATCATTAAAATATGATTGGAGAGGAATGGGAAGCAAAAGAAAGAGAAATGTGGGCCCCCCTCCATATCAATGACCTGGGGATTTTGCATTCGTACAGGCAGAGTTCATGAACTTTCCCTCACCGTGTTAACAATCCCCCAGGTTTTCTAAAGGAGCAGCAGGGGTCTGTTGGAATTAGAAGGCTCCCCCATAAACATCAATAACAGGGATTTGACACACACAGGGGTTTTCCACTGGGCCTTCTGCTCTGCAGAGGGCCCAGGCCTGAGCAGTGTTCACTGGGAGTATCTTTTAGCCTACAGTAGGTAGCCATGGATGGCTACCCCAGCCAGTCTGCCCTGAAATTCATGATTTCGAATGCTGGCTTTTGATTTTTGCCTACATGTTGGAATTTCTTGGGCATCCCTCCCGTTATGTTTCTGATTCCCGTGCCTGAGTGCCACCACTAAGAAAAGAACCGTGGAATATCATTTGTCGCCATTTTTGTTTTGATGTGCAAATTGTCGGTGAATGAAATCACAACTGTGGGTCCAGGAGGCAAGAAGGGGGCCAACTCCTAATTTCACAAAGGAAGCCTGTTGGACAAATAATGGTCTAATCCATCAGTTACACAGGGCCCATGGCAGGTGGCAGATCAGTCCAGAGATACAGAGGGACAAAGGAAAGAACTGGGATGATATGAACGTATAAATCGATGCAGATGTGGGCTGGCAACTTGTTCAGAAACATCTTCTGGAATGGAAGACAACATAGATGAATTTCTTTCTCTTTTTTTGGCTAGGAAATGGGGTTAAGTGATTTGCCCAGGGTCACACAACTAGTGAGTATTATATGTCTGAGGCCACATTTGAACTCAGGTCCTCCTGACTCCAGGGCTGGTGCTCTATCCACTGCACTACCTAGCTGCCCCATAGATGAATTTCTTGGCTGGAGTTTTTCCACAGACCCCCCCCCCCACAATAGTTCCCATCTAATGCCCTCTCTGCAATCCCTTCTCCAGGAAGGCAGAGCTTGGGGACTGTGGGACTGGACCTCAAACCAAAGGTTGATTTTCCAATTTTCAGGAGATGGATGTTGCAATTCTTCCCTATTTTCACTTTTGTTAGTGGAGGCCTGAGCTGTGCAAAGGCCAGTATTTCCCTTTGCCGCTCATATGCATCAAGCAGAGGAGCCCTCTTGAAATTAGTTTGTATAATCTCATGTATGCTTTGCATTTATTCATCTATGAACATATTGTGTGTTACCTGCTCTTTGCCCAGTAAAATATGAGCACCCTAAGCTCAGGGGACTCTTTGCTTTTTTTGTTTTTGTTTTTCTATCCTCACTGCCTTGAACACAGTAAGCTCTTAATAAATGTTTGTTACATCTTACTAAAATGAATGTTGAAAGCTATCTTTGCATTCAATTGGAAAAAAATGGAATTGGAAAAAAATAAAATACTAGTAAGTGCAAAAAAAAGTTTGCTAAATGCGTGGAGAGGACAAGCGTGGGGGTCCATGCCCTTAATCCCAGCTACCAGTGGGGCTGGGGCTGGCTTGTCTCTTGAGTTTAAGAGTTCCGAGTGGCAATGGGCTATGGTAATTCAATGTCAGCTCAAAGTGGGGCATCATTATGGGAGCTCCCAGAAGCAGGAGTCTACCAGGATGCCTAAGGAGTGGTGCACTGACCCAGGTCACAACTGGAGAAGGTCAGAGCTTCTGGTAGGGTGATGAGGCTTGTGAGTAGCCCTGAGTACCAGCCTGGGGGTGATGAGGAAAAACCAGTCTTAAAATAACTGAGTGAATAGATGGATGGATGGATGGATGAATATTTGGAGAGGTAGTGTTGCCTAGTAGTTAGAAAACTGGATCTAGGAGTCAGGAAGATGGGCAAGCTCCCTCTGGGCAGGGGCTCTTTCAGACATATCTTTGAATCACCAGAGAGATAACCTAGTGTAGTGAGGGGGTAGCCAGTCCCTGGGTCAGAAAGATCTGCTTCTGACACACATTGGCAGTGTGACCCTAGATAAGTCACTTAACCTCTTAGTGCCCTTAACAACTCTCTAAGACTATGGGGTGTAGACGAGGTGGCCAGCTGGCCTCCCTCCTTCCCCTCTCCTTCCACCACAGCTCACTACACCAATGAAATCACAGGTCCAACCTCTCTCCCTGTATATTTGTCAAATTTCACAAACATTAACTGGTCTATGAGAGGCAACCTGGTGTGGTGATTAGAACTGAGAACTTGTAGTCAGGAAGAGCTGGGCTCAAATTCTACTTCTGCCATTACCAGCTGTGTAACTTTGGGCAAGCCACTTAAATTCATTGGGCCTGAGTTTCCTTATTTGTAAAATGAAGGGATTGGACTCAGTGATCTCTGAGGTGCCTTCCAGGTCTAGATACAGTATTTAGTGCAGTTCCTAGCATACAGTAGGTGCTTAATAAATGCTTGTTAAGTTGATGTTAAAGTAAGTGAGTTCCATTCAGGTGCTTGGACACCTTAAATGCAGGTCAACAGATTCTTGCCTTGTGAGTCTTTATCTGTTGGAGTACCAGCTCCAACACTTTATTTCCGGATACTCCTAATGCCCAGATCTGTTTTCCTTTTAGCTCATCATCATTTCAGCTTGCTAAACAAAGACGTTTTTGTGAACATTTCTGGCTGCTTTTGTTAACTATTCCCAATTAGGCTAAATTAGAAAGCCTATTTTGGGACTTTCCAGATAAAGTGAATCCAATGAGACCACCTCTAGCATTTTCATGGCAATATCCTTTCTTCCTCCCACTCCCCCACCCAGCGCTGTGTGGAGGAGTTGTGGCAACCCAGACGATTTACATTAGCTCACTCCCGAGTTCGCTAAACAGCCTTTTTTGTAGATTACCCGGCGCACAAATTCTGCCATTGGGGAAAGCCTTATATGACTTGAGATTCACGGGCATACCTACTTCTATCCAGAGAAATTCAAATTTGCTCTCCATCCCCCCAAAAAAATTGAGTGGGGGGGTGATCTTAAGGGGAAATACAGAAACACTTTCCCTCCATCAGCAATTTCTTTCTCATGATCCCCTTTTCTTTCACCTTACCACAGTGAGACATCATGGATTTAACCTAACTGCTATCTGGCCAAGCTTCTCACATCTTTTTTCCTCTTCTTTCCTCTTTCCCTCAAATTAAAAAAAAGCACAATGTATGACTTGTTTTCTCCCTACTAAAAATTACAGTTTTAACTCATTGATCCAATTCACTCACACATTCAATATTTTGTGAATATTTGAGAAATTGCATATGTACGTACATATATATGTACCTGTATGTATGTAACATGTTTTTTAATCCATTGTGTTGATATGCATTGTATGCATGGTCGAACCAAATGGTTCTCCCTGTGGAGCAGCTCATGTAAGGCCCATGGTCTCCTAGGGGGAAAAAATAAGAGTTCAGATCCTCTGACTGTAACTCCAGAACTCTTTGCATTGAATCAAGGCTGCTGTTCTTGACCTCAGTTTCCTCATCTGTAAAATGAGAGAGTAAAACCTTCACAAGTTTTAAAGATCTCTTTTAGCTTATTCTTTTATACATATGAATACATCACCCTATTGCCCCACCCACCTACCCATACACATGCAATAGATGCAGAGCTGAAAAGACTTTAGAGGTTATCTAGTGCAGTTCTCCCATCTTATAGATAAGGAAACTGAGGCCCAGTTAGTGGAAGTGATTTGCTCAAGGTCTCATAACATGCATTTATCACACACACACACACACACACACACATGTCAATATAGTCCCTGTCCCCCACCCCCGCCATGGGCTACTTCATTGTAGCACTTGTACTACACTTGCAGTTTTGGTCCCCAAGGGTGGCTGCCATCTTCAGGTTCTAGGATGTGCCCCCGTGGGGGCCACCCTTCTAAAGTTAGAGCTGATGAGCCCCAACTAGTGTGCTTTCATTTGACAATCAGCCAGTGGATATGATTAGCTCTTAGCAGAGGCATTCACTAAGATGGCATAGTAAAAACCATAGCTACAAATCATTCTCCCTGTTAAACTTATGCACACTCTCCCACAAGGGTGCACACATCCTTGAGAAGAATTGACTTAATGTACAATATTAATGAGACACACACATAAGATACATATGTTGCAGAGACAACTCACAATTCCTGGTACAACAGGGCCTCAGGGTTCTTTCTCTCTTTGTGGAGTCCCCTCAAATCTCCCTTCTGGCTAGCCCTCTGTTTGAGGACAATTTTGCTTGCTCATCACAGGGCACAGCATTTCTGCCAGATGGGTTACCCAGCTGCTAGCCTGGGCTTTCTCATCACAAGGTATAGCATCTCTACAAGTCAAAATGTGTCCCATTTGGCAAATTAATCAATCAACATACATTATTAAGCACTTACCTGCCAACACTGTGCTAGATGCTGAGCATATAAGCATAAAGAAGGAAATAATGCCTACTCTTAAGGGGCTTACATTCTAACAGGGGGAATAAGGAGATGTTACATATAGATGGAGACATATACATACAGAATAAATATAAAGTATATACACAAATAAATACAAAATAGTTTAATCCAAAAGAAAAGAGAGGGAGAGAGGAAGGGAGAGAAGGTACTAGCAGTTGGGGGAAAAGGAAAGACTTCCTATAGATGGTGATACCTGAGCTGAAGAGGAATATTCAATGAGGCTCGAATATAAGCTGGAGCAAGCTGTCATTGTAGGAGCTTTTATTGGATCCTAGAGGCCTTAGAGAACCACTGGAGTTGATTGAACAAGAGGCTGACATGCTCATTTCTGTGCTTGGAAAACCATTTTGGTAGCAAGTTTTAGAATGGACTGGAGTAAGGAGAGACTTGAGAAAGGGAGATCATTTAGGACACCACTGTAATAATCCAGGTGAGAGGCAATGAGTGCCTGAACTCTGGTGATAGATGTGTGAGTGAAGAGAAGAGTTTGATGCTAGAGGTATGGTGGCTATAGAGGCAGCAAGAGATGGATGCTGATTGGGTATGTGGGAGGCGAGAGAAAAAGAGGATTCTGGGAGAATGCCAAGGTTAGGAATCTAGGAGACTAGAAGGATGGTATTTCAAGAAATATAGGGAAGTTTGAAAGAAAGAAAGGGAGAGAGAAATCCTCTTCCCAGGACTAATGCCTTCCCCCAAGGACTCTCCTCTACAAAGTACTTTTGAGACTTTTGAATTTCCCAGAATTTAGCCATTCAAAGTCCTGGAAATGGCAGTCTAATTTTTTCTCAGCAGAGTTAGGTGCTCACCCATCACCCGCCATTCAGGGATCAGGGTAGAGGGTAGTGGCATGCTGGGGCCTGTTTCACCTGACGAGCTGATTGTTCATTTTTCAGCGTGAGTATTTGCTCACCTCAGAAAGAAGCAATCACCATAATCACTATAAATAGGGCTTGATTTATTGTTTTGTTGGTTGTCTGGATTTAAGTGTTAATAATCATACAGATTAAACTGAAAAGTATGTGTACATACACTATTTTCCCCCAGATAGCCAAGTTGCTAAACATTTACTGGCATACTCCTAGATCACTCTGTAAACACTGCTTGAGCTCATCAGAAGACAGTAGAAGACTCAGGGAATCTCCACACTAGACAGCTGGGGATTGCGGGATAATAATAATAATAATAATTTGTATGGCACTTTAAGATTTGTAGAGTGTTTTGCATCGATATTCTAATTTGATCCTTATGTAACCCCTCGGTATAGAGACATCTTTCCAGTTAATTTAATCCCTCATTAACACCTTGCGATTATATGGGCTAAATCCCACAATGATATCCAGAGTTGGAAGATGGGAATCACACCCCGCCTTTCATAAATGGTTGTTGTCCTTCATTTTCGAAGAGGACCAAATGGCATCACGATGCTCGAGTCAAGTTTCAGTGTGTCCAACTGTGGCTGATCAGACCAATACGACCTTGAAATGTTCTGCCATAGATCGGGCACAAATATTCTGTGTGAACCTTTGGAGTGGATTCTCTAAGTTTGCATATCTTGTGTTTCTCTTGAGCTATTTCAATTCTGCTTTGCTCATTGAGCACAGCACCTTTCCTGATGTGAGCACGCCATGCTGAGAGGTCCTGTGCTGGTGTCTCCCATGTCACACAATCAATTCCAAAGTTCTTAAGAGAGAACTGAACTTTATAAGTCTAGTCTAGTCTAGTCTAGAACTTTATAAGAATAATCATGAAAAATTGTCAAAATTTAATAAAAAAAAAAAACACAATCACCCTGGAACTGATCTTACAAAGTGAAAAAAAAAAAATTTAAGTAATTTAGGTATGACCTTTGGGTTAAGTAAATGAGATTTGAACCTGGGTCCTCTGACTGTAGAGCCAGTGTTCTCACCGCTATAAGGAAAGCATTGTTGTACGAGCTGGGCACATCAAAGGGACTGTTGTTCTCATCTCTTCAGTGATTCAGAGGCCAAGTCATCTAGATGCCTGTCCTGTACACCTTGTTCGCCATGCTCTCCCATAAAGAATGGTCCCCTTGAGAAGCTGGAGGCCATCTCTTAGGTTCTAGAGGCATGAGAGCTGCTTATTGGTGAAGACTTTTGCTACGTGACCAGTCCATCTCTCTTTTTTTCTTTTTGATTCATTCATTTCTTTGCCAATTTCCTTTAAAACACTTCTGTTTGCAATGGATTTTAGCCTATTCATGCTCACAAGATATCTCTTGATTGTCCATTGGGTGGTTCTCAATTTCAATTCTTCAGAGACTGTAATGCTAACACCACAACCCACAGCCACATCCCTAGAAGAATACTGATGTTTAGAAAAAGTGAGCCTTTGTTTTAGGGAGAGACGTTGGGGAATCAATGACAAGTCCAAAATCAGTGTTCTCAGTACTATCATGGAGCATCTGGACTTAACAGGAAAGTCTGAGTAAATTTGGAAGGCAGAGGAATGATGGATCCATCTTAAAGGTGCTCAGTTCTTCGTAAGCAGGGTTTCTTTTACTTCTCATCTGGCTATTCACTTATTACAAGCTTAATAAACATCAAATAAATAAGCATCTCACATTCCTAATAGAATAGAGGATTGCACACAAAACTGTGAATCTGTTATGCATAGATTGTTTTTCTTTTAAAACAAATAATAAATTCAACATGGAACATCCAAAGCTGTCCTATGTGATCCCTTCTGTCCTTCTGTTCTCTTCTATACATGAAAGAATGCTTCATTGCCCTCTTTTCTTTTTTCCTGGTTTCCTTCTGCATTCTACCCACCTACCCTCCAAAAGAAATTGAAAGAAAAACTTAAAAAACCCCCTCGTAACAAATATGCACAGTCAAGCAAGACAAATTCCCACATTGGCCATGTCCCAGTAGATGCATCAGTTCGCCCCACGAGGCTACCACTTTTCTGTCAGGAAGTGGTTGGCATAACTTCGTTATTGATCCTCAGAATTTGGGCTGGTCATTGGGTTGATCAGTCACAAAATTTGGTTCCTTTTGTGTAAAATGAAGGTGTCAAATTAGGTGGCTTCTCAGAGTCCTTCAAGAGCTCAATCATGTGATCCTCTACCACTTGAACCTTGGGCAAGTCACTTCCCATTCCTTGGGCCTCAGTTTCCTCATCTGTAAAATGAGGGGGAGGATCTGGATGACCTCTGAGCTCCCTTCTAGCTCTAAATGGGAGGTCCTACGAATCACTATTTGTTGAATGGAAGACATGGGCTGTATTTGGCTATCCCCTATGTGACATGGCTCCCTAAACTTCTGCTTCTTCCATCTGGATCCATAAAGGGGAAGAAATTAATTCCTCTGTTGGACAAATGAGCAGTGTGGTGAGTGCAACAAACCAGGACACCCACTGCGGTCTACACTGAGGAATCAGCCAAAGCCAGAATGTGCTCAAAGACAAAGTGGTTGGTCAGAATGAAATATTCACAGAGGACCTCAGCCAAGGGGGTCATGGCACTTGATCCATCACAAAGAGGGCCAAACCTTAAAAGTATTTTGTTATTTTCTTTCTAAAATGGTTCACCCTAAGGAATTCCCAAAGAGATTTGTCACCCCAAACAGGTGACAGATGCTAAGAAGAGGGACTGAGAATGGAGGCTGTGTGTGGCCTGCCTCACTCCTCTGCTGCCAATGACTCCTCCACTGAGGATGAGGACATAATGGGGTGGCCGTCAAGGGCTGCCTCAGTACAGGAATCAGGGGTGAGGAGAAGCCAGGGAGTACTTAGGGAGTGGAGAGCCCTGTCAAAGAATCCCTTGACATCATTCTCTTTTAGCCTAGAGCAAGTGCAGATTTTCCCCATGGGGCCATAATGACTGTAAATCAAGATGGAAACATAAGAGAGACATGGAAGCTTTGTATGAGCTGATTTAGAGTGAACACCAGGACAATATGCATAATATAGGCAGCTAGGTGGCGCAATGGATAGAGCACCAGGACTGGAGTCAGGAAGACTCATCTTCCTAAGTTCAAAACTGTCCTCAGACACTTCCTAGCTGTGTGACCCTGAGCAAGTCACTTCACCCTGTTTGCCTCAGTTCCTCACCTGTAAAATGAGCTGGAGAAGGAAATGACAAACCACTCCAAGATCTCAACCCCCAATGGAGTCATGGAGAGTTGGACACAACTGAACAACAGCAAACCCTCTAACTGCAGAGCCAGTGCTTTCCCCTCTCTACCAGGCAGACTCTAATTAATATATCTATAAATCTTGTTTATTAAAATAAGGAAACAAAAATTACAACAACAGCAATCACCTTCAAAGAGCACCTTAATGAACACTTTACATACATTGTCACATTTGACTCCATAGAGAGATGGAGCTTATCTTCCTAGGGAATTTTGTGTCTTAAAAAATCAGAAATGTGGCAGGAGTCCACCACTTAGTACAGTGCCTGGCACATAGTAGAAACTTAAAACATGTTTATTGACTGACTTATTAACTGAGTCCCCAAGGATATAGGCTAAGCCAGAATATAGACAAGCCATATAAACAGTGAAATGTTCTCTGATATTACCTGTAGGGCTTTTTCCTGGCGTAGATGGGACCCAGGACTTAAAACTGACCTGTTCAAAATGTAATGCACAGCCTCAGAAGAGTCTGTCAGCCTTAGTGAGCCTCTGACAGGACCCCTGGCATCAGGGGCTTTGAGAACAGCTAGCAGAGTTTGGCTTCTGAGACTGAAGATAGAGCTGAGAGTTCCCTTCAGAACTGATCCCACCTCTTCCTCAGGCACCTAGACTGCTTTTGAAGCCCAGATGGCTCAACTTCCATTTGGAGGAGGGAGTTTAGACCTATGACTTTATCAATACGGGGAACTCCCAGTGTGGAACCTCACTGCCTTCATGCCAGTTAGCAGCCCATCAGTAACTTGTAGTCTTAGAGAGTTGCCTTAGCCCCTGAGAGATGAAATAACCTGCCCTTGGTCACAGGGGTCTTCCTGACATCAAAGTCAAGCCTCTGACCACTATATATACTATCTTATCTCTACTCAGTTGAGACCAAGGAGAAAATTCTCCCTGCCTGACCTTGTGGTGAGCTGTGCTGCTAAGGCATTTTTCTGGAATTAGACCCTAAAATAAAGCATCTTCATCTGAGAGTGGTATAGAATAAATCAATCTACTAAGATATTTCCCTCAAAAGCAAGGCCATTTTGAGGGGGTGGGAGAGAAGGATGGGGGCTCTGCTGTGGTTTTCCTTAGTGGCTAACTGTCCCCCCTTTATTTCATCAGGCAAGCTTTTCAGGTGAGGGTGGATCTGGGGTATGAATTATCCAAATAATTGTCTCCGCCTTCCATTTCATTTTGGTGGGGTGGGGGCAGGGTAGAGACCTCAGCTTTAAAAGCGGAGCCAAATTCTCATTCACATGAAGTAGATTACCCTTTGACTCATCAAATGGTGTCCCAAGAGGATCGTGGGATCATTGGTTAGAGATGGATGCAGTTGTAGAGGTCATCCCAGATAACCCCCTCATTTTACAAGAGAGGACACTGAGTTATGGGGACACCCCAAATCATGCAAGCAGGAAAGGAGCAGGGGCAGGATTCAAACCTAAGTCCTCAGGTTCCAAACCCAACCCTTTTGCCCCCTAGTCCTACACCAATCAACTTAGCAACACAAAAGAGAAATCTGTATGTAGATCAACTCATCATTGTATCAGATCAGTATCAGATCAACTCATCATTGAGAGAGATAGAAAGGATTGTGCAGAATCCAATCAGTGTGCAAGGGGTGGGACTCAAAATCAACAGTCCCCTTCATCCATGATCTCTGTCTCTTACATTCACCAGCTGTGTGATCTTGGATAAGTTCATTGTTTTCATTATTCTTCAGTCCTTTCAGTCGTGTCTGACCTTTTGGGGTTTTCTTGGCAAAGTTACTGGAGGGATTTGCCATGTCCTCCTCCAGCTCATTTTACAAATGAGGAAACTGAGGCAAGCAAGGTTAAGTAACTTGCCCAAGGTCACACAACTAGTAAGTGTCTGAGGCCAGATTTGAACTCAGGAAGATGATTTTTCCTGATTCCAGACCCAGCACTCTGTCCACTGTGCCACCTACCTGCCTTGGACAAGTTACTCACCTAAAAAGGAGGATGATAAAAATGCCTAGGATGCCTCCCTCCCAGGGTGGCTGTAGAGCTTGAATAAGACCCTGCCCAGGGTTTGAGCCAGAACATGACCCAGGTCTCTCCTCACTTCTAGTCCAGAACCTTTTCTGCTCTTACTCACTTAGCTGCAGCTGAACCACAATTTCTCTGGGGCTCAGATTCTGAGGTTTCCTCTCACCAGAGGCCCAAGTAAGAATGACCTTTGACCTATTGCAACTCTCATTTTTGAAAATGTCAAGTCAGGATGGCTGCACCTCTTTTACTGCTGACCTTACTGAAACAAGTCCAGGCCTCCTTTAGATGCTAAAGCTCATTCTACACTTGACCACAATGAATATTCTTGAGACTGAGGGATATTCCTAGACAGACCCAGGCACCCCAGAGGATTCACCATCCGGGCTCAGGGCTCAGGGTTTAAAATCAAATGCTCACTAATCACTAACTTAAGTAATATTCCTCCTTCCTTCCCAACCAAGGCAGAAAGAAGTGACTATTTTATCTCAGTCAAGTCAACGAGCATTTATTAAATGTTTACAATATGGTAGTTACTGTATAAGAGTTTGCGATACAAATCCAAGCAAAAAGAAAGACGGTCTTTAAATCTCAGCTGATAGAAATAGGCAATGGAAGCTATAAAAAGGAATTCTTCCACTTGGGACGAAAAGCTGTTGGGGCAGGACACACTCGTATACAGCACTTATGAGAGGAGAAAAGGGTTTGTGGGGAAAGAGACACCACGCTGACGAGATCTTCGGGATCGTCAGGCCAGGGAGCAGTTGTGCCCACGGGCCAACAGAGAACCCAGGGAAACTGGGTTAGTGGGCAACAGAGAAAGGGAGACCACAGCCTGGAGAGAAATTCTCCTGATTCCCACCTCCCCCTTCCATGCTGTCACAGTGGGACATGTGCCAACATCTGGAGCCCAATTCACTCACTCCATGTTCCTTACTGCTCTGCAGGTAGATGTTTCTTATCACTTCAAAACCACAATAAGTAACTTGAAAGGCTAAACAGCACAGCAGAAAGATCACTAACAGTAAGGACCCAGGTTCAAATCCCACTTCCTGTATGACCTTACACAAGTCATTGACCTGTTTGGGTCTCAGTATCCTCAGGTGTAAAATGAGGGGATTGCAAGGCCCCACAGGGCTCTAGACTCATCATCCTGAAAAAAAAAAAAAGACAAGCTCAATCTTCACAGGCTCATGACTCCCATGAAAGGCATGATATTTACCAACTCCAAATATTAGGTTGACATTTTTTCTCCTTGATCTCTTTCTGCTGTTGCTGCACTTTAAAACACACACACACACCCCTCAGGTGCTTGATTTGAATACCTATGGTAATCATAAACTTTTTTCCTTAACTGCACAAGTCAGGGAATGCCTGATAACAGCTCACCTGTATTAGACATTTTGCAGCTAAATCTACAATAGGCATGAGTAACATAGGGCTCCAGAGGGCCCCAGATTTGCATTTCCTGAGTCAGTATAAAACTTGCCAAATACAGGTAGGGCTATTCCACGATACCAACCTTGGAGCAATTCCAATTTAGGAAATAATGTAAGTTATCACAAATGGAGCCCTTTGCTAGAGGCCTCTTGGCACAATGGGAAGAGTGCTGGATTTGGAGCCCCAGGGACCTGGGTTCAAATCCTGGCTCTTCCACTTACTACTTTGTGACCTTAGAAGGTCACTTCACATCCCTGGGCCTCAGTTTCCTCCGTAAAATGAGGAAATAGGACCAGTTGACCTCTGAAGTCTCCTCCAGCTTTGGAGCTGTGATTCCTTGACCTTCTAAGTTGCTTCTAGCACTAAATCATGTGATTCCAACAAAGAGTCATTGAATTTTGGAGTCAGAAGACCTGGGTTCGAATCCAAGGTCTACTAGCTATTTCTATAAGCTTGGTCAAGTCACCTTATGTCAAAGTCTCAGTTTCCTCATCTTTAAAATAAGAGAGTCAGACCAGATGACCTCTGAAATCCTTTCAGTCCTAAAGCTATGATCCTCTCTGAAATCCTAAGTATCTACCTCTCCGGCTTGTCACAAGGCTCAAACTAGAGAGTAAAGCCGTGTTCAGCCTTTACATCGCTCTGGAAATGTCGGCTATCATTAGGGACTTGGGCAAACTCCAGCTAAACAGCCTTAGATTAAAACTGTTCTTGAGCCTGTCAAGTGTGGCCAGTGGCCCATGAATCTGAGGCTGCACCGAACGTAAACATTTAGCAACCTGCCAGATATGATAACTGGAGAGGGGATCCTTTTTATTTTAAAGACTTTAATCTGTGGCCGTCTCCTAGTTGACATTTGTCCACAGTACAAAGACAGATCTCCTCTTTGGCTCTTTGATAAGCTGTCAGAGCTGGCACAGGGGGTGCAGAACAAAGCCGTCGGCCTAATCCGCCGGCCTGACTTTTTTCACCATTCTAAGTTATGTACAGAGGTTGGTAGCAGTGTGTTGAAATAACTTTACCTTGGGATAATCGCCCTTATCTTGCCTCTATCTATCATACTCTCAATTTCTCTATTAGTCAAGTTTACCTTTGGGCATCTACCAGCTGTCA
This sequence comes from Vombatus ursinus, assembly GCF_900497805.2. Classification (NCBI taxonomy): domain Eukaryota; kingdom Metazoa; phylum Chordata; class Mammalia; order Diprotodontia; family Vombatidae; genus Vombatus; species Vombatus ursinus. The sequence goes on along the minus strand of NW_020954577.1, from coordinate 49,886,020 downwards.
ATCTACGCTTTCCTCCCGAGTATTTGCAGCAAGCTGAGGGGCTCAGGTGCGCTGGACCAAAGCCGATAGCTGTTTTTCTCCTTTTCTTGACTAGGGCCAGGGAGACGGAAGGCAAGCAACCCTCTGGCTCTCCAGATGTGATGATGCCTCATGCAGCTGGAATTTCTTTACACCTGCCTTCTGGATCATGACTTCGCTTCTAGAGATTTTGTCTGGGCTCTCTCCTTCGATCTCCTACTCGGCTCTACCTCCTCTCCCCAACCCCTCCCCAGGGATCATCTTCTTTTTAAAAATACTTTCAGTTTTATTGAAATGTTTTGTTTTGATATTACAGACATTTATAGAATACTCTTAATGAGAAATCTCTTAAAATAAAGTAAAACTGTTAAGTAAAATTAATAATATAGTGGCCCCACCTGAAAGTACATGCAATATTTCACATCTGTAGCACCCTCCAACTTTATTATTTTCAAAATATTAATAGAAATCAATTTATTCTCCCTCCCGCCCCACTGAAAAACAAGAAAAAAACCCAGATATCTCATAACAAATATACATAGCCCAGGGACCATTTAAACAGCAATGTTTGTCAGCTCTGGGGGCTGAAGGGAAGAAGGGAAGAAGCCCATTTGTCTGGTGGTAGGGTTTAAAGCTGCAAGAGCCCTCAGAAATTGTCTCATCAGGGTAGCTAGGTGGCGCAGTGGATAGAGCACCGGCTCTGGAGTCAGGAGGCCCTGAGTTCAAATCCGGCCTCAGACCAAATGCTTGACACTTACTAGCTGTGTGACCCTGGGCAAGTCCTTAACCCCAACTGCCAAAAAAATTGAAAAAAAAAGAAATTGTCTCATTCTGCAATTTTTTATGACAAAAGAGGAAATTGAGGTTCAGAAGAGGAAGGTCACAGAGGTACCACAGAATTTTTAAGTTGGAAGGGACCTCAGCAGCCAATCAAGGTAGGGGATATTTCTGTAAGTCCAGATTTATACAAAACTTCAAAATGAGAATCTTGATGAATCTTGTTTTTAAGCAAATTTAGAATGTTTTATTTAGAACCTCTTAAAAAATAGAAGAGCTTTCACAGAATGTGATGGTTGGAACGGGCCTCTGATGGCCATGTAGTCTAATCAATACCCAAAAGGACTCCTTGTTAGAGCAAACTAACCAGTCCTTGAAAGCCTCTAAGGATGGGGAACTCATCACCTCAAAAGGAAACCCATGCCATAATTCTCATGCTTGGGAAGCTTTCCTGCTATCCAATCTAACTATGCCCCTTGGTGCATTCCACTCATTGTCCCTGGTTGTATCCTCTGAGGTAAAACAGGACAAATTTAATCCAGACTCCTCCCCCTTCCCAAGACAGCCCTTCAAGACTTGAAGAGAACTGTCATCCCCGCCCCCCACACACACACACTTCATTTCTCCAGGTTAAGCACATCCAGCTTCTTTAGCTGATCCTTATCTGCCATGGACTTAAGGCCCTTTTCCATCTTGGCTGCCCTCCAATGGACATTCTCCAGTTGGTCATTGTCTTTCTTAAACTTGGGCACCCAGAATTAAACAGAGCCCTCCAAATGAGGTCTGATGAGGACAGAGGGTGATGGGACTCTCACCTCCTTAATTTTGGGAACTGTGCCTCTCTTGAAGCAACCCAAGATGGCAGTCAAGTTTTTGGCTGCCACATCACACTGCTGACTCAGCTTGAGCTTTCAGCCCGCTAAAATGCCCAGACCCTTCCCAGGGGACTGACTCTTGGCACACCCCTTCCCATCTTCTATTTGTGGAGCTGATTTGTTGTACCCCAGCACAAGATTTGACATGGATCCCCACCAAAGTTCATCTTACTGGAGTTTGCCCAGTATTCTAGACTGGCGATTGCTCCATCTTTGGTCCTCACACCTCATCAGTGTCCTCAGTCATTTCTACTCCCCCGACTGGTGGGCTGGAAGGGTAGAGCAGAAAACTCGTCCCTAAGCCTCCCTGGGTAGAAGGCTCAGTATCCTGACCACCACTTCGTTTCCACCAGCTGCCCTGGCTGGTTTCGTCTCCACCACCATCATCATCTCACTCGCCCCCCAGTTTCCAGATACCCTTTGCTTCCTTTCCTTTACAGCCTCCTTGTGTATGTTGTCTTCTTCTGTAAGATTGTAAGCTCCTTGAGGGCAGGGACTGTCTTTCTTTTTCTTATTTTTATCCCCAATGCTTGGGGGCAGCCAGGTGATGCAGTGGATAGAGTCCTAGAATCAGGAAGACCTGAGTTCATATCTAGCTGTGTAACCCTGTGCAAGTTATTTAACCCTGTTTGCCTCAGTTTCCTCATCTGTAAAATGAGCTGGAGAAGGAAATGGCAAAACCACTCCAGTATCGTTGCCAATGGGGTCACAAAGAGTGAGACAGATCTGGGACCCAACAACAATAACCCCAGTGCTTAACATAATTCCTGGCACATAGTAAGCCTGTAACAAATATGCACTGCATTGCATTGAATAGTATTGCATTGTATTATATTGTATTATACTGTACTGTGTTGTGTTGTGTTGTGTGTTATGGAATGGTATGGTATGCTTTGCTACGCTATGCTTTGGTACTGTGTTGTATTGCCTGGCAAAGTCCTTTTGGAGCTTGACTCAGCCATCTGCTGTGTTAGTTTTCCTTCCAGGTAGTGAATAGCCAAGCTGGGGATTCCAGTGGCCAGGCCTCTGCCTCAAATTCTAGTACTCTGACTACCACACAATGCCATCTCTGAAAGTATGAAAGGGTCTTTGGGTGTTTACCAGCCAAAAGCTCGACCTTAGGCAGAGGAATTGGGTTGGATTACCACCTCTGCTACTTATTACCTATAAGTAAGGCCAGTCATTTAATCTCTGTGGCCTCAGTTTCTCCATCTGTAAAATGACCATGTTGGACCAGATGAGCTCCAGGTCCCTTCCCACTCTGGTCCATTCAGGCTACACATCTATGATCTTGGGAATAAATCTATGACCCTGTCACCATACTACAGGCACTGTAGTCAAACGGAGAGACTAGTGTGACAGGGTAGAGAAGGGCAAAAAGGCTTCAGAGAAATGATTTCGGTGTTATCCTTGGCTGGGGGCAGGGCGAGTGGGGAGAGATTGGACCTCTGAAAATCTCTTGGAGCCTCCTGTGAAATTATAATATCCAAGCTTGACGTCAGAGAAGAGATAGCAGAACACGATCCTTTTCTTCCCTGCAGGGAGTGGGTGTGGTGTGGGGGAGGGAAGAGCTATGGGTGGGGGGCACTGCATAGAAAGTCAGATTGGGTGGATCTGTTGGTTCATTTTGCTGAACAGCATAATTTGTCTCTTCCTTTTTTGGTCTCTGTTATCAGGGATGGGAGGGGCAGGGAAGGGCCATAGTGAACAATTGAGGTAGGGCAGAAACATTTTTGTTAGACATGACCTTGCCCACTTTTGAGTTCTAGATTGAAATACTGAGCACAAATATCACAGTCCTGACTGGAGCCTCTGAGTGACCTTCCGTCTCCCCTTTTCAGCCCTTATGCACAATTCTTAATGCATAAGACTTTTGAGACACCCTATATATGTGTGTGTATATATATACACATATACATGTACATTTATATTTAAACATGACATTTATAATATTTATATGTAATATATACATATGTTGTACAAGCATATATAATATTGTATATAAACCTGACATATATAATAGGTATTATATAATATATAAAATATTATATTAGATAGGGTGTCCCAAAAGTCTTAGTGCAGTTGTAAGTGAAATGCAATAGCTTAAATTGCACTGAGACTTTTGGGACACTGCATAGACACACATAAATGTGTTTGTGTGACTATATAAATGCATGTATTTAGTTTTTTTAATGATGCTTTTCCCTTTCCTGCCTATCACCTAATGTCCTGCACAGCATGACTTACTTGCCTCCCCAGAAGCTTTCCCCTTTTTCTCTGTCTTTGTTCTGTTTCCTGGGACCTTACTCCAGCCTCAACTAGATCTCTCCTCCCTGCATGGCTCCCACAGGCCTGTGCCTTCACTCCCTCTCTTTGCCCTGTTTTCTCTTTCCTTTACTGCCCTCCTTTTCTTCCTCATGAAGAATGTAATTAGCCGTTAGAATGTTCCGACAGAGTTTCTGGGACAAGTCCTCCCCAAAGAAGAATGAGATTTTGGATAAGAGAGAACAGAATGGCATTTGCTGCTTGCCAGGGGCTACCTCATTCCCATCCTAGCGGTCCCAAAGACAATCACTGACCCGGGGAGATGGGCAGGGACAGCACTTGCTTATACTTTATCTTGGGATGTTGGCGTAGCTGGTATCATTATACCACTTCCCAGATGAAGAATCTGAATCACCAAGAGGTTAAAGAGTGGGTCGGGCATCCAAAGGCCTGTGTCCCAAATCCATACTGTGCCGCTGTATGATCTTGGCAAATCACAGAATCTCACTGGGCCTCAGTTTCCCCATTTGTAAGATGAGAGAGTTAGTCTGGCTGACCTCTGAGGACTCTTCCAGCTCCAGTCCTGGGCTTCTAGGAGCATGCCAGTGACTAAACAGAGGCGGAACTGAGTCTTGAGGTGATTGTACCCCAAACCGCACCCATACTATGGCCCATGTTTGAGGGCCCACCCCCCAACAACCATCTTAACCCCACCGACTATGGGACACATAGCTAGACAGCAGAAGAGGCCTGAGAAAAACCACACCATAGGCACTCCAAAGACCCCACAGGGAGAGGTGCTAGGAGGCAGAACACAGCCCCAGCCCCTGGGGAGAAGACCCGCTGAGCCAACAGTCCTCTGCCCCCCAGGACGGGGCAGAGAACAAATGTACTCCCAGCAAGCATTTGTTCCTGTTTGTGGCAGGAGGTGCGGGGCCTACCCGGACAGCTGGCTTGACACAAAACAGAAAGATCAGCATTTTGCCTCAAAAAAGTGTGGGAAATTGGAAAGGGGGGGTGGTGACAAGAGGCAGGCAAGAGGCCTGAGGCAGCTCAGCTTGTGGCTGAGAGAGGAGCAGCTCTGAGACAGATGTGGACTCCACCCTCCATCCATAATCGCTGAGCATCTCAGATGTCAAAACAAAACAAAGCCAAAAAAAAAAAAAAAAAACCCAGGGTGTCCTCCCCGGGGGAATCTTGGGGCCGTCAATGTGTGATCCATGAGAAAACAAGAAATCTCTACAGAGCCCCTCTGACATGTGGAGTCAGGCCTCCAGGGCCGCGGAGCTCCATGGGGGTCTGCTTCGAGGTGGTGTCATCCCAGGTGCTCTGCTGGGCCCAGTGGAAGGTGGCGGGCTCTGGGGCACAGGAATCGGTGTCTGGGCCTGCTCTCAGATGTGTCTACAGCAGAACCTGCACTGCTTGTCCTCAAGGGGCCCCCCAGGGCATCCAAGGCAGGATTCAAACCCACATCCTCCTAAGAACAAGCCCATCCCTCTTTGCAAAATAAGACATTTGAATATGAATATGAAATATGAAAACCCTTTGTTCCCAAAAAGAGTTAAATATGGTTCCACATGAACAAGGACAGGATGCTAAAGTGAAAAGGGGACAGAGGTCTTTTTTGGCCCCTTCCTGGAGGTGGGGGGCAGGGGACAAGGTGGGGGCAGGAAGCAACAAAGACTTCGCTCTTTTTGCTTCAAAATTCCGTAAGTACCCATTTTATACCATTGCTGTCAGCTCACCCTGGCTTTATCCACCTCCAGACAGCCTGCTGGCAGATTGCAAAGCCTGGCTCTCAGTGGGGCATCCAGCAGGCCCCCTGCTGCCACTGGGGAGCCTGTTTTTTCTCTCCCAAGGATGGGAGCAGGTCCTCTTTTAAGATGATTGCGCAGATATGAAAAGGCACCTCCCTCCCTCCCTCCCTTTTCTGCAGAAGATGGGGTGGGTGTGGAAGTCATACTGTCAGACTCTTGGTTGGGCAGTGTTGCTAAATTTTTTTCTCTCTGTTTCTCTCTCTCTTTGTCTCTCTCTATGTCTCTCTGTCTCTGTCTCTCTGCCTCTGTTTCTCTCTCTTTCTCCATCTCTCTCTCTCTGTCTCTCTCTTTTTCTCTCTGTCTCTCTCTTTCTCTTTCTCTCTGTCTCTCTCTTTCTCTTTGTCTCTCTGTGTCTCTCTGTCTCTGTCTCTCTGCCTCTCTCTGTCTCTCTCTGTTTCTCCATCTCTCTCTTTCTGTCTCTCTCTCTCTGTCTCTGTCTCTCTTTGTCTCTCTCTTTTTTTCTGTTTCTCTGTCTCTGTTTCTCTGTCTCTGTCTCTCTCTATCTCTGTCTGTCTCTCTGTCTGTCTGTCTCTCTCTCTCTCGTTCTTGGTTATAAGGCATGGTTCTCCAGATGTAGGAGGGAATGAGCTGTTTATTAGAAAATAAAGCTGATGTAATGATAATAATAATAATAATAATAAAAGCTCATGTTTCTATAGCACCTTAAGGTTTGCAAATCGCTTGACAGACATGGTCTCATTTGACCCTTACAGCAGCCCTGGGAGGTGGGTGTCATCATTCTTACTGCCTTATTATTGTTCTCATTTTCTGGAAGAACAAACTGAGAGGGACTTGCCCAGGGTCTCCCAGATGGTGGAGATCTGAGACAGGATTCAAACCCGCGACTTTCTAAGAACAAGTCCATCCCTCTTTCCAAAACAAGTCATTTACTACAAACATGCAAACTCTTTGTTCCTGAAAGGGGTTGAATATGATTCTACCTGCGTAAAGTGGGTGGGGGGAGCAGAATAAAAATCCTTCTCCCAGTGCCCCCACGCCTCTGGCTGTCTCTTTGGTGTGGAATGTTACTGAGGAGGCTGCTCCTCTGACTCATGTTTACCGAAGACAACAGGCTGACCCAGGGCTGATCCTCAAACCCAGCTATTTTGTTCAATTAGGAAAATAAAGTAAAAGTAGCAGCAGTACCTGTCATTCTTACAGCCTTTCTGAAATTAGAAGGTACTTTCAGACAGTTGAGCCTTCCCACAACCCTGTGAGGGAGATGTGAAAGCTATGACTGTCCCCATTTTATGGAGAAGGAAAGGAGGATCAGCGGGGTAAAGTGATCCCCCGTTGTCTCCCAATTAGGAAGTGTTTGAGGCAGGATTAGAACTCAGGTTTCACTGATTCCACAGACATAGAACTAGAAAGAACTACAGGAGAAGGAGCACTGGTTCTGGGGTCAGAGGACCTGAGTTCAAATTCTATCATTGATATTTATTACCTGGGTGACCTTGGGCAAATCTTCTTGCCTCTGTTTCCTTATCTGTAAAATGAGAGATTGGACAATATGACCTCTAAGGTTCCTTCCAACTCTCATCTATGATCTTAGAGTTCCCCAGGCAGTCAACGAGTCTTTACTATACACCTATTATGTATCAGGCACTGTGCTAATGTGGGGATACAGAGAAAGATAAAAAAAACCATCTTTGCCCACAAGAACCCCATATTCTGATGGGTGGAGACAACACACCCACCATCGTTCCATACAAGATATCTGTGGAGCAGTTGATGGCAGTCTGGGAGGGCAAGGACAGATGCTGAGGATGTTTGAAAAGGCGTCCTACAGAAAGTGGGATTTGAGCTGAATCTTGAAGGAAACCAGTGAAACTGATGATAAAGCCAGGTTTCAAACCCAGGTCCTCTATCTCCAAATCAATATTTGACTTTTAAAGATTTTCAATCCTAAAATATTAGCCATAAAATCTGTATCACTCCCTAGTCTCCATATATCTCCTCACCAAAATACTGCTGCCCTAAAGAAAGGAAGAAACTCCCTTCCATCTCACTGTGGATCGACCTCCATTGATTATGGCTTCTCCCAGAGCAGTATTTTAGAAAAGCCCCCTGGGCTTTGTACCCTACTCTGGCCATCTCCTCTTCACCATTTCCCTTGCCAGGACCCTTTCCCCGACTCAAGCCCCACTTAAGAATTCAAGACCAAATGCATGTCACCTTTGTCCCTGGATGGGTGGTGTCACCTCAGCCACTGTCCCCATAACTTTCTGAACCGAAGTGTCCTCCCTGGCCTTTGTGTGTAGTCCCTGCTATTAAAAGGTAAGCTCCCTGAGGGCAAGGAGAGTCTCTCCTTTAGCATTGGTGCCCACACATGCTTTGTACAGAGCTTGGCACCCGTCATAAGTTTCAATAAATACTTTGCCGCACGTTGCCCACCTCCTGACAGATTGGACATGGGCAATGCAAGGGATTTGTTTTGCTTGGCTATACATGTAATAGGGATTTTGGCTTTTCTTGTTTTCTCAGTGAGGAGGGGGGCATAGGGAGGTAGGATCGAGGGCATGCTAATAAATGTTTAACAATCAACTCTCCAAAACAAAATGTTCACACTACATACTTTTAAATTTCATCTACACCACTCATATTTTCTCCAACGCTTTCTTAAGTTTAGACAATCAACAAAACAATAAACCAAGCCCCGATTTATAGCATTTGCTGATTTCCCAGGTATAAGGGCTCCCACTAAAAGTTTAACAATTGGCTCTTGAACCAGTTTGAACTGACTCCAGCACCGGAAAAGATGATGGATCTTTTTCTGAAAGTAAAATTAAATTGAAAATACTTTTTCATTCCTTCATTTGTGCCAAGCAAGGTTTGGAACTATTGTCACTAGTCAGATAATTCTAACCAAAACAAGAAAGCTGGGCCCTCTGGCCTGAGCTCTAATGGGGTGATAATCAGTATTACAAGTGTTCACTCAGAGGACTTCAAAGGTAGGGCACTCCAGTGAAATCCAGTCACAGTGGAATGAAATCAGACATTCCACGAGACAGCCAACTAAAGCAGTTGGTTTTAAGCCCCGTGCATCCTCACTTTTGCACACTTCCCCCTCACATCAGGGGGCTGTGTCATTCATTTAGATTTTTTGCATAGTATCGTCAAGATGCAGCAATCTGTGTATATCAACTCTCCTAATAAGGACAGCCCAGCTTGAAGAATTTCTCCCTTTCTCCATTAACATTCCTGCCTGATTTTCTGTGCTGGGTCTGAACGGCTGACTGTGGGATGTAGCATAAATTATCTGCCTTCAGCAAAATGAGCCACTGAAGGGCAGGGGAGACCTGACAGTGCTTGGGAGGCCATCATTAGCTTGCTGTAAGCACATACTGTACTCGCTGCTGATTGCCTACCTTTCAGTGTCTGGAGAAACCTCACTCGGGGTTCATTAAACATGAGCTAGGAAGGACAAGGTGAACACTAAGTTACAAGAGTTACTAAATCCCCGCTGGCTGACCTGAGAATAAAGCAAGAGCTGCTATCTTGGGAACAGCGTCTCTGGTTTTTATCCACACGTTTAACAAGAGAAAAACAGGCTTTGGGATATAGACTTTTTAAAAAGAAAAACTACCACCACCACCCCATCTCATGGGATAGCTGAATAGGCACAAAAAGGGTGCTAGATTTGGATTGGGAAGATATGGGCTCCATCGCGGTGCTGCCACTTACTTAGCTGGGGGATGTGAAGAAGTCACCTTTCACCAATG
>NW_020954577.1:49819046-49871546 GCF_900497805.2 Vombatus ursinus | reverse complement strand
GGGCAAGGGAAGCAACTGTTTCATTCCTGTCTTTGTGTTCCTAGCACCTAGGACAGTGCCTGGTCCCAGATAAATATTTGTTGATTGCTTGATAGATAATGAAAGTAAAACACTTTTCCAATTCAAAAGCCAGGTATAAATTGATTTCTAAAGTAACTAGAGTCAAGACTCTTGTTGGGGACATTCAAGCTGCTCTATTGGGCAAATTACTTGACTTGAGTCTTGGGGCCATCACATAGTGAATAATGAAGGGAAAAAAAGGCTCCTGAGTCAAGTTTTAGGAGTCCTCATTGGACAAGGCACTTTATTCGACCACACTCCAGACTAGTTCCATGTGTAGGATTTACATACAAAATTATGTCCCCGAGCATCTAAATGACCCGCATAATTCATCAAAGAGATGAATCAGGTCAAGAAGAGGCTGAGCTGCTGCTTTTGGTGCTATTTTGAGAGGATACCTAAACTCTCAGGAAATTCCAAGGCCCCTTCTCTGCCAGTATACAGGCTTTCTCTTGACCACATCTTATGGCTCACCAATTAGAGAAATAAGGGCAAGTGATCAACAACTGTATCAAAATGTTCTAAATCACTAATGATTAGAAAATAGAAATTAAAGCCGCTAGGAAGCTCCAAATCACACTCATCAGACTGGCAAGGTTGAGAAAAAAGGAAAATAAAAAATGTTGGAGGGGCTATGGGGAAATTGGCTTATATATTAAGACACCATTGGTGGAGCTGTGAAGTGCTCTAGCTGTTCTGGAAAGCAATTTGGAACGATGCACCGAAGAGTCACTAAACTGCCTGCTCTCTGACCCGGTGATATCACTGCTAGGCCTATGCCCTGAAGAGATCAAAGAAAGAGAAAGTTGACTCAAAGGTGCAAAAATATTTGTAACAGCTGGCAAAGAACTGAAAACTGAGGGAGTACTCATCAATTGGGGAATGGATGAGCAAATTAGGGTACATAAATTTAATATAATGTTATTATGCCATAAGAAATTGTGACAGAGAACCTAGGAAGACTTATATAAACTGATACAGAGTGAAGTGAGCAGAACCAAGAAACAATTTATTCAATAACAACAACACAGTAAAGACAAACAACTCTGAAAGGCTTGAGAATTCTAATCAATGCAAAGACCACCCATGATTCCAGGTATCTACTTTCTGACGGTGTCGTGATGAACTCAAGATGTAGAATAAGACATACATTTTTTCTTTTTGTTTTTTTTTGGAGGCAACGGGGTTAAGTAACTTGCCCAGGGTCACACAGCTAGTAAGTGTCTAAAGCCAGATTTGAATTCAGGTCTTCTTGACTCCAGAACCGACAGTCTATCCTCTGCTCCACCTAGCTGCCCCAAGACATACATTTTTTAACATGTACAATGAAGGATTTTTTTTTTGCTTGACTATGAATATTTGTTATAAGGGTTTTGTTTTGCTTTATGCAGAAGAGTGATGGGAGGGAAAGAAAATAAATGCTTAATAATTGGGGAGGAAACAAAATATTTTTAAAAAGAGAGAAAGACACTTAGACAGAGCCACTCTCCACTATCATAGTATACTCGACTTAGAGTTGGAATGGGTATCTGAGATCCATCCCCCTCATTTTACAGGTGAGGAAACTGAGGTTCATAAAGAGGAAGTAACTTACCTAAGACCAAGATGGCAGAGCCAGAGTATGAACTCAGGGCTCCTGTTTCCAAGGCCTACCCTTTTTCCGTTAGCCCATCTTTCACCTCTGTAGAGACAACTCAGATTGCATAACTTTCTACTAATTGGTGAGTTTAATGAAAATCTGACTGCTTTCAAGAGACGTAACTCTGGCTGAAGAGCTAAGAAGAGGGTGGCAACATGGACTTGTGCTTTTTGGCCCCTGAGGCCCAATTACACCACTGGCTTGTTTCGTTGACCCTGGTGACTTTCGGTGCCCAGGAGTCCCCATTGGTGACACAAAGCTCTCAAGAAAGGGGAAGATAGGCTGGGAAGTGTCTACCACGGCAGAGCAAGAAGCTAAAAGAAGAGGATTTCTATTTCATTTTCTAAGGAATTTTGATACAAAGACTTCAGAACAATGATCTAAGACGGACGGATGGAAGACATATGGCCTAAACGTGTATGCCCCTTTTTAAATGAGCTTTTATCGAGCAAGTAACCTCCTCGATGGTTTGACTGCAGGAAGGGAACATTAAATTTCTGAGTTTTAATCTGAGCTCAGGAACTAGTTAGCGCTGATGTACCAGTAAAGTCATCTAGCTTCTGTTTTTGTACATTTTCTCCCCAGGAACATGGGCCTAATCATACTTACTTCCTCCCCGGGGTGCTGGGTGAATTAATTGGTTAATGTCCCCAAAGTAGGTCCTAACTGCTCTGCATTATCATTAGTGGAAATTGTACATTTTGTAGCAATTACATTCCACCTTAAAATGTGGTCCCTCCCAGGTATGGCCCAAATGTGGGAATATTGAAAGGGGTTATAGAAAGTTCAAGGAGTGGAGAAATGGAGCCAACTAAGTTGGGAGAGGAGTCCAGAAAGGGACTCTGCAGTTGGGTCACTTGGCTAAGTTACCTCCTACCTGAAACGGCAGGTCATTGAGGGGATCGATTTTTATCTAAAGAATCACTCGGGAGTTCCTGCCTCCCAGGCACATTTAAAGAGTTTTAAATGTCCCCGAGAGTAGAATAAGCAATTAAATTGTTTATTAGGCTATGTATCCAGCTGTACTGAACAGCCCCCAAGTAGTTTTATGTGTAGTTTGATTGACCAAAATAGCATATCTATGAACCACATGGGCCGGAGAAAGCAAAACTCAATTTTGCTTTTCCTGTGAACTTTTTCACACGATAGTTTTGAAAAGAAATTATTTAACTCACCATTTATTAAGCACCTTCTCCATTCTGGGCACTATGGCTTCCTTTTTCACCCAAACCTTTGATTTCATCAGTATAGAGATTCCCTCTGCCAATGGAGACAGACAACTTCGAGGCAATCCATTGTCTCAGAGAGTAGACTTGGGCACTGAGGTGAAATGGCTTACCCAGAGTTACTCAGCCAATATAGGTCAGGGCAGGACCTAAACTCTCTGGGTCTTTTTGACTTCAAAGTCAGCTCTCTACCCTCCGTGCCAGGTTATGTCTCTGGAGGTACAAGGATAAATATGAAATAGTCCTTGACCTCCAGGATTTCTTTGGGGAAATACTTCATATTGGCAAGTATGTTAAGAGAAAGTATATGAAGTATTTGCAGATAGGAACTTAATTAATGCCTTGACTTTAAAAGGAAACATTTGAGCTTCTCTAGAAAGTGTCCAGTGATGCCAGTTCCATTACCAAGACTTTCCCCAAATGGAGAAAATTCCTCAACACCAAATGGCTGAGCATGGGCCTGTCCATGGGCCGATACACACTTAGTGTGAAAGAGGGCAGTCATCAGCCTGTAAATCCAGACAAGCCTTTGATTTATGCTCATTAGCTTTATTTAAACTATGCAGAGCTGAGATTGGGTTTTTGACACACATCTGTATGGAAAAATCATGGCTCATGGGATCATAGAGCTAGAACTTAGAGACCCTTGCATCCAACTCCCTTACTTGATAACTGAGGCACACAGAATTTAAGTGGATCACAGAAGTGTTAGAGGGACAGGTCTTCCTGTCTCCAAGTCTAGTGCCCCAATCTCTGGTGGTCAAAGAAATTTGGGGACCCAAGTCAGTCTTAGTTGAAAATTTTATGTATGCATATTTTATGTATGAATATTCTAAATATGGAGCTCTGAGAACTATTTAGGAAAAACCAAGTCTTCCAGAGTATTTCCAATGGCCCCATAATGATCATTCATTTCTAGAATGTAAATGGCGGACTCTTAGATTTCTGGAGTGCCAGTGGGGCAGAGACGGTACACAGAAATCCTGCTTAGAATCAGAAAGACATAGGTTGGAGTCTTGCCTCTTCTACATACAAGTCATGTGACCATAAGGACGTCCCTGCCCTGCTCATGGCCCCTAAGCAACTCTTAAAGCTGGAAGTCATAGATCGCTATTGATCTTCACTGATAGAGGAGTTTCCACTATCAATTTCTTGCATTGATGAAATCACAGGTTTAGATTTCTAAAATGATTACAAATGATTCCTTGATTTGAATGCTAAGACCATAGTGAGAAGGTAAGAGGAGGGAGGGTGCTGCCAAATAGCTTTGGCAGACAGCAGACTGCTTGCCTTCCTGGGCCCTACTGAATCACGCAGTCAGGCAACAGGCATTTATTGGTGTTCAGTCATTTTCCAGTCTTGTCTGACTCTTTGTGACCCAATTTGGGGTTTTCTTGGCAAAGATACTGAAGTGGTTTCTCATTTCCTTTTCCAGCTCATTTTACAGATGAGGAAACTGAGGCAAACAGGGTTAAGTGACTTGCCCAGGGTCACATAGCTAGTAAGTGTCTGAGGCCAGATTCAGTATCGATTAAGTGTGTGATGAGCCAAGCGCTGTACTAAATGCTGAAGTTACAAAAAAAGCCTCTCCCCACCCCACCCCAATAACCTAATCCCTGCCTTTAAGGAGCCAATATGCAAACAATTCTATACACCCAAGATCTGTAGTCTAAGTGGAGGTAATCTCTGAGAGAAGGCAGTAGCAGCAGGAAGGGGCCAGGAAAGGCTTTTTGCGGAAGGTTTGAGCTATTTTAAAGGAAGCCAGAAGGAGGAGGCAAAGATGGAGAGAACTGGGGTTGGAGTGGGGCCATAGGGAGAGACACACAGTAAAAAGGCAAAGAGTCAAGAGGCTGAGTGTCATGTCTGAGGCCCCTGCTGCTGGATCGTAGAGTCTTTGGAGTAAGAAGAATGAAAAGGTAGGAAGGGGACAGCTTGGGTAAGGCTTTGAAAGACAAAAAGAAGATTTATATTTGGTCCTGGAGGTTACAGATGACAAATGACTGGAGAAATTCCTTTAAATTCTCAGTTAAAACAAAATCTATAATTGATACCTACCACAAAATCATACGAGATTTTTTTGTAAGCACCTCAGAAATATTGTCACTTGGAGCTTCTTCTGGTCTATTGCTTTTATCAGATGCTCTCTTGTTGGGAAAGGGACTTGGATGGCATTTCTGAGAGCTTGGCATATTACACAAGCAGCAGAACAGGAAATATTTTATCCCAGAGGATGAGGGGGCCCTTCACAGCCCATCCCCACCTTTTTCATACTTGGTGACTTGTCCATGTTCTTACCCAGTGGATTCACCCAACAGTCCATAGTCCTTCATCTAGGTTCGTGGGCTCCTCTTCCCAGGTGTCATCCTGGTGTGGTGGTTGCTCTGAATTCTAGAAGGCTATGAAAGAGGAGCAGAAGCTTGGGTGAGCCCTCCCAAGCAACTGAGGCGCTGGGAGAATGATAGAAATAGATTGAGTCAGCTGTCCAGGGAGGAACATGGCTCATCTCCAACATGTTGATGAATCCCATGGCCTTGGCAGCCTACTACCCAGATAGAAGGCATTCGTTACATTGGTACATTGGTATATACAATCAATTAATGAAGTACGTAGGACCGCCTGAGTGGAAGAAACACTCTGTAGGCTCAGAAAGCCTAATGATCATCACACATCCTTAAATGTTGTTGATAGAACATCACCTCCTTGAGGGCAAGGGCTGCCTCATTTGGGGCTTTGGATCTCACTTTGGTCGTTCAGGTCTTCCTAGAGTCCAGCACAGTGCCTTTGAGCCTGAGGCATGGTGGGGACATTTTGGAGGGGCCAAAGCTTGTCTGTGCCTGTGATTTCCTTGATGGAAACTCCCTCCAGTGTGGAAACTCTCTCCACTGATGCATATCAGTAACTCACTTGTAACTTGCAGTCTTGCTGTTACTATTATTGTTATTATTATCAGATGAGATAATATTTGTAAAGTAGTTAGCATAGTGCCTGACACATAGTAGGCATTTAAGCAACATTTGTTCCCTTTCCTCTTAGACATTTGCCTAAGGCACTGCAAGTTTAGGGGCAGCTATATGACTCGATGGAGTAGGAACACTTGAGTTCAAATCTGGTCTCAGATACTTACTGGTTTAACCCTGTGCAAGTCACCTAGCCTTTATTTGCCCAAGTCCCCTGGAGAAGGAAATGGCAAACCATCCCAGTATCTTTGCCAAGAAAAGCCCATGGAAGGTACGGTCCCCAGGGTCATGAGGAATCAGACACAACTGAACAACAATTGACCTTACCCAGAGTCACAAAGCAGATATACATCAGGGGCAGGACCTGAACTCAGGTCTTCTAGACGTCAAGGCCAACTCTTTCTAACCATGATACTATGCTGCCTCTCATAGTAGGAGGCTTCTGTAACTTAACAAATATCTATTAAACACCCACTTCAAGCAAGGTACTAGATTCAGCTGACTCTCTAGCTGGTTCTGAGGGACCCAAGCAAGAACCTTGTTTTACCACACACACACACACACACACACACACACACACACACCCCAATTCTGTCACTGTGACCCTGGGGAGCCACTTCACACCCACTGCCCCAGGTTCCCTTTCAAAGAGAAATGAATGGAGTCATTACAGGAAATATATATAGAAAGTAAATTAAAAGCCTCTGATGAAAAATGTGACATTAATGTAAAATGGTGCATTAAATTTCCATGCCACAGGCTCCACTGCAGAGCAACTGAGGCAATATTTCTCTTGACTCTGCTTGTATCACAAAGAAAGGTACACTGTCATTATTAAGTCTAGACACTGTGGTCCGGCAATGTACTTAGGACTGTGGCATTTAAATTATGGCATTAGTTAGGGAAGCCACCTTTGCCCAGCCCTTCAGCCTGGAGCTTTCAGTGAGATGGGGAGCCAGCCATCTCACCGGACATCTTTCTCCACCACAGACTGCCATGAGCAAGTGGTGCTTCCAAGGAAAGATGACTCTGCAGAAATGGTGGTGGGAATCTCCCATTTAAAAATGTCAAAGGTCCCAGAGGCAGAGGTCTCTCAGATGCATCACTGGCAATGATAGGCTCTTATCCGGATGGAGCTTTGCATGAGTCACTGCAGAAATATTACAAGATTAATTACCACTAAAGTGTCTAAAAAGTGCACCTTCAAGCTGTTAAATGACCGAATAGAGATCTATTATCACAATAACAAGAACATTACTCTCCATAGGGATTATTGCTATTAGCAGGAGGAGATGCATCATTTTAAGACATAAAAATTGAATGGAGATGCGATTCACACACATATACAATAAAAAAAAAAAGCTTCACAATAGGGTCTTGATTTGTGTGTGGAGCGGTGGGATGCTGGTTTCTTCTTCTCAACTTTTGTTAACAGATTTTTCTGTTGCTGCTGATTTAGGTAATTTTTATGCTTTAAATCTTTTATATTCCCATTCCTTCTCTGGAGAGGCAATGGTGGAGAAATAATGGCTGTAGTACTAACAATACACAAGCAACTCGAGTCCTGTGAATTTTCTACCAGCTACTAAGATCTAGTTCAAAAGAAATGGATTTTAGTGATCCTGCTATTGAGAATACGCCCCCAGAAAAGTCAAAGACAGGCAGCAAGGACTCAGAGATGCCAACACCTTCAAAGCAGCATCTTTTGTGATGGCAAAGACCTAGGTGCCCCTTGATTAAGGAGAGGCAGGCTGCACTGCGATGCCTACATGGAGCAGAATCGTGGGCAGTAAAAAGGAGGAATATGAAGAATTCAGTAAAGCATGGGAAGACTTATATGAACAGATGCAAAATGAAGGAGAAGCAAAATAACAGTACACATTCTTACTGCAATAATGTAAATGAAAAGCTCCCTCTTCCTAATTAGCCTGTTTTTTCTGGGAGCACCATCATCCTAAATTGCTTCCTTCTCCTTCATCTGCTGTACCCAATCAGTTACCAATTTGTTGTCAATTTAGCTTCAAACAACATTTCGTAAGTGTCCCTTTTCTCCACCTGCATCACTGAGGATCAAATTCAGACTCTCTCACTTGTACTATTTCAATAGCTTCCTAATTGGTCTTCCTACTGTATGTCTCTCCCTTCTCTGTTCCTCCAATTGCCTAGTGGCCAAAATGATATTCTTTTTTTTTTTTTTTTTTTTTGGTGAGGTAATCAGGATTAAGTGATTTGCCCACACAGTTAGTGAGTGACAAGTGTCTGAGGCTGGATTTGAACTCAGGTCCTCCTGACTCCAAGGCCAGCAAAATGATACTCTTAAAACCCAGTTCTGACCATGTCCTTCCTCTGGTCCAGTCATCCCCTATTGTCTCAAGAATAAAACACAAAATGCTTCTGTTGGCATTGAAAGCCCTTCCCATTCTGGTTTCAGTCCACCTTTACAGGGTTACACATTACACATTACTCCCCTTCACATACTCAGCATGCCAGTCAACCATGCCTACTTGCTGGTTCTGGTTCATAACCAATGGTTTGTTGATAGATGTTTAACAATCAGTTCTCTGAAAGAAAAAGTATTTATGCATAACGCACTTTTAAGCTTAATTTGCATTATTAACGTTTTCTCCGTCACTCTCTTGAGTCAAGATAATCAACAAAACAAATAAATCAAGTCATGATTCATAGCATTTGCCTATATCCTACATGTAAATGCTCCCACTGAAAATTTAATAATCAACTCTTTGGAGTATGTACAAGAAGGCCTCAGTCCATCCCATCTATGGCCTCCATGTCTTGACCCCAAACTGCTGCCCCATTTCTGTGGTGCTTTCCTCCTTCTTTCAAAGGTTACTTCAAGGATCATCTCTTATGAGACCTCTCCTGATCTCCCCTGACCTACTGGGGCATCCCTGGAATTCCTTCACAAGTATACTGCTTCTGGATGTAGTTGATCTCTTTCTCTGCCTTCCCCAACCCCACCCAAAGCTCCATGAAGAAAGGGACCAGTTCCTTCTTTCTGTTGTATTCCTAGCTCCTAGCACAGAGCCTGGTAATCAGCAGTCATTTCATAAATGCTCACTGATTGATAGATCGCCATCTTTGTCTTCCACTCTCCTTTCCAAAAACTGAGGAAGAAGATGATCCTGCAAGCGTTACAGCCTCCTTTAACTGTCCCACTTTGCTGAAACATTGTTATTTCTTTCATGTGGTTGTAAATTAAATGAAGAGTACACCACTGTTAATTTCACAGCCTGACATTGAATGAAACAGACCCTGCCATTACCTTGACTTTCCCCTGGAATGTAAGAGAAAAAGTAATGACTGATTAACCCTGTAATTTATTTTGTGTTAATGCACTCAAAACAGCCTTGCAACTTGCTGTGATAAAGAGGAGAGCAGCTGTAGCCCTTCCATATAAAATCAGCATTTTTATGAAACTGATCTTTGTTCCACCCATGCTCCAGGGCAGAGATCTCACCTGTTTACTACATCAAAGATCTTTAACCAGCAGGATTCAATAATTGGACTGTCAAATTGAGAGCCTCATTTGAATTTCTTCTCTCAAATACTTTTTTTTTACCTCCTACACAATTCCTTTCCTAATCACCCAGTCGTTTGAGCTCTCTCCCTTGTGAAATGTATTACTTTGAAAGTATTACTTAATGAAATGTATTGCTTCGTATATATTTGCATTTACTTATCTATGTGATACCCCTCTTTCCACCCAACCCTCCTCCCCAATGTATGCTTCTTGAGGTCAGGAATTATTTTTTTTTAATAGTTTCTCTGATTGGAGTTCCACTTTTCATTTTGGTTTTTTTTATCCCTAACACAAAAGCCCATCTTGTTTGGGAGCTTTTGACTTCTAATTCATCCTGGGAACAAATACCATTGTTTTCTCATACCCGTGAACGTCTGGACACTGCATCTATCACTGGGCTTCCACTCTCGTATGGAACAGATGTGGGAAAGAGGTTGCATGTTTCTCTTTGCTCCTCAGACTTGTGGTTTCATCAACTGAAACCCATAACTCTTTTTGTAATTAATTTTTTTCAGTTTCTCCTTCCCTTTATACTCTTCCCCCACCCATTGAGAAGGCAAGAAATATAATAATCATTATATATATGATGTCATACAAAACATATTTCTGCAGTAGCCATGTTATGCGATGGGGGTAGGGAGCAAGAAAAATAAAGGAAAAGACAGACTTCAATCTGCAATCTGAGTCTATAACCCATAACTCTCAACACCTGCCCACATACCGGATTCAAGACCATGTCCTATAGGTAAAATGTCCCACATCCTATTTATAACTGATGATTTTTGAGCCAGATTTTCTTTCCTTTCTTACCTCTATAACTTTTTGGTGCCCAATGCAACATTCTTATTCCTCTGAAGATGTATTGTAGTCATTGTTTAGAAATTCACAATTTCCAAACTTGGGAGGAAAAGCATTGACTCATCCATGGTTAGCTGAAGTCTTATATTGTAGAATATTCATTCAAGAACTGCTGAGCCTGAATTTGGGTCAATTCACTTTCCACCAGCCCCTCTCTTACTGTGTTGGTATTTGCTTGTGCTCCATAATCATACTTCCTCATTTGTGCATTTCTTGCTGCCTTAACCCCAACTTTGTTTTTCTATTTACTTTGTCCTTCCACAAAGGTTGACATGTTCATTTCTAAGATGCAGCATCTTCTACAAAGTAATAGGGAATAGATCACGAGCCATCAAAAAAAAATCCACAGATGTTCTACTCAGAATGTACTGCGTGATATTGGTATAAGAGAGGGAGATTTGTTCCATGATTCTTGTAGCTAATGCAATCACAGAAATCAAAGAGCAAGTAGCAGAGGTCTTAATGTGTTAGGAAAGTATTAACACCCATAATGCCTTTGTCAAGTACAAACATCTTTTTCTGTCTGAATTAGAGGAGAAATGAGGAAGGGAACAAGCATTTATTAAGTACCAAGTGTGAGGCGTCGTGCTAGGCTCTTTGCAAATATTATCTTAACAACCCTGTGAGATGTGTCATTAATAAGAGCATTTTACAGTGGAGGAAATTGAGGCAGATAGAGTGACTTACATGATTACATAGCTAGTAAGTGACTGAAGCCAGATTTGAGCTCAGGTCTTTCTGACTCCAGGTCTGGTGATCCATCCACTGTGCCACTTCCAGAATTGTTGAGAGTAGAAATTGAATACACCATTGGAGAGCTTTACAGAGCTAAACTGTGAGGGAAATTAGCAGTTTGAGGGAATGCAGTACCTGTGGAGAAAGGGAAAGGAGGTGATTTCTCTCAGCCATCTAGCTTTGAAGGGATGCTATTCCACCCCTTCATTGGAGACATTTCATCCAGTTGGGATGAAAGACACATTTCAGACAAATACAAATGCAGAGTGACAGTCAATCAATAAACATTTATTAAGCACCTACTATATGCCAGACACTGTGCTAAGTGCTGGAAATACCGTACAAATTAAAACAAACAGCCCCTTCCCTCAAGGAGCTTATGACCTAAAAGTTGATTGTGTCTACTAGTTGTTAATAGGATAAAGGAATGGAGAGAAGGAGAGAGAGAGAGAGAGAGAGAGAGAGAGAGAGAGGTTGAATTGTCTCCTGTAATCCCTTCCATCTCTAAGTCATCTGAATACATAAACAGTATAAAAAATATTACCCAATGGTGAAATGGTGCTGGATTTGCCCTTACGGAACCAACATGTTACTGAAGAAAAATAACATGTACACGTAGAAATAAGAACAAAACCTATACAAACTGAATATAAAATGATTGGGGGAAAAGACATAAATAACTAGCCTCTTCTTTACAAAATAAACAAATGAAAGCCCCCATGTACAAATCCACAGTTTGTAAAAGGGAAATTTAAATTATATAAATAATTCTTAATATCTCACACATATCCTGATATTCTTTTTCACCAGCATAGTTAAGATATTTGTAATTATTACCTAATTTCCAGCCCAGTCCCAGTATTGTGACAAAGTCTGGCCCTGGAGCATCTGCCACCTTATTTCTTGCCTCCCTGGATGTACACAACTGTTGTTTCAGGCCAGGGGACAGTTAGTACAGGGAGGATGACTGGCCTATCTTGTTCCTCTGATGAGCCCAGGGAATGCGCCCCTCCATCAGTCCCTCCCCTCTCCAAGAATGCTGGCTCCCTCTGCTCTGCAGAAGCATCTTCTGTTGACTGAATAGACATTCCCAGCTGTGTTCTCCATTGAATAGAAATAAATCAAAGTTACATCACAAGCCACCTACAGTCTGGATTCTCAACCGTAAACATCAGGGGGAGTTCTGCTATGGCTCAAGGGTAGTAGGCAACCCTCAGAATTAAAGGTTTGTGATGGAACAAGCCTTGATGGCAACTGAGCAAAGCCCATGTGTCCTCCTTAAAGAGATAACTGCTGAGATTAGCAAGTCAGAATCTTGACATATCATAGCTTTGACAACTCTCCCATGTAGAAGTTCTCAGCTCAGGAATTCCAGTCACAAGCCGCTCATTGAACTAAGTAATTTTTGCACATCAAATCATGCTGGAGAAATGTTGCTCGCATTAACTGGATCAGGGTGCCAATGTTGTAATACAAGATAGCATCTTGGTCAGTAAAATAGACCCAGTCACCCAAGCATCTGTGAAGAAAGAAGGAAGGAAGGAAGGAGAGAGGTAAGAAGAGAGAGAAAGGGGGGAGAGAGGAGGCGAGAGGAAAAAAGAGTAAATCCTGGCTTTGCCATTTGCTACTCATTTAACTCTATCCATTGCACCACCTAGCTGTCCTATCTTCATTTTACAGTAGAGGAAACTGAGGCAAAGAGATTAAGTGACTTTCCCAAGGTCACACAGCTAGTAACTGGCTGAGGCTGGATTTGAACTCAGGTCTTCCTAACTACAGGACAAGTGTTCTACCCACTGTGCCACCTAGCTGCCCTAGAATGGCTTAGTGGAAAGCAGTTGGACATGGAGTCAGAAGGACCTTAGTTCGAATTTGACCAAAGCACTTGGGCAGGTCACCTCAATGTTCTAAACTCCAATCTCCCCCTCTTTACAATGGGGTTAATAATAGCCCCAAGCTCACAGGGTTATTGCCCGGATCAATCTTAAAGGCTTTACAAATATTACCTATCATCATCATTATTATTATTAACTACTCTTCAGGGTTCTAAATTTAAAAATACCTCTGCCACTTATTAACTGGGTAACAGTGGGCAGGACACCTAACTTCTCTGAGACTCACTTTCCTCATCTGTAAAAACAGAGCAAATGATGACTTCCTTGCCTACCTCACAATGGAGTTGTGAAGCTCAAGTGATATCATGTGAGCAAATCCCTTGGCAAGCTAAGAAAGCACTATCCGAGTTCCCTCTTTGATTACTAAATGGAGGCAGAGTAAGGCAGGGCAGTGAGCCTGGTAAGAGGGAAAGCTCAGAGGCCATGTGCACAGGAGCAGAGCACAGGCATCTCCCTTGTGGCTGAGGAGTGCTAGATGTCACCATTGTTGCCAGATAATGCAATGGAGGGATCTCTATAATGAAGGGTTCTATCATGCCAACCACTGGTTTAGCAATGTCAGGAAAGCTAATGAGGTCATTCTGACTCACTTGTTATCAGTGTAGATAGCCAGGTCCAATACGAAACATAAATAAATTGTCAAGGTCACTAGATGCAATGGTTTGGCCAAGATGGAACTGAATATTAAAGATGAGTCACATTAAAACCCTCCTTGGTCAGAGGGCCAAGGAAGCAGGGCTCCTCGCTTAGACCCACAAGCCACTGATGGGAAGCCTTAGAATTCCAAGAGAAACACTGTTTCATGCACTTTGAGTACTGTATTATTAGGGTGGGGTGACTAAGACTTTATCCAGGGGCAGCAGATTTAGAGGGTGCTGACACCTCTTGCTACAAAGAACAAATAAAGCTTGCCACCAAGTTAGCAAGAATGATTAGTTGAAACAGGGAAAACTACAAGATGCTAGCCCCCATTCTCATTTTGTGCCCCCAGGATAGGCAGCTAAGTGGCAAGTGGATAAAGCTGGAAGCAGAATCAGGAAGATATGAATCTGAATCCTACCTCAGATGCATGATCCACGGTATTGTAGAAAGAGTATCAGACCTAGAGTCCTGAGTTCAAATCCCAGCCCTACCACTTATTAGCTGTGTGACCTTGAACAATTCACATCTGCTTTCTGGGTCTCTGTTTCTTTATCTGTAAAATGGACCATCCTATGGTCGAGTCGGAAGAAATAATGAAAAAGATGTGGCCCACGCTGAAGAAACTTACCTAATTATAATGTAGTGATGTCAACCTAAAGGCTTAGATCTGTTGCCACCCTGGCACCCAGATGTTGTCCTGACCTTTGAATATGCCATAGCCCAGGTACAGTCCTGGTAAGAGCAGACCAGTTCTATTCTGGCCCACTGTCCCCCTCCTCCCTGAGGGGGCACATTTATTGTACTCTAAATAAGCTACTGAGGGGCAATTCTGAGTTTTAATCTGACCTCAGACACTAGCTGTGTGACCCTAGGCAAATCACTTAATCCTGTTTGACTCAGTTTCCTCATCTGTAAAATGAGCTGAGGAAGAAAATAGCAAACCACTCCAGTCTTTGCCAAGAAAACCCCAAATGTGGTCATGGAGAGTCAGACATGACTGAAACAACTGAATAACAATAAAACAAATTACTGAGGTACACTTTACAAACCATGAGTAAGTCAGAAAAGAATACTGACTTGTATTGACACCATTTATTTCCTGCTGAGTGACAGTACTTTATGAGTCATTCTGACTGTTTCTTCCGGTATCCCTCAGACCCAAGACAGGGAAGGGATCAGTTTGCATCGTGGTTTAGCCTCATTTTATACAGGAGAATGAAAAGGCCCAGAGAGTCGATATGGAACTAAGCTAAGACTCAGGCCTAGACCTTCTGATTCCTAGTCCAGCATTGCGCTGGACTGGACAAGAGTACTCAAATCAAGCAGACCTGGATTCCAAACCTGCCTCCAAAAATTCTTAGATCTCTAACTCTGGAGATACATTAGTCACCTCTTTCAGTCTCAGTTCCTTATCTGTAGAACGGGGACAATAATAGTATTGTCAAGCTCAAATGATTATTGTGAAACTCAGAAGAGATGATATAGATATTTTTTTTAGTAGCTTTTTTTTTCAGTTGTGTCCTACTCTTCATAACCCCATTTGGGGTGTGCTTGGCAAAGATACTGGAGTGGTTTGCCATTTCCTTCTTCAGCTCATTTTACAGATGAGGAAACTGAGGCAAACACAGTTAAGTAACTTGTCCAGGGTCACACAGCTAGTGTCTGAGACCAGATTTCAACTCAGGTCTTCCTGACTATGCCATCCAGCTGCCCTAGATATAGATATAGTACTTTGCAAACCTTTATCACTGCAAAACAAGGTTCTTTCCACCTGGGACCCAGCTCCCCAAGCCCTCCTTTAGCTCAAATTTTCCTTGATCTTCCTGAAAAGAGCATGAGACTGTAAATAGAGGTAATCTTTGAATTTGGTATCTTGATTTAAGTTCACTTCCTATATGAGGCTTAAGGGAAGTGATTCCTAAAATTAGAGATGCAGCATCATTAAGTTAGAACCAGAGGACATCTAGTCCAGGCAAGTTCACAGAGGTTTCACAACTAATAGGGTGCAGATCAGTATTTGAACCCAGGTTTTCCTAGCTCCATATCCATTCCTACATCCACTACCCCACATCATCTCTCATTCTGATGAAACCTACATTCATGGAGATCTGTTCAAGTTCTTCACCATTGGTCAGCCAGATCGACCCAAGGCAGAGCATTTTAAATAAATAGTGACAATAATAATTAGGGCAAGGGCAGAACAAATAATCATAACTTTTATCACTCATCCAAAGCTGCATGAAAGAGCCAGTAGGTAAGAGCCAAGAGTTCACAGAAAGTCTCTGGTTCTAAGCCCCTGACAATAAAAACATTTTTTGGTCCCTTTGTCCACCCCCAAAATAAGTGCTTTTCTTTTGCCCTGGCTTTCAATAAATCAACAAATTATTCTTGAATGCTATTTGTGGGGTGGAAGAGGAGAGATATACAAAGAGGCATTGAGAAAAGAAGGGTGGATTTGAAATTGGAGAACCTAGATACAAAGTCATGCTCTACCACTTAGTAGCTGTGTGACTTTGAACAGGTCAATTAACTTCCCGGTACCTCAGTTCCCTCACTTGTAAAATGAGGGGGTTATATTGTATCATGGCTCTACAACACCTTGGGGATTCATGATAATGGTCCAAGGGGTCCATGCTAAGAATCCTTTAACAGCACCATAAGCAGGAAAATTATATTACAAGTATATTTTTTCTCCATGACAACAAGCATGTTTAGAACATTATAGGTTTGTTTCTGCGGTGATTCAAAACTGTCATGATTGTGTCCACAACAATTTCTGTGTTTTTGCAGCAATTACATCAAATGCTGTTCACTTCTGACCAAGTGCAATGTATCCTTACAATTTCTCAATCTGTCATCAAATTGTTTCCAAACTGCCATAAGAGCTCACCTTATATTGCAAATGATTTCCCAGTGGATGTCCTTACCTTGATGTGTGTCCTGCATTCTACACCAGATATTCCCTTCTATTATTCTATAATATTACCTCAAGAGCTTTGTAGTCATTTGATCAAGATATTACAAAATTTGTGATTGTGCAGCGCAAAAGTCAGGCTATGTGAAAACCATGATTGCTGGATATGCCCTTTACATAACATTTTGAAATCATGACGAACCATCGCAAACATCTTACAGAAACAAACTTTATATTCTCATTACACCACTAAGGCTGTTTTCTGCTTTAAACTTATCATCTGCTTGTGTTATTACTCTTCTAGGAAGGATTTTCCAATGATCTGGTTGACAACGCTGAAACCAGTCAGTTGTTCACCAGAGTCTTTGTGAGAGTATAGTCAGTATGCCAGTGGTGGAAGAGAAGAGAGTCATATCTGGAGAGCTTCTTTGCTTACAAAGGGTAGTTTAAGTACTTATATAAATATTAACAAATAATTAATAATATATGCAATTGAACCTTAAGTAAATTCATTATTTAAATGTACTTGTCACTAGCCAGTAGGAAAGTAAATATTTTATATCACAACTAGCTATTTAGTTGTGATTGGTTAGGTTTATATTTTATAATTATAATTAAAATTATATAATGTAAATTTTTTATTTGGAGCTGGGGGGGGCAAAAGTTATCATTGTAGTTATTTTAGGAATTTAATGAAGCTAAAAGGTTATTGTGAGTAGTGTATTAAATTATCCTGGAAGTTCACAACTCTTCTTGGTGATTTTGAAAACAGCTCATGGAATAAAAAACACTAGAAACCACTGAATTAGAGGATTTCCAAAGTCATCTCTGGTTCTAAGTTCTCTGCTCCTGTAAAGTTCTCAGATAGTACACACAGATGACATATAATGAGAAGACAAGGAAGATCATGACAGTAACAAAGGTGATGAAGAAGCCAGTGATGATTTTTTAAAGAAACAATAAAATATCTTTAAATGTAATATATATAAGGAAAGTTAACAAAAACGTGAGTTTAGATATTATATAGTATAATTCTTTGTAATTATGGATTTTCATATGTACTTGTAGGATCATAGATTCAGAGCTGGGGTGGAAAACCTCAGAGACAATCCTGCCAAACCACCTCATTTTATAGATGAGAAAACTGAGATACAACAGGTTAAGGGATTTAGCCATGGTCACACAGGTAGGAAGCATCAAAGGCAGAACTTCCCCAAGCAACTCATTTCCCTGAAAGAAATACTTTGCATAGTTTTTCTCTCTTTATGCAACCAACCAGTCCAGAGGCATGGGGCTATAAAGTCATGGCTCTCCTCACTATACCCTACTGCTTACCTTGTAGGTATACACAACACAAATGTGTGTCTGTATGTGTGTACAATATACACATTTTTTCTTTCAATGATATCTAATTTTAGGGGTATGGGTTATATTCATGGCAATCTATATGTAGAGGCAACCTAGTGTAGTAAACAGAGAATCTGAACTAAGTTTGCAGTCAGGAAGACCTGGGCTCAAGAGCCACTTCTGACATACTGACACTATGCCCTGGGCAAATAATGTAACCTCTCAGTGAGCCAGTTAATTCTCTGAAACTATAATTTACAGAGCAAGTTCAATCTATATAAATACACATGTATGTATGTGTGCATACATATATGTGCATATAAAATATGCATTAGCTAGAGATGGAGATAGATCTGTAGATATAGACAAATAGCCACACCTACACCTTCACCAACAATTCCACATTTACCAATCTGAATTACTGGCTTTCCCCTTTAGCTTCAATGGCCTGGTTGTCATGCCCACTCCTGCTTCCCCCAGAACCCTGAAAAACAAAGTGTTACACAGTGCAGCCAGCAAGAGCACAAAAACTCTCCTCTCTGGGCCCAGGGACTCCATTGGAGTGGGTACCCATCTATGCCTTGAGCTCCTTCCAAATTCCCTCTGCCTTCCTGAGCAACTCATTTCACTGAAAGAACTACTTTGCATAGCTTTTCTCTCTTTATGTGACCAACCAGTACAGAGGCATGCAGCCAACAGCACCAGCCTGTTTGGGGGAAGGGGGGGAGGGCTTCTCTAAGAAGTTATCTTTTATGGCCCCAGTTTGAAGGATTGAAGCCTGGAATCATAGAATGTCAGAGCTGGAAGGGACCACTGGAAACAAGAGAATTGTGATCTGTGCTCTTAAGGGTGGAGGAGGTGTCGATTCCTCTGAAGACACGCCAGGCACAATTGAAGTCTTGAGGATGCACCATCAGCAAGTTGTCATAAAAATAAAGCCTAGAGGAGTAGCTAGGTGGTGCAGTGGATATAGCACCAGCCCTGAAGTCAGGAGGACCTGAGTTCAAATCCAGCTTCAGACCAAACACTTGACACTTACTAACTGTGTGACCCTGGGCAAGTCACTTAACCCCAACTGCCAAAAAAATAATAAATAATGAAAGCCAAGAGAAATGTTTGATCCACTTATCAAGTAGAGACAGTTGGCCTCAAGTTCAGGAAGACCTGCTGTGACACGGCCTGGCTGTACGACCCTGGCAAGTCCCTTAATGTCTCACTGCTCTCAGCAGCTCCCTAAGAGTGTAAGCTGCAGAAAAGATGCTGACTTGTACGGACGAGGGAGTTTCTTCATCTGTGCTTTCCTTGAAGTAAATCATAAATCCAGCAAATAAGTATACATATACACATGACAAATAGATGTGGTGATATATATTCACATGTATGTATACATAAATAGCAGAATATATGCATGTGTAATGAACTTTGAATTGGTACATAGGGGCTATCCCATGGAACATACACAGAGCTGCCCGATCTGCTTCCAATCAACCATGTAGGTGCTCTGGGGCCTGAGCTGAAGGGTTTGTGCTTTGAGGTGACAAAGCACCCCCTTATTGGTCCCTAAGCAGTAAGAGCTGAAGATGCAGTGACTGTTTAAAAAGAAGAATGTGAACCTCAGAAGCCAGTTTCCCACTGACTTCAGACTCTATTAAGACTGTCATCCTTCAGAGGGTGGTGACCTGACCTGCCCTGCCCTATCAAAATGTCCACACTAGGCAAAGCTGTGACTGAGTTTGGGCTACTATTTCTGTGTTTGTTCTTTCCTAATCTTAGGTGAACATCTGTCCCAAGATGAATGTGTCCAACCTTGGAGTCAATCTTGTGAATTCAAGGGGTCTCCGTTCTTTTCAGTCAAAGCTAACTGACAACAGGAGAGAAGACTCCAGCAGCTACTCACCATTCTGGAGGAACACAACCATCCACAGGAGGGTGAGCCCCAACCTGGACCATTTTATCAGAAGGCGTGGGATATCAGAAGGATTGGGAGTTGTTTGGACAGTGCAGAGGCAAGGGGAAAAGTAAAAATGACTAGTCAGCACTCCTATACACCCCTATACATGTTCTAGTGAGGTTTATGTATAAGTCTACCAGGATAGCAAAATGGTACTTTTAAGTTAAGTTACTGAATCCTGTTTTAAGTTGTTCTGGCAATGTGCCATGTGAGTATGTTATATGCATTAGCATTTCTTTTGTATGTGGGAAAAAAATAACTGTCCCATTCTTGATTTATATGTTATGCTGAGTGTCTTTTTACCCTTCCTTTGGAGATACCTAGACATTAGCCACAACCTAAGCTTTACAAAATTTGTCCATGGAGCTCCAGGGTAAGGGTCTTAAAAGCTGAAGAGTGTGACAAAAGACAGCCTGTTTTTCAGTGAATTCAAAGCGAGACTTCTACAGGACTGACCTCATTACATATCATATGCCTGAGTCCAGAGAAGAGAGCCCTCTTAATAAGAAGGGCTTGGGAAGACTGCTCCAGTCCCCTGGGCCCAGCTTTGATTTGTCAGTCTAAGACATGTGTTTGTTTCTGAATATAACTGCATTGATTGCCCTCAAGAAAAAAAAAAGCCATATCTTATAATTGAAATTTAATGCTGTGTAATTACGAGCAAGCATGACCCCAAAGAAGACATATGAGAAGGTGCCTCTCTTGCTTTTTTGCCCAGGTATGAGTGTGGACTAATACATGCACTGTTGAACTTCAGTATTGTTGGATAACGTTGGTCAGTTTTTCTGAACTGTGTTTCTCCTTCTATCTTTCATTATTCTTTGCTATTTTTAATCATTCTTTTATTATGTTTTGCTATTAGTGAGGGTTCTCTGGTGGAGGATGGGGGAAGGGATACATCGGCTCCATTGGGAAATGAAGGGGATGGGAATAAGGATTTCACTGGTATAGAGTAAGGACATTCCCTCTGCCCATGCTGGTCAGCACCTTCTTGGCCACTTAGAGTCTTAGAGAGATTTAGGGACTTGCCAGAGATACTCGGCCAATGTGTGAAAGACAGGGCTTGAATCCAAGGTAGGCTGGTCCCAAAGTGGACCTTCTATTCACCGTACCAAGGTAAGATGTTTTTAAAGACATCAATAAATGCAAATTAAAATATGATTCATCAAGAATCACTAAGAACAGAACAATACTTATAGATACATATATGTATCTATACATACTATGTACATATATGTATATTCTTCTAAGTGTGCACACACACAATTTACCTTACTTTTTGTCACCTCTGTGTATATCTGGTTTTGGAAGTGACCCAGGTATAGTTTTACAAGGGGCACCCTATGCCCTCCTAGATATTTGATCCCCTGCTCAGTAATAGGCTTAAATCCCTCACCACCAAGGGAGAGAGCTCAGGGTCATCCTTGGGTCACAGTGGCTAAAGATGGCTGTCAACTCAGGGCTTGGGTTAGCTTTCCAATCCCTCTTTATCTCTGTTAGCTTGATGATTCTTAGTGATAGAGTTGGACATTAACCACTCCATCCTCATATAGCTAAATGGAAGCATCTCTGTCCCCACCTTCTCTCTTGGAGGTTAGGAGCTCTTGCCCTCTGGAAGTCAAGACCTGGAACAAATACACCCTTATCTGAATAAACAGGAACGACTCTTCCAGCCTTGCAAGAGAAAAGGAAACCCTAATGAAAACAGGTTGAAACTAGCTGATGCTGTCTTTTCTCAGTACAAAGGAAACAGAAATTTTTTCAGTAGAAAAATTTGCCATGAAAATAATGAGTAATTGACTGAGAAGACGTTATTATCCAGAAAGTGTATCACCTGATGCTTTTGTTTTGATGAATCCTCCTCTGAAATCCTCTTGCCTGTGTTCATCTCAATTCTCTACAGCAGAGGCGAAAGAGAGACAAGCTTTAATGTAAATTTGCCTCTGCTTTATCACTAAGGAGATAGTGCAAACACATTTCACAGGGTCTTCGTGCCATCTAATTACTCTGATTTTGACATGGACCTATCACAGATAAAATTGATCGCGCTATGAAATATCACTGCTTTCTCTCCAAGGGATGAGCATTGAGGTGTTCTTCTGAATTCATAGGTTATTAGCTTTAGAGTATCAGACATCTTAAGCAGGAAAACCTTAGCGGTCAGACAGTCCAGCTCCTTCATTATACAGTATAAGGAAACTGAGGCTTAGAATAAGCCTTGTCACACAGTAGGTGTCAAAGGTGGAATTTGAACCCAGTCCTTCCTGATCTTCTATCCAATGCTCTATCTTGTCATTCTGCTTCTCTGACAATTTTTCATTGAATACATGAGTGAATAAATAAATGAATGAATGAAAAAACATATTAATAGGGAAGCTACCCACCAATTTTTTTCAAGTTGGTTGTGTGTTTCATTCAATTTCATTCCCATTTGAGATGTGTTCATGACAGGTGGACTTCTATTTTCTAATTCTAGTGGATTGTAGAGACATTGAGGGCCAGGCACTAATTTCAAAGGAGGATGGAGAAGAAAAAGGAGGGGGT
Organism: Vombatus ursinus; assembly: GCF_900497805.2. Taxonomy (NCBI): domain Eukaryota; kingdom Metazoa; phylum Chordata; class Mammalia; order Diprotodontia; family Vombatidae; genus Vombatus; species Vombatus ursinus. Next base: position 49,849,237 of record NW_020954577.1, on the reverse strand, counting down.
TGGGTAAAACTTGTTTTCAAATTAATGTTGTACTTAATCATTTCACTTTTTTCTCTTGTCCCCTTCAGAATGTGCATGGACTTTCAGTCGACTCTTATACAGAACAGGTGGACAGCTTTAGTGACTTGGAAGATTCATGATGGAATAAACCTATGGTCTTCATGAACAATAGAAAAGGGAGTGGAGTCCAAGGAGGTCAAAGTCAGGGGGAAAAAGTCCCCCAACCATGGACCAGCATAGTCAGAGAAGAACATTTTGTTATAGAAAAAAAAATTGGAAACCAAGTAAGTGCCCTTTGATTGTGGGATGGTTGAGTAAGCTGTAGTGCCTGAATGTCATCAAATATCATTGTGCTATGAGAAATGGTGGATGTGAGGAATTCTAAGAAACCTGGGAAGACTTGTATAAATGGATTTGAAATAAAGCTAGGAGAACCAGGAGTGTGATGTATACAATGACTACAATAATATGCACGAAAAAGAAGCCAAACTGAGTAATTGTAATGACCAGTGTTGATCTAGGAGAGCACACAACGAAACATACACTCCTCTTAGTTGTACTATGGGTGTGGAATGTTGAATGAACTGTCACGTGTAGTAGCTGCCTTCACCATTTTAAAACACTTAATTCAACAAGCATGTTTGTTAACTGAAAAAAAAGCTTGTTTTATAAAAAAAGGATATCACCTTGACAATTGTGTGAAGGATGGATTGGAAAGGGAAGAGGCTGGAATCAGAGAGGCCATCAGGAGCTATTATAATAGACCAAGCTAGAGGGACTGAGGACCTGAATGAGGGTGGTGGTTGAAAAATTGGGAAGAGGGAGGCAGAGATGTTCTAGAAGTAGGATAAAAAACACTTGGCAATTTTTTGGATAGGAGGAGTGAGGGAAGATGAAGATTTGAAGATGACTCTTTGGTTATTGATTTATATAGGTTAAAGGTCACAGATCTAGGTGCCTGGAAAAATAAGGGAGTGTGAGGGGAATATTTAGAATAGGGATTCTTAACTTGGATTCTCAGGGAAATTTCAGGGAGGTTCTGTGAACTAAGATGGGAAAAAAAATCACATCTTTATTTTCCCTAAACTCTAACTGAAATTTAGCATTTCCTTCAATTATCTAAAAACATTGTCCTGAATCAGGGTCCCTGGTATTCACTGGAATGCCAAAGGAATCCAAGACATAGAAAAAGCTAAAGAACCCTTGATTTAGAGGGAAAGATAATGGGTCCCAAGGATATATTGAGTTGGACACGCCGACTGGGCCTCAAGGCAGAGATGTATTTTGTAAATACATATATGTGCACATATATGTATTTATATGCTATAGGGTGAACCCTACAGCATATAAATTCTCTGAGGATAGGAACTGGTTAAATGTGTGTGTGTGTGTGTGTGTGTGCACACGTGCGTGCAAGCACGCACCCAGGCTCTAATACAGTGCCTGGAACACAGTAAGTACTTAATAAATGCTCGTTGATTGATTGGTTTCCAAGAGATGATTTGAGTAGACCTCAGGAGAGAGATAAAACTGTATGAAAATTTGGAAGTCATTCACATAGACATGTTGGGTGAGTTGATGGGAGCTGAGATCACTGAGAGAAAGTGTAGAATGAGGAGGGAAGGCAAGCCGGGACAGAGGCTTTCACGTGAATGTAGAGGAGAGTCTGATGAGTGGATGGAGAGGGTTGTTCTGGGAATGAATGTGATATAAAAACAAAAGGTGTCTTTTTTATCTTTGAAGAAGAGGCAAAAGAAGATGAAGGCCTTCACAGGCATAAATCTCAGCCAGACATTCAAACTCAGAGAGCTGCATTCAGAGAGAGCAGTGGTGTGGTTAGGGGTCTGGGAGACATTTGGGCGTCTATTACCCTGGCATATGTAGCCAAATGAGAGGAAGGGATGCCAAATATTGGCTGGAAAAACATCAATGCCAGCTTTCTTGCCCATAATCAGGAGTGGGAAAAGAATCACAGAACATCAGTCTTACTTGCATTAGAGTTACATGAAACTGTTGGCTGATTGCTTTCCCACAATTCTCATTTATGACTCACCCAGAAAAGAAGCCAGGGCTGCCTTAAAACATGGCTCCACAACCTTGGGAAGCTGATCCCCACCCCAGAAGGAACAAACACTAACTATCAGGATGAATCAACTTCCCAAATGATGAGGAGGTCCCAGCATCATCCTCCTCATTTTGTACCTTGAAATTTTGTACCCTAAGTAAAGTCAAAATATTTCATTTTAGCATTGATCAAATGGAACTCTGCCATAAAAATTATCCTACCAAGTGGCCTTATCCCAAGATTCTTATATCTTTCAATTAGGAAATATTTTTGCTCATACCAATAGGGTGAGATGCTCAGAATCTTAAATCAATGAAACCATAAATTACACATAAGCGAAAACATCAGGCTATCAGCCTTGCCCTGAAGATTTATTGCTGAAATAGGTAACTCCATTGCAAAACCGTACATTAGTTTTTATAAAGTAAAAGACAAGGAGAAATCAATAATAACTTTAGTACGCTCTTGCTTCTAATGGTCCATTTATACCAGCTACTTATCTCTCTTATTATTTTAACTTATTATAACAATGTCACGCCATGAGAAAAAAGATTGTCACCATTATGGGAATATCTATTTAAACTCAAGTCTGACTGATTAGACTTTATTGTGATTCATACATAAGTAAAATAGCCAGAAACCTTCCCATGTGTAACCTGTACTTTGGTTCTTAGAGATTATATTCTCTCTTCTGTTGAGAATAAAGAACTTTGGATCATTCTAGATGGACCTTCAAATGTTTGTTATCAAGGTGGTAAATCATTCTGGCAAATCAAAGATGGGTCATAGGCCCATTGACTCGATTGGGAATGGCACAAAGGAGAGCAAGTTTGAGCACCTTGTGTGCCATAACTTATTATCACTATTTCCTATCTCTCTTAGCTGGCAAGTGGAACAGGGAAAAGAATGTGGCTATGGCAGCAGAAAATGGTCCTATCTATTGGGAAATACAATTCAAAGTACACGTCTACATGCAAGTGAGTGAGACACACCATCATCACACGCATGTTGCTGTCCCTCAGGTGTATTGGCCCAAGAATAGGTTGTTATTGTTGTACTTACTCAAGGCCAGCACTCTGTTCTTGTGTGATAAGTCCCCCTGATTTCAGTGAAGGAGAAGGGGTTGATGTGTTCATCCAAAGAGCAGGTTCTCACAAGAAGAGAGCAGGACCCTAAGGAAGTTAATCCTTTCAGGTTTGGAACTCCCATTCAAGAGTCATGGCTGATGAATGAATGTGGGCGATCTCAACTAGCCTGATGTACCTGCCTAGCCACTAGACTAGACATTATTTCACATCCAATCCAGCCATCCCCCTAGGATACCTTGCCATCCACCATGCTGCAACATTTGTACCCTCTCCTTCCCCCCTCCTTGCTTTCCAGTTTTTCATACCCTGTGGATCAATTCAGGACTCCTATGAATTACCAGCTACTCCTTTCCTTAGCCCCCATTCCTATAAACATGCTATCTCCCCCATTAGAATGTAAGCATCTAGATGGAAAATGCTATCCACAAAGAAGAAAGAACTATGGAGTTTGAATGCAGATCAAAGCACACTATTTGCTATTTTTTTTCTTCTTTTGTGTTTTGTTTCCTCTTTCTAGTGGTTCCTCCTATGGGTTCTAATTCTTACAACATCACTAATGTGAAAATAATTTTAATAGAAATGTATATGTATAGCCTATATCAGATTGTGTGCCATCTTGGGGAAGGAGGTGGGGAGGGAAGGGGAGAAAAATTTAAAACTCAAAAGTTTCTGGAAGTGATTGTTGATAATTCAAAATAAATTAAATAAAAAATAAATATTTTTGTACATATGGAAAAAAAAGAATGGAAGCATCTTCAGGTCAGGGACTCTCTTTGCCTTTGAATTTGTATCCCCAGTACTTAGCACAGTGGCTGGAAGATAGTAAGCACTTAAGAAATGATTTTTCATTCATTCATTCAAATACGTTGCAGCATATTACTGACCATGGAAGCCATATTATACAGGAAATGGATGATCAGTGAAGGAGGTAGGCCAGTCGCATCTTGAGAGCCAGGGAGAACTGTCCTCAGTACCCAGATTTTGAGAAGTTCTCTAGAATATATATCTATGAAATGTCACACTCAAGAATGACACAGGATCAGATGAAACCACTGAAGGAAAGGTGCACATCATTGACATCTCTGATCCTCTGATGTATTGAACTGTCGTCACTTCTGATTCCACTTCAGGCCTTCGAGTCACATCGCCAGATCTTACTGGGGTCAAATTCAGGATCCGGGTGAGAGTGGGGACTACTGCTTCCAGGACATGAAGGGAGACAGAAAACAGTCCCTATTCTCTTCTTCCACTCTGTCTCCTATCCTAGCTGACCCAGCCACTGCAATTGGATGAAGCATCTTTCCAAACCCGGCCTGCTTTGCCATCTCCTGGCTGACTCCTTCCCTCCAGATCTTTCTCCCTTCCCTGCCTAAACAACTGTCTCCTCCCTCTCCCAAATTCAATACCTTCCCTCTGCCTTCAGACTTCCAGATATCTCCTTATACGATTAATTTTTAACACATTGTATATACTTTGAGCAAACTTTTAATGCTATTTTTGTTCTGTAACCTCCCTTTTCAAAATCCCTACAGTTTATCTGGATGCTTTTTTAGCATATTTTCCCTCTAGTGTCAACATTTCTGACAATTATATCAAATGCAAAATATTGGGATGCACTGTCTTCATTAAATATGAGTAAATTAAAGAAGTCTATAGGGGAAAATGTTCCAACTTTTATAATTACTTCAAGGTCCAGTTGCTAGTTTAAACTGAAACTTTCTCTCCTACATCTTCTCATCACTTACAAAGTAAGATCTTGTCTGCATAGGCTGCAGGTTCTGTCCCTTGCCGCTGACCCGAATCAAGCTTCCTATCTTTGAAACCATAGAGGCCTTGACTTAGCACCTTTTTGGGATCTAGGCCATAGAATTCCTCTGGACTAACCTGCTCTTTTCCTAAGGATAGTCCATGCCTCTCTGGGATGGTCAATTTCTCAGAGCTCCTTCAAGAGCACTGAATTTAGAGATAGAAGACCTAGGTTTGAATCCTAGCTCTACAAAATCCTATCTGTATAACCTTGGACAAGTTACTTCCTCCTCTCTTATCTAGGCCTCAGTATCCTATCTATAAAATAAAAGAGTTGGGAATTTGTTGTTGAGTTTTTTCAGTCATGTCTGACTCTCTGTCCCCATTTGAAGTTACCATTTCCATCTCCAGATAATTTTACGGATGAGGAACTGAGGCAAGCAGGGTTAAGTGACTTGCCTAAAGTCACACAACAAGTCTGAGACTAGATTTGAACTCAGGTCCTCCTGACTCCAAGGCCAGTGCTCTATCCACTGCACTATGTCACCTAGTTGCCCTTTGAGATACTGGAGTGGTTGGCCATTTCCTTCTCCAGATCATTTTACAGGTGAAGAAATAGGCAAACAGGGTTAAATGATTTGCCCAGGGTCACACGGCTAGTAAGTGTCTGAGGCCAGAGTTGAACTCAGGAAGGGGACTACAGGGCAGGCACTTTATCCACTGTGCCACCCTCGCTGCCCACAATAACTTGGGCATAGTGATCTCTAAGGTCCCTTCCAGCTCTAAATCCTCTCATGCTTGTATAGCACCCACTCCCAAGTCAGCTCCCCTAACCTCCTAGTGAATGCATCAGCCAAATCCTCAGAGAGTAGCCAATCGCTTCTCTCTTTATTATTCTAGGGATAACCATGATTGGCTGGCATTTCTTGTACTATCGTTCATGCACCCTCCCCAGTGTGCTTCCCATCGATAGCCAGCCAGATTTAATTAACTGTTTTCACAAAGGACCATTACCAGGGTAGTATAATCAGAATGGTTGGCACAAACGTCCCTCTCGCTGATAATAATAACAATAACAATAAATTGAAGGCATACTGTCCTATAAGTTAGAGTGAACTCTAAGAAGAGCAGCCATACTTGACCAGAGAATAAACTCACAACTCCTGGTTACTGGGAATCCTTTTACAAGTCCATGGTAAGCATTCCTCTCTGACGCAAGCAGTCACGTCCTTTAAGGCTCCTTCTTCCCTTGGGTGGCTATCTCTCTGCATCTGGGGTTGTCTACCTTAGCCCTCAGAGAGAGCTCTTGGCCTATCTCTCTCTGCTCCCATCTAGAATGGTTTTCTCCTATCGGTTCAGTCTCTTTCATGGAGGAGTGGAGGGGGTGGAATGTTACATTCCCTCTGGATTCATGAACCAGTTGAGGCAGTATTAAGGATTTCATTGAAGAAGCATATGCTTAGAAGGAAAAAAGATGGACCAGGCATATAGCAGGACCAGGGGCTAACCAATAGTCAGTCAGTATACTACATCTGCAGCCATACAATGTCAAGAAATCTCCCATAATGAGACCTGCAGCACACTGAGTGGGTCCCCTATTTGGGCAAGCATCCCACAGCATGGGCAGACATGGACGGGTTTCTACCTGCATTGCCAGAGGGAACATCCATGTTGGTGAGATCCTTGATCCACCAAAGTATTGAAGAAGACAAGACAAAAATACCTAATCTGGCTTCTGCATTTTGTGATAATTCTGTCTAATTTCATCAAAACTCTTGGGTTATGTCTACACATATCAATTTGACTGGGATGACTTGATTCTTCACTTTTCACAGTTTTGCCCAGATCCCCCTTCTCACGATTGATGTCAAATTTTTTCCAAAAAACAAAAAAAAGACATCAATCACAACAATAAGATGGATTCATTTCTATATTGACACAGTCACAGAATAATGGTCAGGCACTTAACAGTTTGCAAAGCCTTCATGTATGTTATCACATCAGAGTCTCTCAACAGCCCTGTGGTATTATTATTTCCCAATTTATGGATGAAGAAACTGAGGATCAGCCGGATAACAAGAATTACCTATGGTCACACACCTAGTAAATGTGGATGGCACCAACTCAGGTCTTTCTGCTAACAAACACAGTATTCACTTGACTATGGCAGAGAGATAGAGACAGACAGACAGACAGACAGACAGAGACAAGGAGAGAGAGCACGTAATTTGCCACTTCCTCCTCTTCCTAGAGCACCATAATTTTATAGATTTAGAACTAGAGAGGCGCCCAAAAGGTCATCCAGTACTTCTTCATTTAGAGGTGGCTCAGGGGGGTTAGGTTATTTTCTTAATACCACATAGGTAGCAAGTGACAAAGCTGGCATTTAAATCCAGGTCCTCTGGTTTTAAAGCCAGCACTTTCTTCTGTAAGACATTGTCTCTCTTTCCTTGAAGTTGTAGGGATAATGTCTGTTCTTTCTAGCTGTTCTCTTGAGTAAACTCAAAGAGAAAACCATTCTCCCATGGGTTTCCTTTTTCATGCCCAACTGTAGTGTTGTCAGAACTGCCAGAACCAGTAAAAATGGCATCCAGGAGAATGTGGGATTGGCTTACTCTTTCCTTTCTGTCTCATACAATCCATCTTCCCTTGTATTCTGTCTCTTCACAGGTAAAGGAGCATCTGGCCATGGAAAGAAGGAAATGGAGAAAGATGTGAGTAAGATATCTGAAACCCAGAGAAGCTGAATAATTGGCCCAAGGTCTCACAGGTCAGAAAACCAAATTCAAATTGTGGTCCCCCAATTCCAAATCCAGTTCAACATGCTGTCTCATTTTAATGAATTCAGTGCAATTCAATTTAGTTCAGCAAGCACATATTAAGTAACTACTGTGTGCAAAGCATTAGCTATATGGGAAGGTCATTGACCTTCATAACTGAAAGACAATTTAGGGTTAAAGAAGATATAGAGAGAATTACAAAATATAAATTAGATAATTTTGATTATTTAAAATTTAAAAGATTTTGTATACACAAAACCAATACAACCAAAATTATAAGGAAAGCAGAAAACTAAGGAAAATATTTACAACAGGTATCTCTGACAAAGGCCTCATTTCTCAAATATATAGAGAACTGAGTCAAATTTATGAAGATATAAGTAATTCCCCCAAATAATAAATGGTCAAGGGATATTAACAGGCAGATTTCAAATAGAGAAATCAAGGCCACCTATAGTCATATGAAAAAATACTTTAAATCACTATTGATCAGAAAAATGCAAATTAAAATAATTCTGAGGTACCACCTCACATCTATCAGAGTGGCTAATATAACAAAAAAGGAAAATGGTGGATGTTGGAGGGGATGTGGAAAACTGGGACGCTAATGCACTGCTGGTGGAGTTGTGAATTGATCCAACCATTCTGCAGAGCAATTTGAAACTATGTCCAAAGGGCTATAAAACTGTTCATACCCTTTGATCCAACAATACCACTGCTAGGTCTATATCCCAGAGACATCCATAAAAGGGAAAAGGACTTATTTGTACAAAAATATTTATAGCAGTTCTTTTGTGGTGGCTAAGAATTGGAAATCAAAGGGATGCCCATCAATTGGGGAATGGCTAAACAAACTGTGGTATATGATTATGATAGAATACTATTGTGCTATAAGAAATGACAAGCAGGATGATTTTTAGAAAAACCTAGAAAGACTTACATGAACTGATGTTGAGTGAAGTGAGCAGAACCAAGAGAACATTATACATAGTAACACCAATATTGTTTGATGAAGAACTGTGAATGACTTAGCTATTCTCAGCAATACAATGATCCAAGACAATTCCAGAGGACTAATGATGAAGCATACTATCTGCCTCCAGAGAAAGAATTAATATTGATTGAATACAGATTGAAGCAGGCTATTTTTCACTTTCTTTCATTTTTTTCTTTTATTGGAGTCTTCTTGTACAAAATTACTAATATGGAAATGTTTTACATAATTGCATATGTATAACCTATATCTTATCTGATCACTTATCGTCTCAGGGAGAGAAGAGGAGGAAGAGAGAGAAAGTCAGGGATAGAATTTGGAAATCAAAACTTTAAATAAAAATGTCTAAAAATTGGGGAAAAAAATAAATGAAAGACAATAAAGGCTCCAATTTACCCCTGTACGCAACACACACACACACACACAAATACTTAGGTCACTTAACTATTCACAAACAACTTTGAGATCTCTGGAGTATATACATTAAGATCTTGCTTAATATTTGTCTATTCTGGGAAATCATTTTTATCTGCCATTTCTGCTAACTACTTAAATGTGGTTTTTTAAAATATTTAAGTAAATACTCTTTCTTACTGCTGCTTCTACTGCTAACATAATTTAATACTGTGCTCTAATCCTAACAAAGATTGTTTTCACAATGTGTTTCTTCCCAAGAAGCCTATAATGCTTCATTGGAAATCTTATTTATTCTCACAATATCCTTCTAAGGGAGTTTGGAGGAACTGACTCTGAGTGGAGAAGAACCTCTGGGAAGTTGATTCTGACATGGTGCCAGTCAAGCCCCTGGAGGGGCTGACTCCTGCTGCTTCCAGTATGACCCAAAGAGAGACAAAAGACCTTAGCCTGCTTGCCCTGAACTTCCTGGACAACATGGACCTTTCAGTTGCTCTTGGTTAAGGGGTTTCTGTTAGACCTTAAACTATGAGGATTTTCTCTTAAGTGAGTAGAAAGGGAGTTTCATTGATTCAAGGGACTTTCCCTGTTGGATATTTCCCTACACCAATTAAATTACTGATCCAGAATGCCCTAAAATAAAATGGGAGAAAGCAGCAGGGGAAAAATAAAGGCTTGAAAATTGAAAATAATTTTAAATTTTTAAGTAATTTCTAAAATACAACTAAGTCCAAAGGATACCAAATATCTGGATAAAAACATGAAAAAGTCAACATCCATATGGTTGCAACCAGCCAGATAGTCATCTAACATTACCAACAAGTGCTGAGATCAAGGACTAGGGCACTCTCCCTTCTCTACCAAGGGCAGCCCTCTTCTCTAGACTCATACACCTGATCTGGATGGAACTGGGTTCAATCCTGAGAGAGTCTGACCACCTAGATTCCAAGAATAAGGTCAGTCTCCTTTTCTCACGTTCTTTTTTATTTCATTATATCCACTATCCTGGCACCCTGGGGGGAACTTACTTAAAAATAAGGTCTCTGCTCATGTTTAGGGTTTTCCCAAAAGAGGAGGAGAAAGTTACTCAATCTACAATGTTTAATCAGATATGAGACAGGTATTTATTCCCTACACACAACAGAATTTTTTTAACTTCACTACACACATTTACAAAAAAATTTAAATAGGATTCAATAATTTGTGGGAAGTTGATACTTAAAACTCATCAGAACATAAAACAATTTGTGGAGCCAGTGGACAGGTGTTCCACATTTCACCTTAGTTCCTCACTGTCCAAACAACTCCTAATCTCTGGCTGCTGAAAAACTGATCAAGGCTTTGGGCTCATTCTCTTGGTGCTCGTCATCAGAGTGGTTGGCAGGGATTCCTCTCTTTTGCTGAGAGTAAGCTTGATCCAAAAGATTCAGGATTGCCAAACCTTTTCTACTCACAGGGTGGCTTGCAAGCCTGCATGTGTCCAACTAGATGTACACTGGATGTAAAATCAGAAAAGAAAAGGCACAGAAACCCAGGATCAAGCTTGCCTATTCAGGACATAAGTCGACATGCTCTCAGGGCCACTTGGCAAATGGGGTAGGAAATAGAACGAGCTGTCCTTTTTCCCACCAGTCAGGGGAAATCCCAGAGCTACATTATGTCACCTAAAGGATCAAAGGAAGAGAGGTAGACTTTTTTCAAGATACACTGAGTCATTGGCTCTTTCAACTGATCAGTCAGTGAGAGGTCATCTCATTAAGCCCCTTCATAGATGAATCAGTCAGGGGCAGTCTATATTCTTTGCCACCATCTCTTTTATTCTTGCTTTAATAGAAATAACCTGGGGGAAGCTAGGTGGCACAGTGGATAGAGCTCAGGCCTTAGAGTCGGGAAGACCTGAGTTCAAATCCTACCTCAGACACTTGACACTTACTAGCTGTGTGACCCCAGGCAAGTCACTTAACCCCGATTGTCAAAGCAAAAAAGAAAGAAAGAAACTATCTGTAATGTTTGACTGAATATTTTAATTCACGGCCTTACGGTGACCATGTAGACACGATCATTCAGCTCTTCAGAAGCAGTTTTCTCAACCAATTACTGTCAGTCACAGATCAAGATTAGTATTCTCACACTAATCTATTCTTTGGCTGCAAAAGTTTGAGCTCCTATGAGGCAACAGTGCCATCTGATAGCCAAAAAGATGAATGTATCCTTTAGGATCAATTAAAAGAAGGGAGATGCGAGTCCTGCTGCCATGTACCCTTCCTGATCAGGCCACATTTTGGAGTAAGTACTATGTTCAGGTCTGGGCTTCACATTTGAGGGAGGACACTGACAAGCAAGCTAGCATCTAGAGGAGGGTGGCCAGGGAGCATACTATATGGGGGAACAATTGAAAAAACTTTGCATGTTTAGTCTGGTGAAAAGAAGCCACAAGGTAAGGGAATTGTCATCTTGAAGCATTCAAAGGGAGCTATTGAAAAACGAATGCATTTTAGAAGTGAAAAGAACCTGAGAAGCAATACAGCCACCTATTTTACAAAAATAGAGGCACAGGGCTAAATTACTTGCTCCCTCAAGTAGCTTGAGGCAGGCCAAGGATTAGAAGCCAGGTTTCTTGATGCCCAAAAGCACTGCTCTTTCCACTTGACCATACTCTCAGCATACCTGTAAGGCAGCATCCCTCCTTGACCTCAAGGGTTTTATAATCTGGTTGGGAAAAGAAGACTGCTACCGTGGGCCAATTATAAGAAAGTACAAGACAATAAAATTGTGTGGTGTAGGCTCCGTGTCCTAGGAGGGCATCACTTAGAGTAGGGGCAGGTAGAGTGGTGGTTTGGGGGTAATCGGGGAGTTCATCTTAGAGGAAATGGACCTGGAGTTGGTAGAGTTTCGTTGTGGTTGGTCCTTTGTTCTCAAAGAGCACCATGACATCGGCAAGATGATGCCATGACTTGCAAGAGAATTGGATTTAAGTGAGGCAGGACTGTGCAAAGTCACCAGCCTCACTTTCTCCTCCAGAGCCATCTGGGTCCAGTGGCCAGATATAGATCAGGATGACTGGAAATGGCCCCTACAGTTTGGTTATGTAGAGGACAAGAGGAGGACGTTCTGGAGGAGACAGAGAAACCTGGGGACACTGACAGCAGAAGGTCAAGAGGAAGCCCGAACCTGAAGGAGGGAAATGGCCTGCCTGGCCACAGCAATACTCCTTCGCTGGTAGAAACTCCAGACTTCTAGTGTTTGGCATCATTTGCCCTTTCATAGAGAAGGAAGGAAAGTCTTCTGTTGCTCAATTCTTATCAAGTTGGATAGAAAAGGTCTCTCTCTCCTGGTGTCCTGCATCCTCTAGGTCTGTTTCACCATCCTCACCATTCCCTGCCAAGAATATAAGCTCTTTGAGAACAGAAATTGTTTCATTTCTGTCTTCGTAGCCTTAGGGCCTGGCACACAGTGGATTAGATAAGTGCTTCTGAGTCACTGAATGACTGGAGTAAATGGGTTAAACAAGATGGCCTCCAAGTTCCCTCCCAGCTCCAAACATCTGGCACATGCTATGAGGCTGGCAGAGCTGTGAAATCTTGCTCACAGCCCAAGTGACTCGACTGGCTGCGGGTGAAAAAGAGGGGGTGGAGGAGAGAGACCTGGATGCAGGAGATCTAGAAACACCAAGGGAAAGTTATCGCCTGTGGCCATGTCTTCTGAGGCTCAGAATTACATTGCAGATTAAGACTGCCTCTTTCTCCTGTTGGATCTTCGTGACCTACAGAAGAAGAAAAAGAATAAGGGCTTCATTGAAATTATGTTATAAGTTTCTGTTGATTAGGAATGAGTTTGGTTTACTACTCCTTTTGTTTTTCCCTTTCTTCAAGGAGGGAAACTGCTGGCCTTTTCCTGCTCTCTGGCTTCATTTTGTTACCGCTGCTCTGGAGGGTGGAAGACCAAAGAGGCTGAGAAGTTAGAATCCTCCATGCTCCAAGCAACAACCATGCTAGGTTGTTGGGTCCACTGAGTCCTCCACCCAACATCTCAGCCTCCTCTGTGGCATTCGAGGGGACCTTGCAGTCTTTAGGTCTCCTCTCCTCCTCTTTCCATCCAAGTCCAGGAGAGAAGATTTCGAGTCCCGGCCAAGGGAGAGTCAGTGTCACTGAAGCTGAAAAACGGTATTGGAGCGAGGCGAGGAAACTCTGGGGAAAGTGACAAGATATACAACCTTCTCCCACTTCTTTTAAGACACGTGCAGAAAGCTGATGTCACCCACTGGGTTCTTCTTCCAGTGGATTGGGAAGTCCAAATGCAAAGTCTCGGGCTTTAAAGATGACTCCTCTTCCCCAATCTCTAGCGCATAGGAGGGGAGGCGTTAGGGGTGAATGGGATCGGGGAAGGGGGTATACAATCTAGGGGCTCTGTCCGTAGCCCTGGCATTCCGGAATGCAATGCAGCCTCCCTGTAGCTGCAAGCAGATTCTTATGGGAGTGGAGGAAATGTCTCCCTCACTTTCCCTAGAGGGGAGATCAAGGCAGGGATCCAGTGAGCTTTTTGATCAGAGCTCCGTGTGAGAAGTGAAAGCAGAGGCGAACTCAGGAAAGGCAGATCGAGGGAAGCGTCTCCGGACACCGTATGGTCGAACTTCAGTCTTGGCCCGGGACCCCGAAGCATTCTCAGGGCTAAGGGCAGAGCAGACCGAGTTCTGGGGAATGACTGCGGCTACTCTTGGAGCGAGGACAAAGCTCTGGCGCTCCCTGCAATGCAGCCCTGGGGAAATCCTATCAGCCCACTGGAAGACCAGAGCCCGGTCCTCCATTCACCCCCGCATCCCTCGGAGGACCACCAGAGTGGGTGCCATACGAGAACCTAAAATCGACAACGTTTGTTTCAGCCCCGATGTGACGCCTTTCCTTTAAAAGGAACCTCCCAAAAAGGCATAATCCGGGCATTCACTGGTCATTCACCAGAACTCCCCTCTTCCTTATTTTCTGTTAAAAGAAAGGGTATATTGGCCTGTTTTGTTGCTGCTGCTGGGTTTTGGTTGTTGTTGTTTGGGGGGAGGAGAAAGGATGGAACAGTATTGAACCTGTGGTTTTTGTTGATTTTTTTAATGTCCGAAAAGCTATTAATTACACTCCAGTCCATGGTACAGAACATTAAAGGTCCTAAGATTTCCTACAAATTGACTCCAAATCAGATAAAAAGCGAAAGTACATTTTCATATTCCTCTAATTCCCGGGAAGATTTGTTTTTTTAAATTGAGATACACTTCTTGACTTGCGTCCCCAAAGTTGAAAGCGAAAGCCGAGACCGTAATTTATTTCCCATAGCCAAGACCCAGATGCAGCCGTTATGGAGTCATTGGCTAGAAGGAAAATTCCTGTGCTTCGGGATCACAAAACTATACGGATGAAGGTGGAAGGGAATAAAGGGAATTGAGAAAGTAAAGATGCATAGAGTCAACCTGGACCGAGCGGCCCGGCTGCTCTCTGTAGTCATGAGTACTGCAATCGAAGGTCAGCTGAGTTCGATGACTGGGGTGATTACCAACAGGATGGTGTAAGATAAGCCTCGAGGGATTCTCCCAGCTGCCTCCAGCACTGATGCGGGGCGATGGGCCCAATAATCCCCAGCCTGGGGAATCCACCCGACGGGCAGAAAGAAAAAGTGCAAGGCTGAGGTTCAGACGATAGCTGGTGGGGGTTTTTTCTCCAGGGAAAAGAGTGAGTCACCCAAGGAAATGAAGGAATACGGGCAGAGACAGGCAAGGAGGCCAAGTTGCGGAAAAGGTCCAAGGCAGGAAGAAAATTCAGCGTGAGAATCCAACCTGGAATGTGTTAGCAGAGCCCTTGGGCCCCGCCTCACTGACAGCAACATTTGCCAATTTAATAGGGTCAAACCCTTAATGCCGGGGGTTTACTTTCACGATGATTCTTTCCCAGATCTAGATTGAATTTTTTAAATGTTTGTGAAACCCAGTTCTCACAGAATTGACATTTCGTGTCTTCTCTCAAATCTTAAAAAAAAATTTTTTTAGTGAAACTACATTCCCAGTGTTTAATTACTAGGATCTGGATTCGATTGGTGATATATTAACAGAAGTGGGCAGAGAGGTGCTGGGGGATCAGTAACCCACACAACCTTAGACCAGACCACTGGATGGAGTGTTTAGCAGAAAATCTGACCAGTAAGAAAATCGAGGACCAAGAACTTGAGAGCCTCCCTCACTCTTGTCGCAGGTGTGTGAAAGAAACCAAACAGGAGTGGAGTGGTTTTTTGTTTTTTTTTTTGGAAAGGAACTAGTAAGTGCACCAGAAGATGGGGGGGAAGGAGCGTTTTGCTCTTGAAAAAAGAAGAAACCAAACTGTCCCTGAATCTCCAGAAGAAGGCTGAGAAACCAGAAGCCTCAGCTTACCCTCTGAAATTCAGCCACCAAGGGAACTTTCCTATTATGAAGTAGTCTGTCTCTTCCCAAGTAGGCCACCCTAATAGAGAAGTCCCTGTGAATATTTCTTTCCTGCCTATTGAAAATGCCAAGACGAGCACGTTTGCAGCACAATCAGAAAATGAAATGTTCCATCCATGTATAGTATTTAAAATAAGTGTGTGGGCATGGAGAGCACAAAAGGGACATTTTTCCTTTTTGTAAGTAAAAATACAAAAGGGTCACTTCTCCCATATGAATGCCTCTTCTTGGGAAGGAATATTCCTACTTTTGGCCAAGCGTGAGCTGCCATTAGGAGAGAGTTTAATAAGTCTCCATTGAGCATTCATTTATGCAGTATTATGTGAACTCTGACCTCTGGAGCTCCGTGGCAATTAGCCATGATGTGCAGCATTTCCCACCTCCAACAGTAACCTCTTCACCCTCCTTTCCATCCTGGGGTTCTTCAATTCCGTTGCTTTCTCCCCTCCCTCCTCTGCCCCCCACAACTGATGGAACTGGAGTTCATCAGGATTCCAAGGCATCTCTCAATATATATATATTACTCCTTGATTTCTCCAGCCTCTCCTCCCACCTCATCCCCTGGTTGGACTCTGCATCCAGGCCTAGAGAAAGGCGTAAATGGACTTCTCTATCCAATCTCGCCCAGTACTTCTCCTAGACTTAAGAAATGTGCTGTAATGTCACAAAGAACTCTATTTCATAGTTAGTGGCATTGGAAATAAATAGGATCCGTTTCATCAGTCTAATTTAACATTTTTTAAATATTCGGTGCAATTTAGTTTAGGCCAAGTGAAGGGAAAGCTAGAACAGGAGTGGAGGGTAGGAAGAGGACAGCAGGGAAACTACCCCCTCGAAAAAAGACCCCTACGGAGGGAGAGGAAAGTGGTTTAAGTTTTTAGTAAACACTGTTTAGCCAAAAAAGAATGGGAAAGTCGCCCCCCTCCTCCAGAGGGATGGGACTGGAATTGTTTGCCTTCAGCAGAGGACTCTTTCTAAAGTGACCCATCTCTGAATTAATTTCTGTTTGAACTTTCAGTGAACCTGAGATTAAACTGGGGTGAGCAGCTAAGCAGTTTGCTGATGCTGCCTTTTCAACAACCCTTTCAGACTGAGTAAATATTGATCGGTTGGAATCTGATTGCCCCAGAGGAAAACACCCCAGCCTCTGCCTAAGCTCCAAAAGTAAACTTGGAAGGAGGGGGCTGTTCTATCTAAGGCCCGAGCTGCAGGAAAAATCTGAAACCCGGCTTGGGTTGGGGGATACTCTGAACTATGGGTCGGGGAGGACCATGCTTTGGTAAACCAGGAAGGTTGAGAAAGATGATCTCCAAACCCTTCCCGTCCCACGATGCACCTCTCACGGGCTACTGATTTTGAATCTGTAAAAAGTGGGGGGTTCCCCCGTTTTAGCTCTTTCTGGGGTTTCAATCACCCTTATCACTTTTTTTTTTTACTGAGTTGTCTGCTTTCCTCCGAGACCCAAAGAGACCTTGAAGTAGGTCATGTTAAGCTATTTTGATTTAATCGATTGGGACAGCTAAAAAGATACAAATGTTTTCGTTGCTGAAAGGTATATTAATGTGTCCTAAATGCATTGCTCGTTAGCTGATTTATCCCACCACAGAGAAAAGTCTTGGTTAATTTCGCTGTAATTGATCCTTTTCCTCCTCCCAGTTCCATTAAAAAACCGGTACCTGGACACTTGAGAGCCCCGGGGTTGGAACCCCTCTTGCTCTTAGATATTGAAATCAGGGTCGGTGGCATGCAAATGCCTCCTTTAGCACATGAAAGTATTTGGAAGGAGACCATCTGTTTTGTTTTGTGCCCTTACACTAATAAACAAAAGATACAGTATAAGCTCGGGCGGGAAAATGAAAGAAATATCTGGCTCCGCTTTGAAGTTGGCTGCATCCACTGCAGTCTTTTTAGGGACGGTCCCAGCGCAGACGCAGGGAGCCCTAGCCCTCTCCTGGTGCCCTTGATATGGCCGACGCGCCTGCAAATCGAGACTTGTCTCCTTTGACAAGGAAATGAGGAATCTCGCGTAGATGCTCCACCGAACCTGCAACTTTGCAGCCCTGATGCTCCGTGCAAAGCATTCCTTTGTTGGGGAAGAAAGGAAGCCCAGGCTGTTTGTTTATTTGTTTCTTAGGAGAAACATGTATTTGTCCTTTGAAGGATGCCAGGATTTTTCCCTTTCTGGAAGCACTGGGGGCGGAATGTTCCGCTAAAACGTGTGAAGGGGGGTGGGTGGAGTGGCGGTAAAGATTTGGAAGAAGGCATAGGTGTAAACCCTGTAGCTTTGAAATGTTATTCCTTTTCTGATTTCTGGCTCTGTGCAGCTGGGCGGTGTGAGACCTTGAAGAAACTTACAAGTTTACCTGAAAGTGGATGCAGAGGGAAATAGGGAACCAGTTCTCCTGGGGCCTCTCGCTAACTGTAGCATGTGCCCAGGAATCAAGAATCTCCCAGCAAAATGTTCCAGGTCTGGCATAACTTTTAAAATCAGATTTGGGTTTGGAGATGAATGAAGCTTACCTGAGAACTTAAGGAGTAGAGGGAAGGATGAAGGAGGAGATGGAAGAAGGACAGGAAGAGTTGGGGGAGGGGGAGCAGAAAAGAAGATACTGAAAGCTGTGGCTGACAATCAGCAGAGAGGAAAGGTGCATAAAGGGTAATAAGGGAGAGAGGGAGGACTCCATTCCGAGGACAGCTTCATATTGGAGGTAATTAAATGTGAGTCCCTTGACTGTTGGCTCACTGATGTGAGGAAAGACTGGCTGAAGACAGTTTGTGCTTTTGAAGGGAGGTCTGTTTATATATATGTCAACATTCAGTTAGAGGTGAAAAGGTTAGTACTTGACCCAGGAAGTTCCTGTATTTGTTGCAAGAATAGATTCACTTCATAAATTTCCTTATGGTTTCAACTTTAAAAAAAAACAAAACACCTTCCTTTAAAAAAAAAAAAATCCCACACACCCAGAAGCAGAATTTAGGTGTCAAATGTGAGGTGTCAAAAATGATCCAGGAAGGGTGGGTTTTAGCTGCAGGATGAAGAGGAAAAAATTGACTTTATCCAATAAAGGACAGCCTCTTTGAAAGTAAGAGACACCCCCTTCCCCTTCCCCTTCCCACATGAAATGATCAACCCGAGTTGAAATCAATTGCAACAGATTGGAGGAAAATAGAAGGAAGCCCAAACATACCTGAAATGTGAATATATTTATTACAGATATTTTAGGACCCGTAAATTCTGCTCTGGATTCCATCACTCTTGGGATCTCAGAACTTTTCATGATTGTACAGAGACTCAGAAACATTGTGGGACCACAAAGGACAACTGATAGAACTCAGTGTAGTATCTTTGGGGGCTCAAACCATTGTGCACCATGCAGAAAGCCTATTCACGAATCACATGAAATATACATTCATTTCGCCATTTATCACATTTACGATTCGGTTGGAAATACATCAAATCGAGGGAAAGATTACTGTGGAAATAAGATGTTTGGGAATAATATGCCCTAAAGTTCAAGGATAATCCAGCACAATTTTTGATTGGGGCAGGAGGAGGCCGGAAGAGGTGGCAGGGCTGGGGAAGAGAGACACTGCACACCCAAGGAAGATTACAAAAAAACAAAAACAAAAACAAACAAACAAAAAAAAACAAAACAAAGTAAAAAAAAAAAAAACTCAGTGCAGCCCAGGCCTACATGTGTCCTTCAAAGACACAGGGCTACTTCCCTGTGGGGTATCTGTTCGGGCTTCACTAGTCCAGTCTGATGTCTTTATTTTGTCACTTTTAGTCCTGTATAAAATTACACCCAGCTTTGGGAGTGTATCCACCCTGTTTTAATCTCCTAAGCTAAACATCATTTCTAGAAAATCTGTATAAAGATAAATCTCTTAAAGTATTTACAACCAGCAAACTCTCACACAAGAAACTGAATGCATTAAATTAAAAAGCTGAATTGTGTAAACACTTTCATAGTGCATCCTCTTCTTGAGGCCTTTAGACTCTGCCTTTAGTGTCTGGGAGATGAGGAGAAGGAGGATGAGGGGAAGAAAAATAATTTGAAGTTAGATGACAGATATGTCCGCTCTGCAAGCATGGGGAGGGGGCATGATGGAGCTTTTCCAAAGGGTATCTGAATCAATCATGGATAGGGGGCCCTCAGAGATCATCCAAAAACCAGATGGTGGCACCCCACCATTAGTGAAGTTACTCCCACCCAGCCTCTAGGTCTCTAGGCCAGAATTCTCTTGAAACACAGTGACCTAGCCCGGAGAAGACCCGAAGATAACATCAAGCAGAAAGAGAGACATTGTAAACGAAGGGAAAGATAAGCTAAGAATGTGCTTCGGGTTAGTAGTCCTGCACTAAAGTATCGTGGGGTGGGGGGTGGAGGGAGGAAGACAGGGGCCGGGGGCAAACTCAGTTGGAGGTAGTCAGAGTGTCTGAGGTAGAGGAGGCTGGGGAAGAGGGGATGCAGGGCGAGGAGGTAGATTTGTCTGAGGATTCCTCGGCCTTGTCCTCGCTCCGTGATGGGGTGGTGGGCGAGATGGGTAGCAGGCCCTCCTTCTCTCTCTTCTTTTGCTTCATGCGGCGGTTCTGAAACCAGATCTTGACCTGGGTCTCGTTGAGTTGCAGCGAGGCTGCGATCTCCACCCTCCTGGCCCTAGTCAGGTACTTGTTGAAGTGAAATTCCTTTTCCAGCTCAGTCAGCTGCTTGGTGGTAAAATTGGTGCGCACCGTGTTGGGTTGGCCAATATACCCGTATTCACCAGCTTTCCCTGGAGGGCAAGGGTGGGGAGGGGGGAGAGGGGAGAGAAAAGAAGTAGTTCTGTCGTTTGGTTGTTCTTTTTTTTTTTTTTTTTAACGAAGTGCGAGTGATTTATACCCGTTAGCCTTCCGAATCAAAGTCAGGTAAAGGGGCAAAGGATAACCTGACTTGACCACATAGCACTCCTAGAAGGGTGACTGATGAGGTACAAAGTACTAACTTGAAGTCAACCGTTGGTGTGAACAGAAAGCGTGATTAATGGGAGTCCGGAGATATTAACAGCATCCCCCCCACCCCACCCCCCAGCTCCTACTTTCAGGAAGCCAGAGAGAGGGACTGGCCTCCTCTCTGTTACTTCCTGGGCATCATTCACCTGAGTACACCTGAGTTCTCCACCCCACCCACCCCCTACAAAACCTATACATAACCTTGAGTTGACTCCCCCCCCCAAATACTAGGTAAGCCTACACCCACCCCACCACCCCACCCCTAGACCCTCAAGGCAGCAGCAGCAATGGCCAGGTGTTCTGCAGGAAGAGAACTGACCTGTTTTGGGGGGATTCCTTTTGACTTTCATCCAGTCAAAGGTCTGTGCTGGAGGTGATGTCTCTGCTGAAGGAGAGCGACAGGTTTCTCGGTGGCTGGCATGGAGAGGGGACAAGGAGTTATTATAATTTGCCAGGGTCAGATTCTGCGCTTCTTGTCCATATGAGTGGTGAATGTATTGAGGCGAGCCCACCGTGCCCCCGGCATAACCCTGGTGGTGGTGGTGGTGATGATGCTGGACCATGGAAGATGAGAGAGTTCCAGAGTAAACAGCGGGAGCGCACGAGGGGTACCCGCCGCTTACGTCTGCTTCCTGATTTAATGAGTAGGGGCTGTAACCTGCGCTGAAGTTCTGCGATGCGAACCCCGGGCCACAGCTGGAGTGGGAATAAGACATACCCAGGTTGTTGAGGTGCTGGTAGGCTGCCTGCTGGGGGTAGTGGTGATGAGCGTGAGTGTGGTGGGGGGGACTCATCTGGACCCCTCTGCCCACCAGGAAGCGCTCGTCGCCCCCGCAGCTGTTGGCACTGACCGCGCACGACTGGAAAGTTGTAATCCCATGATCAGAGTGGTATGCTCGGGCGGAGCAGGTCCCCGAGTCTCCTGCGTTGAGGATGGGGTGCTCCAGGAAGGAGGCGCTCATTCTCGCATTGTCCATCTGCCTGTCACACAGGGACCGGGTCCTTCCGAGCCCTGGGTGACCGTGCCAACTTTCTCACTTCCTCCATGGGGCCAAAGAGAAAAATGATATGAATGTACAGTGTGCAGGGGGCGGGGGAGGGTGAAGGAGGGACGGGGCGCACGTGACCGCGGCAGCCAATGGCGGAGCCCCCTGCGAAAGTTTGCCTGTTCCTGCTGGTGATGGATCACCGTTTCAGTGGCATTTAAATCCCGGGCGCTCCTCCATCAAGGTGACGCGCAGACGCCCCCCCGGCAGCGGCAGTGGCGGCGGCAGCGGCAACGGCAGGAGCCCCGCTCTGGGGCCGGGCCCGGGAGGAACCCGAGCCCGAGAGGGAGCCGCCATCGTTGCCGCTGCCGCCGCTGGAGGCTCCCGCTCCGCCCCATCAGGAGTTGCATGGGGTATGGGGGAGTGGGGTAGATCCCCGGGGCACAGCGAGGAGGAAGAGGAGGAAAAAAAAAGGAGGAGGACGACGTGGGGCTTGGCAGGGAGCGTCCTGGCTCTGGTCAGGATTGCGAGGTTGGGTATCAGTCTGCACTGAACTGGCCTGCCAATTGCAGGTGAGTGGGAGAGCCCCTCACCCTCCCCACTACCCCCGACCCCGGAGTGAGTCAAGGAGGAAGAAGAAGGAGACCGCCCCGCACCCGCGCCCCAGCCTCCCGGTGAGTGTGCTCCGCTCTGTTCCTAGCTGCCCCGCTCTCTGGTTATTGTCATGACCACGAACTCCCTTTGGGAACAGCGACTGGGAGAAGAAGGGGATGGTCTGGCGAGGAAATCTCCAGGCCCGTGTGGGAGGAGGCTAGGAGCGGAGAAGAGAAAATGAGTAGGGGGAGGGAGGAGGGAGAAAGAGGAAGGGGAAGAGGAGGAGGACGACGAAGGAGGAGGAGGAGGAGGAGGAAGAGGAGGAGGACGAGGAGGAGGAAGAGGAGGAGGAAGAGGAGGAGAAGGAGGAAGAGGAGGAAGAGGAGGAGGACGAGGAGGAAGAGGAGGAGGACGAGGAGGAGGAGGGGGGTCCACTGAAGGTCTCCAAAGCCAAGGAGCTTCCCCCTTCCCCAATCTGCCCCAGTCCCCCAGCTATTAGCATGGCAATGAGACGTTGTTGTAATCTGACTCCCGGGGGCGGGAGAGCTGGGGGACCCTGGATTGCCGGGAAAGGCCGCCGTGGCAGCAGCAATCCCCCTCGCCCCGCCCTTTCTCCTCCCCCCTGTAACCGACTCTGCCTGGGGAGTCCGAGGTGACCGGCGAGTAACTCTGCAGAAGGATGGAGGGGGCAGGGGGAAGGGGCAGACGCTGGCGAATATGGCCCAGCTCTGGGGCTGGTCTAGGCGCTGCTGTCCATCTGGTAGGCTCCCCTGGAGCGCTGGAGGGCCACCACACGCAGGCCAGTACATCCCAGGCTTCTGCCTAACCCCAACCCCGGGCCAAGTGCCTAGGTATAAAAGACAGGGAGAGGGCTAAGAATTAACTAGATTAAGTTCCTCCATCCTGGGAGGGGGGCGAGGCTAGACCACGTTCTCACGATTCTCCTCCTCTCGCTCACCCCAATCGTACCCCAACACTCCTAGGGCCACCATCCGGTGAGTCTGGAGTTGGAGGTGGGGGCTGCCAAGTGGGAGGGGTGACAGATGGTTGATGATGGAAAGTGAGCTTTCCCCTCCCTGCTACACCCCTTCCCTCCCCACAGCCAGGACCAGCCTCCCCTGCATGGTTTCTCGACTGCACTGGCTGGCTAGTTTTCCCTAGAGGTTTGCGTTGCTACTAGCAGGAATCTCTTCCCAAGCTAGGGGTCCTGTTTTCAGTCACCTTCGTTCTCTCACAGCTACTAATGGGCTCTTTAATTTCTGTGGGGCACTGGGCTCCGTGTCAACCCTGGGCAGGCAGAGAAAAGGCCAAGTAGAACGAGCCAGAGAGAGACAGACAGGAAAGAGCTGGGACAAGCAGCGAGGCAGAGAAGGTCAGGGAGAAGGAATCTCTCTGTTCTGCGAGGCTGCTCCCTAGGTAGGCACAAATTTCTGGGCTGTGTTTAGAGCAGACCTCGGCAGAGGAGGTGATCCCGAGGGCCATAGATCTGGAGGCTGGTTTTGGGTCGTTACTTGTTTCCCCCCACACCCTCCAATTTTAAGAACTAGATTTTGAGTGGGCCCATTTGAAATCTCTGCGTTACCACCTTCCCTTTCTGTTTTGTGTCCTAAAATATAAACCCTGAGCTCCTTTTCTCCTCCATATTGAGCCCTCTCCCCTAGTAGTCTCCTCCTCAGAGAGGGAAGAACAAAACCGGAGAATATTCCCCAGCTTCACCCACCCCTCAGCCTGTCCCTCCTCCATTTCTGCTCTCTCCTCCCCAGTGCTTTTTCCCTTCTATTTTCATTTGCTCCTTTGCACTTAGACACATAGCCACGATGAGATACTGAAGCAGGCCCCGAGTGAGCCAGCAACAGCCTCTTCGAGCAGGATCACCACCATGCCACCTGGCAGGCTGGAGCCTCTGAGAAGAAAAAGTCTGGACCTTGGTTGAGGAGTATTGCCCCTTTCCTCTCTTCCCAGGCCAGCATCCAGTTCTGAGGCTCCTTCTCAGAGACTGTGGGGGCAGGGCTTGGAATGGGGGGGTGGGGGTGGGGAGACAGAGAAGGAGGGCGCTGGACAATCATCTCGTCTAAGGGCCTTCTTTTCTGGGAGCACAGCTTCAGCTGAGAGTCCCCCCTCTTTTCTCCATTTCTACATCTTTGTTTTAGTAAACCTCATCTCTTTTGTCAGCCTCTCACTCAGCCTAGGAGTCTGTGGCCTACTCAGTCACAATGAAACATAATAGGGAATGATCGAATGTGTTCCATCGCCTCTCCATCTTGTCTGCTTTCTTCTACTCCCCCCATCCCATCCCCCTCCTCTCTCTTTCTCCCTCTTTCCTTTGCCCTCTTGCTTTCCCACCCTCCCTCTCACACTCTCTTTTTGTATTTCCTCCATTTCCTCCCTCACTCTCTCCTCTTTTTCTTTCCCTCTCTCTCCCTTTCCTTTTCCTCAGTCCTCTGACACTCTTTTCCTCTTCCCTCTTTCTATTTCTCCTCTCTCCTTATCCTCCCTCCCATTTCCATCTCTCTCTTTCCTCTTCTCTTTCCCTCTCTCCCTCTCTTTCCTCCATTTCCTCCCTCCCTCCTCGTTTTCTTTCCATCTTTCTCCTTTTCCTTTTCCTCCCTCCTCTCACTTTCTCTTTTCTTTTTCTCTTTCTCTCTTCTCTTTCCTTTTTATCCTCCCTCCCACTTTCATCTTCTCTTTCCCTCTTTTTTCCTCTCTTTCCTCCCTCCCTCTCTCCCCTTCTTTCCTCTTTTCCCTCTCTCCTTCCTCTTTCCCACTAAGTGGAAGCCCCAGCGAGGGGTTTCCCTGGTGTGTGTAAATACCCACAAACACACATTCACGCAGGCAAAGCCGTCAACAGAAACCGAGATACTGTACCTGCTGGTGTTTCTCCATCGGCTCAGCCTCTCAGCTCCCTGGGCCCGGCTCCCACGGGCTCGGCGTAGTCCAGACCATGGCCCCCACTTCCTTCAGCGTATTTCGCCTTTCTTGAGCTTTCTCCCCACTGGCCATCTCACAAAAGACTGGTCCCAGAAACACAAGGCGATCAAGAGGCAAAACCTTTCCCCACCCAGGAGGAAATTGATCTCGAAATTGACGAACCAGTTTTAGAGCCCTCTTTGGGCCCGGGGGGGTTGAGAGTGAGAGCACCCAGCGATCAAAGAACCTCATGCTTTTTAAAAATGGAAAGCTTAGGGGCAGTCAGGGGAAGGGCAGAGAGACCGTCATTAAAATAAAAAGAGAGTGGCTAGGTTTAAAGCGCTTCTTCCCTCCGCCCAAAGCCCTTCTCCTAGAAAGAAAGGGGGGGGGGGCGGAAAGCCCAGCTCTGAGCTTTTCGTGGCATCGGCAGCTTAGCCAAGCTGTTGTTTTAAAAGAGCAATAAAAATGACTTATAGCTTAAACGCCTCCTAACTTAATGCTTTCAGACGGGGATCCCCAGCTCGGGCAAATACGTAAGAGGACTTGTATTTGTGCATGTGTTCACACAATTGATCTCTTTGATGACATTCTCATTCATAGAAAGAGTTTGATTTATGAGCAGTAGGAAGAATCCTATCCAGCCCTTTTCCCAGCTCTGGCCCACACAGCCCAGCACAGCACAGCAAACTCCCAGCTCAGCCTCTCTCCACTGAGCTCGGGCAAAGAGAATCCTGCAACTTCTCCCAGATGCTGGATAGTTCTTTAAGGAGGGGGGACTGAGGAGTTGGAGGGGGGCGCGCATTCACACACCCACAGAGCCGAGATTTCATTGTTAACTGCCAAACTATTACTGTTAAGGTCGTCGGTTAGTAAATCAGACCAGCCCACTCACACATGTTGCTTGCACTCTGTTTTCTCACGGTAAATAACACTGTTCACAGAAAGGGGGAAGAAAAAAGGGGAAAGAAAATAAGAGAGAGAAAAAAAAACCAGAACAACCCAATAGCACAGCCCTACATCACATTTTATTGATGTTCATTTAAAGTGCATTTTATGTATTTTATAGATTTTTTTTTTTTTGCTCTGACTTGGGAATCTTCCTTACTTTAGAAGATGTTGTGTTGACCTACACTCCATTTTAGATTTCAATTTGCTAACCTGACTTCAAAGCTTTAATGAACCCTTTATCTGCCATATAAACAGGTTTAAGAATGAAATATTGATTTTTTTCCTACCCTGAAAAAAAAATTCCTGGAAGGACTGAACTGGCCCAGTTGAATGAAGAACCCCTCTGAAATACATCTGACAGCCTGTAACCATTATTTTGTTTTGTTTTTCTTTCTCTGTTTTTTAGGTCTGTTTGCCTGGGACCTCTCAGCAGCTGGGAGACTAATCAAACTCCTTTGGCTGGGTTTGATGGGACTTTTGTTGCTGTCATCATTGGAATGTGGATGTTTGAAACAAAGGTGTAGAAATAAACGAATTGTTTGTGATTTAGCTATGGACCTAGAGACACATGGAGTTTTTCTTTTTCTTTTTAGAGGAACTCCACATTCATCACATAAAGGGGAAATATTTCATAGGCACTTTATGTCTCCACTCTCAAAAACTCCAACTTTCCCTGGCAGAGAGGCTACACGTTTCTCTTTCTTTTATGGGGTCGCATCTATGGCTTGTACCTACTGTAGTCTGGTAACAAAATCTAATCCACTTTAAAAGGGGGGGAAATGCTTCTCAGAAGCTCTGTCCATCCTCTCACTTTCCTTCTGTTGGCACCTAACCTTTACAATAAAAACTGAATGTTTCCCCCTAATAAATATATTCAAATGGAAATAAAAGAAGAGAGATTGTGAGCAGAATTTTATTTACCAAGTTAGACTAAAAGGAGGGAAAGGAACCGTTATGAATCTTGGTGGGGGAAGGGGGATAAGAAAATTACTTGTAGCAAAGGAGAATTTATTCTACCAAAAATACTTATGACAATGCATTCTAATGTAATACAAAAATAAAAAGAAAGTGACAATAAAATTATATGGTCACTTTCTTACAGGCCTCATATATTGCTTTCAAGGAATCACCTAGAGGGTATTTGGGTTAAATCCAAAACAACTATAACTTCATTATAACCTGCAAAGATGGCTCTGGAACTCGGTCAGGGGAGTTACTAAACAGAAAACCCTGGCCAGTTTGGGGGGAGGGAAAAAAGGGTAGGAGAGAAGGAAATTTTTTTTTAAATCAACTCCAGGGAAAAGAGAAGGCAACCCCCCAAAGGGATTTTTGTTTTGCTTTTTTTTTTAATGTGTTTAGTAATTCAGATGCTGCAAGTCAATTGTAGTGAGTGTGTCTGTAAAAAAGTCAAAGCTGTCAGCTGAGATGTCTACGGGGCTATCGAGGGAGCCTGGTAAACTGGGCGATACGGCCTCTGAAAGCTGGAGGCAGGAATCTGTGGAGAAAACGGTGAAGTCTTGTAAAGAAGGAACATCCAAGGCCTCTGGACTGTCATTGTTCAGGCCCATTGTTGACAAGCAGTTCTGAACAGTGGGTGACTGGTGCTGAAAATGTTTCAGATTTTTCTCATTGCTGGTTAAAGGCGAAACTGGGAAACTTTGGGAGTCGCCATTGTGCGCGTTGGGCGCCTGCTGCTGGGACAGGGCGTTTTGCTGAAAAGTGTACCCTTCCCTCTCCAGAAGGGCCCCTGAGACGTTGAGCGCTTGCTCAAAGAGTGATTTCTCCTCTTCGTCCTCGGCTTTCTCGGGGTCCTCCAGGCTCCTGTATTTCCCCTCGCCGTTTTGGTTTTCCTTGCACTGGGTCTGCCTCTTGTGTTTCATCCGCCGATTCTGGAACCACACTTTCACTTGTCTCTCAGTCAAATCCAGCAGGGCTGCGATCTCCACCCTCCGAGGTCTACAGAGATACTTGTTGAAATGAAATTCTTTTTCTAGCTCCAAGAGCTGGGTATTGGTGTATGCAGTTCTCAGGCGCCTGGAGCCCCCGCTGCCGTTATCTGCGATTTCCAGGGATTCTGCAGAAAGGGAAACCGACAAGAGATACACGCACAGTTGGAGGTGCAGGGTCCAAGCGGGGGTTATTCCACTGGAGAATAAATATAGCATAAAGTATCACTGCCACAAAATGGCCGCCCTTGTATGCAGTAAAATCCATTGTGCTGCCCTCCTTGAGCTCCCAGCCCCGCGTAAGCCCTTCTTTACCACCTCAATAAAACGAATGCCTCCGAGTCCCCCACCTTTCTATCCGGGAACAAACTTTATATTAGCCATACTGCAATTTATAATTAATGCATCAGCTGCTTAGCTGAGCAAGAACCATCTATCACTCTTCATTACTGTCAAATACCCAAACTGTAGGACAGCAAGACAAGAGGAGGTCAGTTCCAACTCAAATAAATCATCCCATATTAAACAAGTTAGGGAAAGTTGTTTTTTTTTTTTTTAATAGCATCGTGGAACCCATCAGCGCCTACTCTCTTCCGCCAGCTCCACTCCAGAGTCCACAGTGCAGAATGTAAGGCAGCCAAGCAGCCCCTCTCTACTTTTCCCCATCTTTCTCCCTCCCACTCCCTAAAAAAAAAAAAAAAAAAATTGCCCCATAGCACCAAGAAGGGTAAAAGCTGGGATCCAGGAGCTGAGTTGGGTGTGGGTGGGGTAGGGGGGGAAGTCTTTGAACTGACCTTTGTGGTTCAAGCAGGCATGTCCAGTGGCCGAGGCGGAGGCCGAGGAGGCAGGAGGCAGCGCTGTTTTCTTGGAAGCTTTTTTCTCTTTCATCCAGGGGTACTCCGGGGGCTGCAGGGCGCCGGCGGGCACCGGGCTGCCACCGCCGCCGCTGCTGCCATCAGGGCTCGACTTGGGCCGGCCGCCGCCGCTGCCGTGGCGGGGGTGGCTGCCCGGGTTCAGGCTGGGGATGGTCTGCTCAAAAGGAGGAGGAATCAGTGTCGACTGTGAAAGCGACGAGCTCTTGATTGATGAACTTTGAAATGTATCACCGACAGGGGGAAAAGATGTCAGGCACTCAGCGAGCGACGGCTGACTATTGATAAAGCCAGTCTCTCGCTCAAATTCGTAATTCATGGCCTTCTCCTCGGAGCCCCCTCGGAGAAAAAGTTCCCTCTTCTGGAGGGGTTTAGGGGGGGCGGGGGGAAGGCCCAGGCAAAAGGAGAGAGAAGAAAAAAAAATCTCTTATAGAAGATCGCTGCTGGGGTGTTTTTTTTTTCTAATTCACTGATTACAGCCGTATGGGGACCGCGCTACTATTAAACTATTGAATTCATGGAGACAAGGTTGAAATTGGACCGAATTGGCTGTCACATGATTGCTTCTGCCCAATGACAATTTGGGCTTTAATCAAAAGAAGCCACTGTCTGTTTGATTGATCCAAAAAAGTCGGGAAGGAACGCCTCATTGGGGGCTAGCGAGGCTTTATTTACACTTTTTTAAAGGCAAAAAATATATCTTGGTGGGTGTGGGTGTGAAAGGCTAGGGTGGGAGTGCGCGAGTAGGGGGCCGCTGGCCTCTGAAACGAGAGAGATCTGTGTGTGTGTGTGTGTGTGTGTGTGTGTGCTCTCGCGTGCGCGCGCGTGGATGTGTGTGTGCGTGTGTGTGTGTCTGTGTATCTGTATCTGTGTGTGTGTGTGTGTGTGTGTGTGTGTGTCTGTGTGAGTCCGGGATGCTGATCTAGCCGACTGTTGCCCTCCGTTCTCCTCCAGCACACTCCTAGCATTGTTTGGGACTGTCAGGAAGACGCTTCGCACCTCACAAATCAATCTGACGCCTGGAGTCATTAACAAAGTAATCCATTAATCTTCAAAGTTTTGACACCCGAGGGCCCCCGCATCTTAGCCACATAAGTTCTTCTCAGACAGTGGGGCAAAGACAGAGGGAGGGAGAGAAGGAGAGGGAGAGTGGAGAGAGAGAGAGAGAGAGAGAGAGAGAGAGAGAGAGAGAGAGAGAGAGAGATTGATTCAGAGAGTCAGTCCTGCTGGCCCTTTTATTTTCCAGCCTTTTTTCTTTCCCATCTTCTCTGAACTAGTTCCAAAGCTGGCACCTTCACTTTGTTCTCTCCCTTTCCTTCCCCCATCTCCCCTTCTCCCTTCTCGTCTCTCTCTCCTTTACCTCTCTCTTCCTCTCTCTCTCTTTCTTTCTCTCCCTCCCTCCTT
>NW_020954577.1:49816271-49819036 GCF_900497805.2 Vombatus ursinus | reverse complement strand
TCAGCCCATTGTTCGCCGGACTTTCCGCAGCAGCCTTGCGTCTGGCTCCTGGGAGAAGCGGAAAATAGAAGGCAGCTTTTGTGTGCTCCACGACTTTCCCTTGCAGTCAACTTCCCCGGAGCAGACCGTGACAGATAGATGCATATGCCAATAGGGACCAGATCCATGCGTACAAAACCTACATAGAGTGCAGCCATATAGCCAGCGGCATGTAATAATGCAGATTATAGCATACCCCCGGTTGCTGACTTCTTGGGTTTAATACCCGTAGTACAAGGGGTCCGGTGAGTATTTCCGATTTCCTGGAAGTCAGTGCCAAAGAGAAGGAAGTCGCTTTCCCCCCCCCCCCATTCTTCCTTTTTCGTTGTTGTTGTTGAACTATTTCTTTGGGGTTTGGATTTCTTGAAGTGAAATTTGCCGCACCAAGAAAGGCTTCTTTCCCAGCGTCAATCACCTGGAGTCTTCTTTTTCTCGGGGCCATCTCCACAGCTCCAGGGCTAGGAATTGCAATTCGGACCCTTGTTCTGTTCGGTGAAATTGAACCCAGCATTAAAAAGAGCGGGGGGGGGGGGGGGGGGAGGCTCGGAAAGGCACCCAAGGAGCCGCTCAAGGTACTCTTGTGCAGGGAGAATCCCGAAACGGAAGGCCTTTCAGATCCAATTCAGTTTCCTTCTTTAAAAAAATGTTATCTTAAAATTTTTTTTTAATGTTATCTTTGAGCTACCAAACCTCTCCGCCAAAAATCATCAAGGCAAAAAAGAAAAGAAAATTTTAAAAAGAAGAGAGCAGTATTTGATTTCCCCTCCCCCCCCAAAAAAAATACCTTGGTGATGATGGTGATGGTTATAAGCTTTGGCCTCTTTTGACATAGGCCAAAGAAACCTTCCCCAAGCTAGTTCAATATCCACACAGCTAAAATAAGTTACTTCAAAAGGGTTAGGAAGAGGGGGAAAAAACCCACGGTTATAAACCAGAAATCCCCACTGCAAGAGACAAAGTAAGGGAGAAATGTCCTATTCTGGGCGTTTAGAGCAGCTCGGGTTAAAATTAAATACAGTGAGGGATTGGTCATTTACTAGCCAAAAGCAACGCCTTACAGATAGAGATGCTTTCCCGGGGAAAAAAAATGTAGGTTTTTAATTTTCTTGCTTTTATTCCACACAAAGCTCTGAAGGAAGTCTGCGCGCGATCAATCTTATTCGCCAAAAGGTCTGACAGCTCCTGGCCCTTGACAACACATTGGGAGATTCTTGCTCTTTCCAAGACCAAATGTTGCCGAGAAATGAGGGAAGAGCAAGAAACGCAAGTAAACAGGGACCAATGTTTCTTTTTAGCTATTTTCGTGGCAGAAAGGGTTAGGGGGATGGTTTGGGGCACAGAGCTTTTCAGGGGTTCGGGTTAGCGACGTTGGGTTTTGGCTTTTGCTTGGAAATCTTGGGGCTGGGGTGGGAGCTGAAGCAAAAAAAGGCAGGAAGAAGCATCCGCCTGCTGATTTCTGCAGGCTTTGTGAGTTGAGCTGAGTGGGCGCTGAATTCTGCTAGTCCTTTCTGGGGCTTCTAATTCAAATACCATCTGGAAGAAACTCTTTTTCTCTGGCCACTCAACAGCGAGACATCTAAAAATCTATTACTTTAACTTGGGGTGTATTTTAATAGAGATTTTGCAAAAATATATCTAGGAAACTGGATGAGATAGAGAGTGTTTTTCCCTTGAAAGACAAAATGAATATCTTGGCTAGCAAGACGCGGAAAATCATATTATAATTTCATTTTCAAAGTCTCTGCCCTCAGGGAAGGAGGTAGCTATCAACCCTGTTCACTCTCCCTTAAAAGCTTCTTAGAAATGGATTCAAAGGATAGAAGGAATTCACTCTAGCCTCTTCTCTACCACCTCCCACTCAACTTAGAGAATTTATTTGTCTAAAAATGGTTACTTTTGAAGGAGAAGCTGATGTTTTTCTCCCAGTTCTAACAGTCCAAGACAAGGAAACTACATCCCTTACAAAACCTAAATTTTAGCTTTATGTATTTACCAACCGCGCCATTTTTTTTTCCATAGAGGGGTGGGAATGGTGGGGAGAAAGGATTGTAAGGGATTTCTTTTTCAACCAAAGCACCCTCAAATTGTCTCTGAGTCAATGGCCCTGGCAAAGAGAAGTAGAGAAATCTCCAGACGTAGATGAAACATATAAATAGGTGCTGTTCGCAGGAAGCTTCTCCTTAGGGCCGCTTCCCGCTACTCTTTTCCTTTCTTCTTTTAAAGGAAAAGAAAAATTAAAACGTCATTTCTTGTCCCAACTAAAGGCAAATCATACATCCCCATGCGTGTGTCGACACATGTACACATCTACACTGGATATTTCTAAACGTCATTTGAGGAAAGTTCTCAGACGAAGATAAAGAACAAGATTGAGGATATTTTTGAGTGAACAAAATGGCGACATTTTTTCCCCTGTGCCTTCAGAAATGCAGCGGAGAGAGAGGGAGGCTGATTTCTCACCTAAAATACATGCCTAGCTACAGATATAGATGTCTTTGCACTTCATACTTTAAGCTCAGAACTGATATAGTGCTCAAGTCTGAATCTAAAAATCCATTGGCTTTAAAAAAAGAACAGGATGGAAATATTTCTTTTTTAATGTGTGGGCTTTGGGTTCTCTCTCAGAGGGTAGCTCTTTCTGCAACTCCATGAATAGCAATACAATATTTAGTTTCTATGGAGAGAGAGAGAGAGAGAGAGAGAGAGAGAGAGAGAGAGAGAGAGAG
>NW_020954577.1:49803234-49816261 GCF_900497805.2 Vombatus ursinus | reverse complement strand
GAGAGAGAGAGAGAGAGAGAGAGAGAGAGAGAGAGAGAGAGAGAGAGAGAACACTTGGAAACATTGCATTTTATTAGAAAGAGGACAAACCACTTTTTCTGTTTCTGCTCTTTAACTGTCTGATTCTGTCTCTGTTTCTGAATCTTTCTTATTGTCTCTGTCTGTCTGTGTCTCTGTCCGTGTCTGTGTGTGTGTGTGTGTCTGTCTGTATCTGTCTCTCTCCGAAAAAAAAATACAAGGAGGACGAAGGAGGAGACCAGATTCAGAAAATGGGGGAAAATATACCAAATCCTGGGAAGAAGGTCCATGCGTGAAAGCTGCCACTGACTGTCCACCAGCCCACGGAAGGAGAAGGCTTGGCGATCGGCTACTGCCTACTCTCCCTTCACGTTCAGCCCCCTTTGTGAGCATGAACTACCGTAGTTACCGAAAAACTGCCTCAAACCTCAGAGGCGATTTATGATGGACTGTCTCTTCCAGGAGTGATTAACGACATGGGAAGCCATAAAAGACTGACTGTATTTCGAATTTGCCCCTTGGAAACGGCGTCCCGCCGCCTCTTATTTGGATGCCTAGCTCCGCTGGCCTGTATTTAAAGCAACCCCCGCACAATGTAACAGCCTTTAGCTTCTTTCTTCTGACCCTGGGAGGGAAAGTGTGGGAGTAGAGAGGTCCCCAGTGCCAAAGAGAGGAACGTCTTTCTCCTTTGAGCTGCCTTGGAGGAGAGAGACGTTGAGGCAGGAGAAGGGGAGAGATACACCGAGGGAGAAAGGGAAAGAGAAAGGCTCTCAAGAGAAGATGGCGATCGCCTTCCTTCCTCTTCAAGCAAGGGGTGGTGAATCTGCATCCCCGCCCCCATTGCCCCCCCCTCGACTCCCGCAGCTTCTCAGGCCCAGCACCAGCACCAGCACCTGTGATCGCGGCGCTTTGTTCCTGGCTTGCGAGCTCCAGGGTCACTCTGGCTCCCGCTCGGGGCCTGGCAGCTCGGAGAAGCAGCCCCAAGCCAGCCCAGCTACCGTGTGTCGGACCCGGAGCCCGCACCAAGGGCGCTCCCCCCCACACACATATATTTCTAACAGCACCCCAAGGCAAGCCCTAGGCCAAGGCTGGCTCCGTGGGGGACTGGGGCGGGGGTATTCGGGGGTTGGGGAAGAGGTGGGAGTAGGGGGGATGCCTTTGGCTACCTGTGCCCAGCCTCCCTTGTCCAGGGCGTGAGCTGCCCTCAATATCGGCCAAAGAACACGTTCCGAAAACCGAATTAGTCAGAATAAAAACT
Source organism: Vombatus ursinus (assembly GCF_900497805.2). Lineage (NCBI taxonomy): Eukaryota > Metazoa > Chordata > Mammalia > Diprotodontia > Vombatidae > Vombatus > Vombatus ursinus. The sequence goes on along the minus strand of NW_020954577.1, from coordinate 49,814,985 downwards.
TTATTTTTTGTTCTTTTGTTTTTGCTTTTTTCAGAACGTGAGCAGCAAGGAATGTAGACCTCTAGAAACAAATCTTAGATTTTTTTTTTCACGTTTACAGATTGTTGGAGGGGGAGGGGGAGTTGTTCCGTTTAGCCTGATGTTACAAGCATAAACTACTGTTAGGAAAAAAAAAAAAAAAGCAAAAAGGTGGCTTCTCTCTGGTTTTGTTACAATCGTTACCATCTTGGTAAAGGAATTCTCTTTCCCTTTCGAACCAAACTGTCGTAGGACGCCAATCTGCTACTGAACCAAAGGTCAGAGGAGTGCTCCTGAACAATCAGGGTATAGATCTGGGGGGCGGGGGAGATTTTTTTAATATAAATATGAATGGATGGGGATAAATAATATTTAAACACTTAGATTACTCAATGTTTGCAAAAAAATATAAATAAATCTGACTGTTCACCAGCATACACACATCGAGAGACGGACACAGATTCATTATTGTCCAGGGAGACCCTGTTTCAAAGCGCCCTTTGATATCTTTTCTCGCTTTTTTTAAAGAAGTGCAATAAAAAACAACTAAAAATAATAATAATAATAAAACACAACTTAATCGCTTCCCCTCGGGAGCTGTAATGTACGAACAAATTCACATTGAAGAACCCGGCTAGAAAATTTGTTCATATACCCTGTTTCTGATAAAAGAGTAAAGAAGGTGAAGGAAGGAAGGCCCCTCCTCTCACCCCACCACCCCAGCCAAGGAGAGCCAGAGGACTCGAGCTGGGGGCAGATAAATATCACCATGGAAACTCTAGAGCCATTCAAGCAACGAATATTGCTACGTCATATAAACTATAAAAAGGCTTTACCCAAGAAAACAAAAGAGAGGATGGGGGAGGGGAGAGAGAAAGAGAAATAGAGACTGGGAAAGAAGGACCATTAAAAAAAAAGAAAGCAAAAAAAAAAAAAACCCAACAGAACTAAAAAGAGAGAAGTGGGTTGACTTTGTGTTCACTCAACCCCAAGGTCCATCACAGATGGGTCAGTTTGGGCGCCTCCTGAATTCTTCCCTGAGAAGGATGGTGAGCTGTAAGGTCTGTGTAGGTGGGGTGGGGCTCACAAGGTCCGTGATGATGGTTGTTGGCTATGGTCCCAGCCCCCCCATAGTCCATGTTGGCTGAGACGGGATGGGGGAGATGAGTCAGACCAAAGATGGAAGACCCGGAATTACTCATGGGATCCACATAGTTGCCCCCAACGAAGACGGGGCTTCCCTGTAAGTGTGGGGTCCCATAACTACCGTTGCCTTGGAGGGAGTGAGGGTCATAATCTGGAGTGACCGAGGCAGTCCCCGAGTACCGCTTCTGAGGAGGTGGGCAGCTGTTAAGGGCAGCTGAGTAGGAGTTGGGGAGGCCATAGGTGTTCTGATGAGGCTTGCTAAAGGACGGGGGCGACTGGGGCTCGTAGGGAACACTGTTGACCAGAGAATGCATAGAGTTTAGGTACCCCCCAGCCCCAGGAGGAACCGGGCTGCGGCTGGGGGACTGCCCTCCAGAGGACGTCATCATGCCCTTGCCCTTCTGATCCTTTTTATATTTCATCCTGCGGTTCTGAAACCAGATTTTGATCTGTCTCTCCGTAAGGTTGAGCAAGTTGGCCATCTCGACCCTCCTGGGCCTACACAGATACCGATTGAAGTGAAATTCCTTCTCCAGCTCCACCAGCTGGGCACTTGTGTAAGCTGTTCGAGCCCTCTTGGATGACGCCTGCCCCGGGGGGCTTTTATCGCCAGCGCAACTCTCACCTACACAAATCACACACAAAGAAGAGGATGAGTACTGCACAGTCAGAGAGCCCCTGCAGCCTGAGCCAATGAACATGGGAATACCCCGGGACCATTGGGAGGTGATTAGGACAGCTGGCCCAGAGAGGTGCTGTCCTTCATGGCCTGCTCCTCTCCACCCCTTCCCCCTTCTGTTCCCCCTCCATGCCCTGGGAGGTCTCTGGCAGTCTAAACTGAAAGGACACCCCCCTCCAAACGAGGTGACAAAGTCCTTTCTCTCAGGTATTTTAGGAAGACATAGTTGTTTTAAAGAGTGAAAGGAAAATGTGAAACAGACCACTGAAACAAAACTTAGGGTGAAATTCAGTGTAGTGTAAAATTCATCTTCATCCTTCGAGATAAAAAGGAAGCCCCCCCCAAAAAAAGCCTCCCCCCCCCACAGTAAGAGGGTAGTCTGCTTTAATTCTCTCTCCAGTTGCTTTAGATCTCCAATTCTCCAGGCATGTATAGTGAGGGTGAAGACATCTAAGCAGACATGCTTGAAAGAAAGGCCCTGAAGCGTCCTGAATACTGGATGAGAGCCATCAGAGAGTATAACTTGCCCTTTCCTTGAATGGGTATCATATACCTAGAAAATGAGTGGGGGGTGGGGTTGATGACTTTAGCTAGGAGGCGTGTGGCATGGGGAACTCATTCCAGACTTTCCCAAGATTTTACTTCCATTCCTGTTCTTCCTGGGCTCCCCCAAGGCAGGCCCAGTCAAACATGGTTTTCTCCAGGTTTAGAACTACTTCAAGCAACATCAGCTGGAAAGGGGGCAGATGTAAACAAGATGCCTCAAAGCTACAGCTAGGGCTCTTTCATCCACTGGGGTTTGTATCACTCAGGCCCATGTGGTTCACATTAAGATGACAAATGCCACAATTCCCCACCCCTCTGCCTTCTTTTTTTCTCCCAAGGCCTGACTTTATTGTGCTAACACAGAGCATAGGTTTACTAGAACGCGATAATCCAAGGCCTCAACCTGCTAGAACAAAAATAGCATCTGATTATAAGCACAGCATTGATTCTGACTGCAGGTGATCATGAATCATTTTATTGGAGTTACACTTCAGCCTGGGATCACTGTCTTATTATATTCAATCTGTGCCAAAAAAGGGGGGAGGGGAGAAAGAAAAAGAGTATGACTCAGGATGGTCTTCTGGCTAAGGGCCCAGGCCTCAGGCCTCCACATACATCAAAACTCTAACTGAAAGACAAGGGATGGAGCCAGATTCTTACTCTTGACCTCTTGGAAGGGCCATACTGACCATCACCAAGATTCTAGGAAAAGGGAAAGATGGTACCCTAGGCTCAGTTTCCTTTGCTACACTCAGAGAACCACTCTCTTGGGAAAAGAAATCTGAAAAGTTTATGGAAAAAACCCCAAAGAACACCAAAGCATGGGGGTGTTTATGCAGCCCTGTGGTCCTGTCTCAACTAGATTGGTTCTGGATCAGGGAGGAGTGGAGGGAGGGAAGGAGGAAGCGGTCTGAACAAGGGGAACTTGGGGGAAAGGGAGGCAGGTGAGTACCATCGCTTGCCGTGCCAACCGTGGTTACCTGAACTGGAGCTGCTGTTTTTCTGCTTTGTGTTTTGACGAGACTCTTTCATCCAGGGAAAGATTTGTTTGGACATGGTAGGAGAATTGAGCATGGGACTCTTGGTGGGGGCTGGGTTGCTGCTGGCATTTTGAGGTGGTGAGACAGAGGGAGGGGGCTGTGAGGATGATGGAGTTGAAGGAACAGGGGGCTGAGACGGCTGCTGGGGCTGTTGGGACGGGGGTGGTGGAGCCTGCTGCTGCTGCTGGGGCTGCTGCGGGGGCTGCTGCGATTCGGGAAGGCCCTGAGCCTGGCCACCCTGGACCCCGATGGTTCTCAGGCAACTCTCGTGGATGTCATTGGCCTTGTGGCGGGCCACAGCGGTGCCAGGGGACTGCAGGGAGCAGGCCGGCCGATGGTATTCGCTTTCCACCAGCGCCGAAGGCGGAGGATATTGCTGATGATTCGCATTATAAGTGAAACCGTTTGCTCCTTGGTAGGGGTAGCCGCCATAGATCGCCGCACTGTCGTAGTAGGTCGCTTTTTGCATTTCGTTGTATCCCAGTATTTATTTCACACACTGACAGGGTCTTGACACCCTTGAAGCCGAACATTGGCAACCCCCTCCGTCACGTGACGTTTCTCTGCCAATGGCCGCCCCCGACAGACCTGGGGGTGGGGGGAGAGATGAGAAGCGCAGCGCGGTGAGGGCTCAGTACAAATCCATCTTACTTTCAATAGCTAAGTGACATGAAAGCCATAGAAGAAAAAGTGGTCAGCAATATTTAGCAGCATGACTTGGCCCGGGGCGCTGGGAGGCGAGCTATAAAAAGCCGCTGGAATTTACTGGCAGCTTCCAATATTTGGTTAACTTGGGCCTGAAGTTGGGGGGCTTTCCAAGCAGAGGGGGCCTGGGGGTTGGGGTGGGCACGGGCTTTGTGCTCCCTTTCTCTCTTGATTACATCCCCCAGGCAGGAAGGAAATGGGACAATTGAGATCTTCCTTTGCCAGAGACGGAGGATCCAGAGAACCGCAGTCTTGGCCCCTTCCTTTCTCACCTCTTCTGGTGGGGTCGTTGTCACCCTCGCCCTTTGGGGAGGTGCTAAGGGCAGAGGGGAGCTATTGGATAGCCAGTTCTAGGGACAAGGCTTCTAATTCCCAAAGAGATCAGCACCATTTCTTCCCCTCCTGTAGTCTACTACATATCCTCCTGCACATTCGCAGACACACAGAGAAACCCCACACACGCGCGCACACACACGCACACAAGCCCCCGAAAGTTATGCTGGTCTCTTTGGGATTCGAGGAAACCAACCCTTGCAGGCCCAGTTCAATTTCAAAGATCACATATTCTGGGCTATTTACCACCTTTTCCATCTAAACTAACCCCGTGGGGCTCCGGATTCACCCTCATTCAGAGAAATTGGAGGAAATATAGGGGGAAACAACAAAAATCCCTCCTCTTCCATCCCCATTAAGTCACTATTCAAACTAGGGGGTTGATCTTTTCTCCTCTTTTTTCTTCCACGATCCCTGTTCCCAGATCCCCTGGACTCAGCAACCACCTTCAGAGCTGTCTTCCAAAGCAAAAGGCACCCCATCCCTGCCTCCCAGGAATGTCTGAGGTGCTGGCTTTTTCATGGCACCTACCAAATTCTACCTGTTAAAACATGATGGATTAGAGGGGGAAGAACCCACCAGGAACCTGAAAAACCAGCGTTCATCTCCATGACCACCGATTGAACTTTCCTTCCAACTTAACGATAATAGGCTCTGTCTTGCAAACTGCTATGCAATTTGATGTATGGGGGTCATTTGGCTCAGGAAGATGGGATGGAAAGACAAACCAGAAATCACTCCTTCAGGTCCTCAGTCGTTTTTGTTGTTTTCAAAGATGTTTGCTAACTCCATTACTTTACCTGCCTTCCAATAACCAATTAAACATGGGACACAAGAGTTAACTGAGATTTGGAGTGGAGAGAGTGCTCTGGGAACTGAGATGCAGAGAGTTTCTTTGGATTTCCAGCCTTAACAAATCCAATCTCTTATTACCCAAATCCAATGTCTTATTACTCAAAAAAGTTCCATCCATGTGTGAACACACACACAACATTAATGCTATTTCCTCTGGGCACTTAAGAAAGTAATAATGACCTACTTGTGGAGGGGGAAATGGCCATTTTCAGTCCTAACTCTATATATTTGCATTCCAAGTTGTTCAAGACTACAAGGGAATAGCAGGCACTTTGTTAGCTTAAAAAAAATGTACATCTATCAGTGGGTGATTCTGATTTCGTTTTTAATAATCTGCTCCTTTGGATTTTATTATTAAACCAACAATCTGATCAACATCTGGAAAGCAGGCACAATTAATTTTCCAGCACCTCAATTAAAAATTACAGCATCCCTTACCCAAAGTGATTGTGTGTGAGCCCTAGGCTCTGCAGTATTGTTTAGCCCTTGGAAATAGATGAGAAGAGCCAGATAGTACAACTGGAAGAAAATCAAATCTTAAATAATAGTGTAGAAGCCAGTGGTGAATTTAATATCACAATTTCCTGTTCTCCTACTGAAAAGGGTTCCTATTCCATTTGACAGTGTTAATGTCTAACATTGTAAATATTTTAGATACCAGGCTTGTGTTAAATACAATGTCAGGTTAAGAAAATCACTCCAGACACTTGAACAGCAAGATATTAGATAAAACAAAATTAAGTTGATTTTGAAAGTGCAATACTTCAAGTGACTTGCTAATCCATTATCCCAAGCCAGAACGGGTTCCTGCTTAACTTCAAGGCTTTCACAAAGTTGTGTACTGCTTGGTTAAAATGAAAAGGAAAACAACAACCCAGCCCCAAAGATGTGGAGTCACTTTCTAGGTCCAACCCCAAAGTTATCCCTATTGTCTGAGGACCCCAGACAACCCTCAGGGCCCAAACAACCTCCCCCCAAGTTTGTTTCTTAATGAAGAAGTTGGAGGTCAGCCTGGCAAGAGGTTCCCCCTCCACCCCAAAGACAAAGGCTTGAGCAATGATTCCAGGGCAAAAAAAACCAAAATCTATTTCTGGGCCATAACCAGGTGCAGCTGAGCAGAAAACGAGTCAGAGGCTACATGGGCTGCCTGGAACAGCCCCTATTGTCTTCCTTTTAGATATGGCCAAATTCAGACTCCTTTCTCCCCCACCCCCTTGCTCTCCTACTGCCCCCTCAAGTTCTCACCCCAAATCAGAAGGGGGAAGCCAGGTGAGAAAAGCCCCTACAAGTTCCCCACTCCTCCATCTCCACGAAAAAGAAAAGTTACGGGAAGAGAAAAGTGGGCATGGGAGGTGGGGGTGGGGGGGCGGGGGTTGGGGAAAACGGCCTGAACTCGAAGTCTAAGGGTATCAGTCACTGCCTGCGAGGAAGCTGCAGCTTGTGAACTCTTCATGAACCGAGATTTAAGTCTGTGGCCATAAATCACCGAGACACAAACTCCACCATTCAGCACTGATAGCGGCGGCGGCGGCGGCAGCGGCGGCCTGTGGCCCAGCTTACCTTAACTTCTGACGACGGACGCGGAAGGAGGCAGGCACCCTCCTCCCGTGCTCCGGGCCGGCCCGCCAGCCCGCGGCCCCGCTGCCCCGGCCCAGGTCCCCACCGGCTCGATCGGGATGGGCACCAGCTCCAGGCATCAGCCGCCGGGAGGAAGACCCCGGAGCCCAGGACCCGAGGAGAGGCGTCACTCCACTCACAGCTCCTGCACGACTCGCCAAGGGCTGGCTGGGGCGGCTCGGACCCCCCCTCCCCCCACCCTACCCCCTCCCCTAGCACTCCCTCCCTGCCCTTCCTGAGGGCAGCAGCCGGGGCCCTGAGATAAGAGCTATCGCTGCGCGGGGCTTTTCCTAGGGTAGTGGCACCGAGGTGGGTATGTTTCTTATGAATATTACACGCGGAGCAGCAGCTTCTGGTCTGGGTGGGGGGTGGGGGTGGGGTGGGGGTGGGGGAGAGGCAAAGCCGACTGGGGAAGCGCGGGCCGGAGTGGGGGATGGGGATCGAGGAAGCTGAGGAGTGAGAAGAGAGAGGGAGTGAACGAGTAAAGGAGGGCGGCCTCCCCCCACCCCCCACCTCCTCATCCCCACCCCCTCCCTGCTCTGAGGCGTCACTAAAGTCCAGGAAAATTATGCTAATGAAGACAAACAGCTCTCACAAAGGGGCTCTCTCACCAGGGTCTTTATTTCTTATGAATCTGTTTGAGAAACCTAAGATAGTGAGCAACCATTGGGGGCGGGGGAGAGAGAAACTAGGGTGGGGGGCACCAAAGTTTCCCTGAGACTCTAAGCGGTTAACTTCCGAAGATGTTCTTGCCCCCTTCACCATCCTCAACTTCCAGGGAAAGAGATGTGGGCCTCCATTTCCCCAGCTTTTACTGAGAGCTGATAGGGGTCAGAATAGAGCTGGGGTTAGAATAGAGCTAGGGTCAATCATTGCATCCACCTGGTTTCGACTGTATTTTTAGACAGAAAGTTTCAGCTTCAGGGGGAGCTGGGAGATGGGGGAGGCAGGAAAACTCACATTTCAACGCCAATCCGGCCTTAGCGCCTGGGATGTGCAATGGGGCTCACTTAGGTTATCGCATGTGTGTCCCTGGGTCTAAACTGTTCTCTAATCTAGACTAGCTGCCGGTTAAGCCCTGGATGGCATAGGTGGTGTGTATTGTACTACTCCCAACGCTAGCTACAAGCTGTTCTTTCAGATTTACTGGGTTGGGGGGAGCTGGGAGAAGGAGTGTGGGGATTCACTTCTGGTATTATGTCCATTTCAGGGTGGACTTTCACCCCCCCCCTCCCAAACGTGCCTAAAACTGAGCAGAGGATTATAGTCACACCACAGAAGGTCAATTTCTGTTGGCCTGGTGGGTGTCCTGTGTGGCAGCAAGGGAGAAATAGAGATTTTTGCGTAATTACGAGGCGTCAGCGGCCCCATCCTTCTCAAAGAAAGGCGTTAAAAAATATAAATAATATGTTTAAACTTGCAAGGAGCCAAGGTATCACCTTAGAGCAAAAACAAAGCCAGGGAAAAGGGAGCAATCCGAAAGCGCTCTCAGGCCAGGGCGGCCGCTCATGCATACCAATGGTTTTTTGTCATTTATGGCCAGGCAAGATTTATGACTTCATGCACCAAAGCTGTAAACAGAGAACTAAAACAGAAAACACTTGCTCCTTATGGCATATTGCAGCGGCCCAACATGAAAGGAGAAGCCCGGTCGCGTAGGAGGCGAGGCGAGAGGGGGCCGAAAAATTCGCTGGCCTGCATTTCTCTTCAAGCCATCAGCCCACCCCCAGGTTGGATGTTTCCCTGGAAGAAAGGAGGCGTAGGTCAATAATCAACCCCGCACTTTCTCCTCCAAATTGCTGATGCAACTGGCTCCCCGTTTTCAGCTAAACTAGCTAGAAGGAACGAAAGAAAAGCTTCGAGAAACCTAGGACAAGAAGAGCGGGACGCTAAGCAGCGGGCGACCTGGGTTGGAGGTGGGACAGGGCAGAGATGGGCTGCGGCTGCAAAGGCGAAGTGGAGGGGAGATATCTCTCCCCACTTTGCGTTCTTTTGGAATTGAGCATGCCATAAAAAGACCCTAGGAAGTCCACTCTCGAGACTAGGCTAGCGTGCCTCTAACCTGGGGAGCCAAAGACCTGCCCAAGAAGGAAAGAATCTCAAATAGAAGGCTGGGATGAGAGGCATATGTTAGCTTCCCGGCGCGCACCTCTGAACCAGCAGAGTAGGGTTCCTGAACAGACAAACGTGCTTTCTTCGTTGGCTTTTTCTGCTCCGGCCAGTCGTGGGCCATAGGCAGGGAAGGGGGGCTAGGTGTGCAAGTATCTGGGGAAGAAGGCGGCCAGGGATGCGAACGGATGTCCCTCCCCAAGTCACTTACAGAAATGGTTACTTTGAAAGGATTAATAGTTCATTTCTAACAATCATTTTGTTCATCCCTGGTTAAGGTTTTTACAGCGTAATTGGTTTGGTTTTTGTTTATTTTAAAACAACAACAAAAATAAAACCAATCGCCTTGAAATGATTTATGGGTTCAGAGATTCTCCCTCCACCCCAGCAGTCCCTGGCTCTGCTCGCGATCTCTCAAAGCCAAATTTCTTTCGCGTACGTTTTCTTCCCATTTTCTCTCGATCTTCCTTGTGAATTCAATCAGCTTCCTTTTTTCCTGACGAACAAGTAGAACGAGGGAACCCCGAGGCTCTAACCTTTCCTCTCGGCCTTGAGACTGAGAAATCTACAATTTCTGGGTTTTCGAAGATAGGAAAATCAAACTCTTCTGAGAAGATTGAGATGTCTTCCAATCTTCTATTCGGGGTTTTATCTGAAAGGGAGAAAAGCTCCTAGGAGCGTGATTTCCCGATATAAGCTAGGGAGCTCTTCCTTTTAGACGTGTTCGGGATCTGAGGGGGAGAAAGAGACAGGAATTTTTGCTGCAAAATCCCACCCGATCAAAATCGGAATGCAACCTACATCCCCGTCATTCTTAAGATGGGGGTGATGAGGCCGTGCCTATGGGAAGGAGACTCCTTTCATCTGCTTTGGCTGCATCGCCTTCCCCTTTCCGGAGAAGCGAATTCTGTAAATTGTTTCTAGCACATTTTGTTCAGTGCGGATGCTCTCTTAGAGGAGATCCGGTAAGCGGAGTCTCGCTTGATATCCATTTGACTCGCCAGCACAAACAGATAATAAAGGACGGCTCTGCAAACCTCCGCTTGCTCTCACTTTCTTCCTAGTGAAACTATATTATTTATGAGTCCTTAACTGGGTCAAAAACGCGCCAGAACTGGGTCATAAATCATAGGAAACGCTGACAAGTAATTGAACTGCAATTAAAGCTTACATTTTATTTTCAAGGGGCGTTTTAGGCCACTTAAAATAGCCTCTGTAAAACATGTTTACCTATGAAATCGGCAATGGATGAGCCGCCTTTGCTAGATGGGAGGGGGGGGGAGGGGGGAAAAGGAAATATCACTTAAGCCGGGAAACTTGATTGGACTTTTTTTTTTTAATTGAGGTTGGAGTGAAAAAGGAAAGAGTTGCTTTTGTTCCAAAGTCCTAAGAGTTCTAACCGACCATTCCTTCCCTGTACCCAGGGAGTACCAGAGACAAGCTTGGCTTCTACATGAGTTCCCGAAGCAAGCTTAGAACCGGAGGTGGAGAAACTACCTAGGAATTTGGGACAAACAGGTTAGGTTCTCAGTAGCATCCTTCCCCGGGGTAGAGAATGTCTGCCAGGGACCTCAGAGCGCCATAAATCTCAGCTCGGCTCTGGTTCCTTGCCACAGCCGGCTTCTGCCTGCCTATCCTAGCTTTCCACTACATACTTCAGCTGAGGACCTGGGGTCCCGGGCCTAAAGTCTCCCAACTAAGTGTCTTCTGTGACCAAGGGGAACAGGGACCATGTCCTACTGTTCAAGGAGAGAGAAGTGGATCCAGGGTCCTTTTCCTTTCCTCAGATCTTTCCAAGCCCAGGGCTTGCCCCCTCCTCTACAGTTTTTAGGAGAAACCAAAGTCGGAGGCCCCTGTCCCCAACCTACCTATCCCTTTTTTCTTTTTCTCGCTCTTCAAACTGAGATTGTCCAATTTCCCATCCCATCTCAGGTGCACAAAACAGAGAGAAGAAAACAATGGAGTCACTTTCCCCAATTTGGACTTCCTCTGTACTGTTTCCAGGAAAGCCTGTGAGCCTAGCACCCAAATAGTAAACACAGTAGTGAGACCCATCACAGATAAGATGGAAGCCACGCAATGCTCTCAGTCAGTTCCCTCTCCCGGCTCACCAGCTATTGTAGCCACAGAGAGTCCACCGTCTCCAACAAAACAGACAAGAGGCCCCCTCACTCCCACCCTCCAGTCCCCCACTGGACAAGCACACCAACAAAAACCTAACTGTCCAGGCCGTAGCTTCAGGATCTTCCTTCGGACAAGGTCCTGGAAGCAGAACATATTCTAGAAATGATAACACTACGAAGAGTCAAAGAAGGCTCCTTAGGGGCTGAGGCCAACGGAGCACCTCTCTTCCACCCACCTACACACACAGACATGCCTAGAAAAGAAACTCTGGCTTCACTGAGCTAGCCGGGGAGTTCGGGACGATTTTCTGAACCAAGACAAAGGGGAAAAGAACACGCACTGCAATCAGGTCCGCATATTCCCTTGAGCCTCTGGGGCTGACCTGTGCCTCAATCAGCAATAATTTATCGAAGAAGCCAACAATCAACGGAAATACCTTAAAACCAAATCCATCCTCCTGCCGAAGCCTGGCGTCCCATCAGCTTGACAGTAATCTTTCCATGAGCCCTAGAATACTGCAGCCAGCACGGGAAGCTCTCTGAGGAGGAGAAGGGGAAAGAGAAGAAGGGGGGGGGGGGG
>NW_020954577.1:49796987-49803134 GCF_900497805.2 Vombatus ursinus | reverse complement strand
GGGGGGGGGGAGGGGGGGGGGGGGGGGAGGAGGGGGGGGGGGGGGGGTAGGACAGGGAGGGGGGGAGAGAAGAAAGCTCTCGTTCTAAACAGAATCTGGGATCACGTAATCACAGACGAAGCCCACCTCGGTGTCCGCTCCAAATGCCACAATAATGCTCTGCATTATGTGCTCACGTGGTCACGCGTCAACTTAAATCCTTTTATTTGAAATAGTGAATCATTTAAAGAACTAGGTTTTCAAGCAGAATAGAACCCTGGGGTGGGGGGGAAGGAGAGAGAAACAGACAGACAGACAAAAGAAAGAAAGAAAGAAAGAAAGAAAGAAAGAAAGAAAGAAAGAAAGAGAAAGAAAGAAGGAAGGAAGGAAGGAAGGAAGGAAGGAAGGAAGGAAGGAAGGAAGGAAGGAAGGAAGGAAGGAAGGAAGACAGCCTTGGCCAAAAGCAGCCAGGAAGTTCGGAGTGCCAAGCGGTACTCCTACAGGGACAGTCTCACTCCACTCTTCAGCCTCCCCCCCCCTCCACTTCTATTTCTTTACACATACTCACTCCAACCAGAGTTACTTTAAAAAAAAAAAAAAAAGGATTTGCCCCATTCAGGAGTCCACTCAACTTTTCTAAGAGCCCCTGCTCCACTGGTAAGCAAAGGCCACCCCGCATCTTTTGCAGGGCCAGAGCCTCATCTGGTACTTGCTCCAATAACAAATCAAAAAGCTGATCTCTTGCTTTCGATAAGGAAACTCCTTAATGAGTCACTTGATTGCCAGACCAGCGTCCCCACAGACTTCACTCTACCGCTATTGTGTGGAACTTGCTCCACACCCACGCTGTACAACCGGCAGCCCGGGTGGCTGAAAGGGCCCATAATTTACCTGACAAAGGCAGACGAGGCTCCTGGAAGCTGAGACGTCTGGAGTTGTGGGAGTCCAGGCTCTGAAGGATGTGCCTGACTCCGGTGCGGTGGATCTGAATTTTTCAAAATCTGTAGGGACCATCCCCGTTCAACCTGGGCTTACGCATTTCCTATGCACAGGCTGAGTGCTACACGAAATTATAGGTTTCTAACGATGAAAAATGCAAAGGGGGGCGGGGAGGCAATGATCTAATTGTCCAAGAGGAAAAAAAAAAAACAACCAACCTTCACTTGTGTCCCTTGAGTTAACCTAGAAAACAAGCTGGTGCCTTATCTGCATGAATATCCAAAGGGTTTCCCTTAAGACTGTTTAGTCCTTTCCAACATCCATAACGCTTTATCCAACAACAAAGAAAATGAACTAAAGTAACTGAGGTTGCCATAGCCAAATGAGGTCCATACAAGGCTCTAAGGCTTCCAGATCCCATCCGTCCAGTCTGGTGACACTTGGGTCCCTACTGCTCTGGCTCTAACACTCAGTGACCTGGGTTTAACTAGGAAAATATCGCCAATGCCCTTCTTAACCCTTTCTCCTTTAGCTTTGGGAAAACAGCTAGTAAGTCCCTGGACTCCATTTTTGTACTCTTTTGCCCACCCTCCTTTTTTTGCCTTCCTATCTGTAAACAGGACCCAATTTTAGTAACCAGACTCCATATTATTTCTCTTTTCTTCCCCAGAGGAATAGAAGGGAACTGAATCTATACAGCTGTAATTATGGCATAACCAGCCTGGTAAACAAGTCATCTGGACATTCAAAGAGAAGAGCCTTACCCTGAAGCCTACCCCTACCTTTAGTGAAAGTGAGTGTGCTCAGCTAGTAACCTCCTTTTCTTGCCTAAGCCCTTCTGTGCTTCCATGGGATATTCTGATTTAACTAGACCGACTCAGTCCAGCTGCAGGAGTGAACTGAAAGTGAAAATGATCACAGCTGGGATTTAAGGTTGATTTAAAAAAAAAAGAAAGAAAGAAAGAGCTCACTCCACTCCCAGGAAAGATAGTGAAACCCTCATCTCTCCACCCCACATTCTCCTAAATCCTGAGGGCTTGCCAAGCCCTCGAAATGGAATATGAGCCTGGAAAGAGTACTGAGCCTTAATAAAACAAAACAAAAAGCGTTCTCCACTACAGTGTATCCCAAAGGGGGGAGGGGGGGTGCTTTCAGACCTTAGAATCCTAAGCAAACAGAAACTCCTACAATCATAAATCACCATCCTAAGTCAGAGGTACATCTTCAGCTAAATGCCTTAATGCTAGTGAAAGGGGCTGGGTTTCCCAACTCAGGCCCCCAGAAGGTCTTCATTTCTGTTAACCACTAAGTTAATACCCAAACTTCTGTTTAACAATTAACATCTTGGAGTGGAGTGGGGCCAGTTTGTAAGAACTAGAAGGGGATGTCTAAGGACTTTCAAGGAAGTAGAACTCGAAGGGAAAATGGTTTCCCTAAGGGCACACTTTAGCAAAAAGGATAATGCTCTCACTACTTCCCAGTGGCCTAGACTTCAGTTGACAAGGAAAATCCAACTGAAAGTTAGCAATCTCTTTTCACTGGGCACTACAACTCATTTCCTAGGAAAAGACTATGATGATGTATCATACTCAATTTCAATGGAAGAGAAGAGAGGAAAGATTTCAGCCTTGTCCCCTTCCATCCCACTGCACTACCCCTGGGGCAGACTGAGCAGGGGGAAGGGTCTGCCCCCCTCAAATTTATATTCCATCTTTCAACAATAACTAACCCCCACTCCCAAACTTCTACATTTTCCTAGAACTAAACTCTTTTGGCCATCTGGGACTGGAGTGAGTGAGGAATACTTAAGTATGGTCCAGGCAAATGAAATAACAACAACAACAAAACAGAGCTGCTTTGTAAAGGGCAGGGAACTAATAAGGGAGGACTTTGGTTAATATTTAGAAAGAAGATTTTCAGAAGATTTTCACATTCAAATATGATGATTTGATTTCCCAATTTTCTCTGTCTCTGTCTCTGTCTCTCTGTCTCTTCCTCTCCCCTCTCCTCTCTCTCTCTCTCTCTCTCTCTCTCTCTCTCTCTCTCTCTCTCTCCCTAAGCCCCAGGTAAAGAAGGCTCTCCTGTTCTCCTTAGAGGGGGGAGAGAACCACCATTATTCATTAGGATTGGTTTTGCAAACACATCTGCAATGCATTTGGACTCTAAATTTTCTGGGTGCTGAAGGGTACAGTAGATTCCTGAAGCTATTTCCTGATACAATGAGAACATTACAATGGGAAGGCTGCTGATAACTGATACACTAAGTATATTTGGGTGCAGGCACACGACACAGAGTAGCTGATAAAAGTGACATTTAGGTCGCCTAACGTGCTTCACTTGCTACCAGATGCAAATCAAACTTAGAATACCAATCATATCATCACAGACACTGACTTATCATGAATTGCAAAGAAGTCACAAACTGATGGGGGGGGGGGAAATGTCAGAAAAGATTTAGGCCTGGAAAATACACAGATAAACTGACTTTTCTGAAACTCCCTGTTTGTGAATAGCTTAAAAGGGGCAATCCTCCAAAGAACAAAGAAATCATTTCGTGTTCAGCAGCAGCTCCATGCAAAGAGAGGGTTCTGAGGGCTACCCCAGTCCTCCAATAGACACCCCCCATAGGCCCTTAATTTATGACCCTCTTACAAGGTAATAAACCACACTAATTGCCTTCCTGCATCCCAAACAACTTCAGCAAGAACTTGAAAGGATTCCAGAGAGTTTTCCCCCTCCCTTAAATATGAAAAGAACATCCTAATAGCAACGAAGACCACTGCATGGTCTTAGCCAATGCGACTTACTGTCTACTCCAGGCAAGGAACAGAGATCACTTATACACAGCTGAAAAGGCCAAGACATATATGCCAGTGAGGACACTTATTTCTGAGTCTAAGAAGGAAAAAAAAAAACCTGGGAAAAAGCAAGAGCATTGAGGCCAGTTTCCTTAAAACTGAATCATGACTCTGATTTTTCTCAACTCCTAACCTCCCTCCTAAGGGTTTGCAAAAAGCATCCCAGAAAACAGTCCACCTCCTTCTACCTCCAGCACCACTGAATTCCAGCACCACCACCTCCCAAAACAAAGTCCCAGTTGTTTTCATTGTCCTCACTGGTTGGAAATCCTTGTAGTGCAAGTGGAGTCCAAGTGTTTGAAGCTAGTTGGAAGAAGGAAACCGACAAGGCGCTTCCTAACCACACCACACCGTACCACGCCATTCACTCCTAGGATTTTTAGCCACCCCATGATCTAAATGCCCCTGCAGATACAGCTCCTGTTCCTAGACATTCTTTCTCTGTCTAGACCCAGCATTCGCTGGGGATGAGCGCTGAATAGAAGCTGACCAGAAAATTCCAACTAGGTTAAAAATTGATCAGAACTCCTCCCTTCCCCTCTCAAGAAGGAGGGGGAAAATGATGCTCTCCCCCCCATGGAAAGTCCACGCCAATACCATTTCAGGACACACCACGGAGGTTAGGCATTTGGAGCCCTCTTACCTCTTCAGATTTGAGTCATATCATGGAATGGCTTCCTGCCCCAAGCTCTCAGTCAGTCATCTTTTCCGGTGCCCAGGCAGTTCTGCAGACAAACAGACAGCAGTGGGTGAATCGTGGCTGGGAGGAAAGGGGAGAGTCGGGGGAGTGAGGGACGTGCAGTGCAAGAGCGTCCTTCGGTACATGATGAGCTCACAAACGCAAAGTCACCAGAGTTTCTTCCCCGATCCACTTTGATCGCCCGAAGGATCTAGCCTACATATCCGATCATTTAATTCTTTTTAAAAATTAAATAACTATATTTCCTAACTCCACACCCATTCTCGTCTTTTTTTCTTTCTTTCTTGGGGGCGGGGTTGGAATGGGAAAGGGCAAGAAAGATGGGCATAGAAAAGAGAATTCTCTGCTCTCAGCCAATCTGAGCTATGCCCTCTTCTCTCGCCCCTAAATTCTGAGATATGAAAGTATGCTTTATTTGCTTTTGTTAACAAAAGCTAGCCTTGGGGTTTTCTTTGGGGGTGGGGAGCGTTTGAGCAAGTAGGCACTAGAAACCTCCCTAGTCATTGGAGAAGTTTCAGACTGGGGCTCCAGTCTACAAGCCGGGCACAGCATTGTGAGAGGGAGTTTTTGTCTTCTGGTTTATTCAAACCCGGCCTTCTTCATCTCTGCGCCAAACGTTATTGTGGCCTGACAAGAGGGCCCAGCTGTGCTGCACCTTTCAGACTTTGGAAGAACTTCTGCTGGAAACTGGGAAACCCAAAGCGGCCACTTGGAAAAATAGTATTGCAAGACGCCAATGAGGGAGCTATTTGGATCCATTTCCCTGCTTGCAAAGCAAACCAGACGCATGCATTATTTGCAACCAAGCTGCATCCCTGAATTTCTGCCTGGCCAGCAAAGGGCAATGTTGTGATCATGTAACTTTGATGGGGGGCCGGGGGGGGCGGGAGTGGTGGGATCTTCCAGCTCATGCCTTGGAAAGTTCTGAAGTCTGTCTCGAGAGTACTTCTCTGGAAGAAACTTTCATTGTGTGGCTTCAGAGTTCCAACGTTCCTCTTTTTTTTCCAGCTTTCAGTGCGTCCCTCACCCCCCCCCCACCCCAGCCCACTGAGAGTCCGTGTCCGGCGCTCCCACTGGCTGGCCAACAACATTGAAATGTGAAAGTTGCCTTCCCAAGGCGCTTAGCCTGCTCAGTAAGTGGACGGAGCCAGCATTCGACTTGTGCATTGCTGTTCCCCCCTCCCTCGCTTACCCCTCTTCTCCACTCGCTTCGCCCTATTTCCAAAGCCCTATTTCCCTCCCTATCCACTCTGTGATCTCTTTTGACCTGTAATCAATACTCTGTTACAAATAGCAATATACTGTATCCGCAGTCTTTTCTCCTCCTTTAAATATGCCGTTCGTATCTTGGAAAGCCAGTAGCCGCACACACCACTCATTGTCTAACGCTTCTACTCAGGACTTTCAACACAACTTCTCCCCAGAAAGGAACTGCTAAGTCTCCATTTGCCACACCATTTATGAGACAGATGACCAAGATAATGATTATTATTATGATTATTGTTGTTACTTTGTTACCCGAGGAAGCTCAATGCACACCGTGGGTGCCCCAACTTGGTACAAGCATAAATCATGCCCATTAAAGAATGAATCCGGAAGAAATTCGCTCCTTACAATGACTGTTTCTCTCTCTCTCTCTCTCTCTCTCTCTCTCTCTCTCTCTCTCTCTCT
>NW_020954577.1:49772308-49796977 GCF_900497805.2 Vombatus ursinus | reverse complement strand
CTCTCTCTCTCTCTCTCTCTCTCTCTCTCTCTCTCTCTCTCTCTCTCCTCCCCCCTTCTCCTCTCCTCCCCTTGACCCAAGCCCTCAGAATTAGGAACTGGCTTTATTTTTTGGCCCTGCTCCTGTGGGCTGTGATTTATTAGCTCCAGGAAAACGGGACAAAGAGCTCCTGCTCTGTGGCAGCCAGTGGTCTACAGAGTAAATCAGAACATTACCAAAAGTAAGCAGCCCATTCCAACACAAAAGGGAGAATGTGACCACCACGAGACACCCAAAGCCAAAGAACTGATCCTGCCCCCCCACCCCCACCCCCATCCACCCGTGATCTGCTACTTCCTCATCCGATTCACGATAAAATATCTTCGGAATGGTCAAATGAGAATGAAGCCAGCTTGATCCCTCCATACTCACCGGCAGAATCCCTATTGCCCCCTCTTAAAGAGTTTAAAGTCTTTCCAGATAAATCTGAGTGTGAATTTAAAATATATATTTGGAAATCTATCAACTAGGAAGTTGGGTTTCACTTCTGAGAGTATCATTCCTAGTGAGTGAGATACTGACGACCACAGATTCATTCTTGCCTGTCTGCATTAATTATTTAATGAGTCACGTGACACTCCAAAGCTTACCATTTCAATATCACCCCCAGAACAGAGGCAACACCTTTCTCTGTGAGCACAGCACTTTCATTTTTGCTTTCTTAGCAGCCTCCAGATCTCTGGGACTTAGAGCAACTTTCCCCCCGGTCTGTCTTGAGTGAGCAACCGGCCATAATCAGAGAGCTGCCTCCTTTTTAGGCACAATCTGAGTCCTTTGAATCCTGATGGAGATTCTGGGCGAATAGCCTTAACAGCTCAGGCTTCTTAGGTTGCCTCCTATGCATGATCTTCATCCAGGAACCTTTGGGTCCAGCATGCCCAGGAAGGTCACGTTATGTTGTTACTTGGCTTAGCTGCCCTGGTGCCTGGAAAGAACGACTCTCTAGGACTTGACCATTTTGAATGTAGATTTCTGCACAAATAGGCCAGACATATACACACACATGCTGACATACTTGTGTGCTGTCAGACAAAGGACACGTGTGTAGAGATGTGTGCTTCCACAGACACATCACACCTATACAGAGAGATGCAGAAATCACTACTGACTTCTTTTCAGGCTGTTATTAATGCCACGAAAATGGGGGCAGGGGTAAAATCAGCCATTAATTTGAAGGCTGGACATGAGCTGAGTTCATTGTTATGTGGCTCTCCAGCTGTAGAGTGAGTCTTGCCTCAGCCTCTTTTTCCCTTAGTTACTGAATGAGAGCCATGTCATGCATTTGATACATTTGCTCTGAGCTCCGCATAACATCTTCCAGCCCTGCAGAATGTGACTAGGTGCTGGGATCAGTCTCAAGCCTCCATAAAATAATCTGCCTTGCATTCCGAAGGAACAAGAAATCATACATCTCCCCCAATATTCAAGTGCTGGAAGACCAGAAATTTATCGAAATGGCTGGTATAATTGTTTTTAGACCAGTAGTAAGGGGGAGGGGCGTAGATTAGGCCTCTGGGTGTGTGTGCGTGTGTGTGTGTGTGTGTGTGTGTGTAGTGTTTTAAATTTTTAAAAAATGTCTACCAAAAACATCATGACGGGATCAGGAAAAGCAAACCCACTGGCTCAATAGAGTTCACTCCTTTCCATAGGAAACCTGAGGTCCCTATTTTCTTTATTGAGCCTTCAAAGGTTACTTTATAATTATATTTTAAATTGAGTCATATCTGTTTCCTCATTGTAATTACTGGAATGAAATGATACAAGGACTGAAGGGTAGGAAACAGCTCTGAGGTTGCAAGGGGAAGGAGAGTAAGAAGGAAAGGGAGTGAGGAGGATGCTAATAGGAGACAGGCCAGAACTATGAAGGAGGTTTGAGGTAGGAAGAATGAAGAAAACCCCCAGGAGCTCCCCACGTATAAAATTCAGGAAGCTATATACAGGGCTCGCTTCACCCACCCACCCACCCCAACTGTAATATATCTAGGTAATCTGCCCATGGAGCTCTATTCTGGGTATTAAGTACTGTACTCTGACTGTCACAGTTGAATTCCTTCTGTAATAAAACACCGGGTATATCATAGATTTCAGCAAAAACTAGGAAAGAGAGCTTGCAAGCTGCCATTTTCCTTCAGGGGGGAGAGTGTTAAGCACTTGCTTCACACTGTGACAATTAAAGTGTCTCTGAACCAAATTAGGTTGATTTCAGATGTTGACAAAACTTTTAGCTCTGATGTTCTATGGCTTCCTCTGTGACTAAAGCAGATGAGTGTGTGTGTGTGTGTGTGTGTGTGTGTGTGTGTGTGTAGAGACAAAGACAGAGAGACAGAGAGAGACAGAGAGACAGAGGCAGAACCAGAGCGACCCAGAGAGATTCTGAGACTCTGAGGATATTTGGAGAGAGAAGAGAGCTCCAGGGCTTACATAGAATACTATCTTTAAAGGTCAAGGGTCCCCAGGGCCAATGGGCTTCTCTTAAAAAAACAATTAATGGGATAGAAAATTTGTCCTTTCAGTGACCTCTTATGGTTGCCCTAGCAAAAGAAGGACAATGCAAAGACTTACACCCCAAAGCGAAATTTCCTAAGTTGTTCTAACATTCTGGTTCGAAGGACCAGGTCTACAATAGGCTTAAGAGAAGTGTCGAATGGAGATAATTATCCAGGTAATTCGAATTTTTAAAAAGTCCACGTTGAACTTAATTATCCAGGCATTTCAGCTCAAAGTCCTTATCTTTAAAAATGGTCTCAACACTCCACCTCATTTTCAGGGTGTAGCTAGATATTCCACCAAAGAGCCCCCCAAAACACAACACACACACTCGCATGCACACACACACACACACACACACACACCAACGCCTGTTAATTTCTAGACATCTCCCAGCCTCAGAACACAAAGGGTAAATATGAACATTTACCTTATATGATGATAATCTGCCATAAGAGACTTAGCAGCCAGCACTTCGTTTCCACCGAGAGTCTGCATTTTTTTAGGAGACAGCCAAGATTTTCCATCTTTATATATGACCACATTTTTTCCAGGGACATCCTTTGCTCCTCCACAGACTTTTCCAGGAGAATGCCTTTCAGAATTGCTGTTGAATTACAAAGAAGTATTTATTGTATGAAGTGATTAATGATTCCTGGCAAAATTGCTATTTTCAGTGTGATTTAATTTCGTTTTACAAGTTGGGGGAGGGGAATAATAAGTTTATGCCCCAGGTTTAGAGAAACCCAGAGCCTCCTGTTCACATCTTATAAAACACGGCTCACTTCAGGACTTTGGATGACTTCTGAATGTGTTTATTTGTTCCTCCCCAATTTTTAGTGGCAAGACTTTTTTTTTAATGGCAGAGATATTGAAGCTGCTCTGAGCAATAGGGACTGTTGTCTCATTCTCAGATCTATTTCGTTCATAATTAAAGAGCTGGCAGAATTCGCTTTTAACAAATGGCAGCATGAAAAAGAAACATAGCTTTCCTGCATATTAGTTAAGTGTTTTAACTACTGATGGGCGAGTGTCTTAAAAATGCCTCTAGTCTAATTCTGAAGAGGTTTTCTACCACCACCACCACCACCCCAGGCTCTGCTCAAAATTTTTCATTAAAAGTCTATCACTCATTGAACACGCAAAGAATTCTACGATACTCTGATGCTAATGTACTTTCCCTTTCATATTGCAGAAGGAGTTACTATATCCGAGAAACAAGTCTCAGGCATTAGGAAGATGGACCAGGGATTGCTCGCCAGGTTGGATGGTTGGTCCTCACCCACCCCATTCTTTTTGTAATGTAATATTCTAATTGTCCCGAACTACAGGCAGTGAAATGAGGCAAAGCTCCCCAGAATCAAAAGTGGCACCCGGGACTCTTACAATCTTGGGGGCTGACTACTATTGAGATAGCAACCTCTTTATGACATCATCTGCACATCCTTCTGGGCCAAAACTTTTGAGGCACACATACTGGAGAATTGAATTTAACTCTTTTCCAAACCACCCCCTCTCCCTCCAAAAATCACAAATCAGGATTTAGCTCACAGATTTTTTTTAAAAAGAGTCAGCTTCCCTCCCTCGCCCATCCTGACTCCTAAGAAAAGCTTTGTACAGCAATAAATATTAAAAATGACTACTTACTTTCAAGTGTCATTATGGTTGTGTGTGGTTTGACCAGGGCAAAACAGCTGCTGGGAGCCATAAGCCCTTTTCTATACCTAGCCCTATGGCCACAGAAAAGAATTAACCCTATGCCAAAGAACAGGCATGTTTGCAGCAAGGTTTAACACCCTCCTTTTTCCTTTCAACTTTGCAATCCTTCAGGCCAGTCAGAGAGCAAAAGCTCAGGGTTTCTCTCTCTCTCTCTCTCTCTCTCTCTCTCTCTCTCTCTCTCTCTCTCTCTCTCTCTCTCTCTCTCTCTCTCTCTCTCTCTCTCTCTCTCTCTCTCTCTCTCCCTCCCTCTCTGTCTCTGTCTCTGTCTCTGTCTCTGTCTCTCTCTCTCTCCCTCCTTCCCTCCCTCCCTCCCTCTCTCTTGTCTGTCTCTGTTTCTCTTGGTCAGTATGTCTCTTCCTGGCTCTGCTTCTCTGTTGTTTGTCTCTTTCTATCTCTCGCTCAAGTCGGAGACTTAGCACAAACGATTTGGGCGACCACCATTTCATTAGACAGAAGACCCCCTTCTTTTTCAAATTAGTTGCTCATCACGATTTGAGAATGTGTCTTCCTCATCAGACAGTTTAGGAAACACGAGAAACAGTTGTTTTAAGCTTTTAATATCATGGTTTGTTGTTGTTTTACAAGATTAATTCTCAGCACTTGGCTCGATATACAGTTACACCAAAACCCACAATTTACAGTCTCACGTGGATCTAAATGGGCCCCCTCTTGCCAGTTAGAGCTGGGCCAGAGAGTAAGACAACAATAAACCTCTAACAATATTTTAAATAAATGAGATAAAGAGAAACTAATGTGTCACAAATATCATCAGGGACTATACACCTGGAGACCAGTTAAATAACCTTATGACATTCCAAATGTCGTCTCCTCTTTTCTCTTCAGTATCAGTTTTGGCAGGGGGTGGTGGGGGGGGGGGGGAGGACACAAGATAGGAGGGAGGAGGGGCCTGGTTCTTTTGTTTGCACTAGATGTAGATGGACATTTCCCGAGAACTGCACAACTCAAGTCACCACTGGATGGGACTGTTTATTTTAACTATTTAAAAAATACTGCATACAAAGGAGTCCTTCTTAGTTAGGTACCAAACTTCCCATCCCAGCTCTGTGAGCATTTCCATAAATAAACAATCCCACTGGTAGGCTTGCCAGCCTGTGCCTGATCTAGTGGTCCGGAGCCGGATGACAACCTGTTCTCTGCCACACGGAGATAGTGTCTTCTCTCTTTCTCTCTCTCATCTTTATTATTTACAAACACGCAGTTGGGGATTGTGTTGGTGTTTATTTTTGGTCCAGACAGAAGGTGGGGGTGGGGAAGAAAGAGGGGCAGAAGAAGAAAGGAAGAAGCAGAGGGGGGTTAAAATCGATCTGGGGATGTGGACGATTATAGCGTAGAAGAGTTGGGTGTGGAGGCACCTGGCTGGTGGCGAGGGTGAAGATGCGGGCCCTGAGTCTGTGCCTTGGAGGGCTGGCTCCCCGGGGCCGGGGCCGAGGAGCGCATCTTGGTATTGGGTAGTTTGTGGTCCTTCTTCCACTTCATCCTGCGATTTTGGAACCAGATCTTGACCTGGCGCTCGGAGAGGCAGAGCGTGTGAGCGATCTCGATGCGACGCCGCCGGGTCAGGTAACGGTTAAAATGAAACTCCTTCTCCAGCTCCAAGACCTGCTGCCTGGTGTAGGCGGTGCGGGAGCGTTTGGGTTCCCCTCCGTTGTAATTGGGGTTGACTGAACGTGCAGGGCCCAGGAGAAGGCGGAGGAGGAAGAAGAGGAGAAGGAGGAAGAGGAGGAAGAGGAGGGGGGGAGAGCAATTGGATAAGATCATTATATAATAACCTGACACCAAGTTCACGTAAGAATACATACGGCAAAGAAAATGTTTCACAGGCTATTGACAACGGAAAACAAGCGAGAGCCATAAAAAATGGTGTTGGGCATTGGGGCTGAAGAAAAGCTTCAAAGACACATGGCCCAGAGCCGCTGCCAGGGCAATTCAATTTATGGGGGCTATAATTACTGCCCTAACAGTTTGGCGTCTCGTAAATCTCCCGATAAAGGGACCCCAGATACAAAAGGTTTCTCACGTTTTGATTAGGTGGCACACAGTGACCCCCTCCTCCGCTGCCAGGACAGCAGGTCCCCCCTCCTGCCCCAGGCCCCCCAGGCCCTCGCCCCCCTCCCTCGCCGCGGCCCAGGCGTCGCTCACCGGTGCTGACATGGATCTTTTTCATCCCGGGGTACACCACGGGCTCCTTGCCGCCCTTGAGGCCGCACAGGCTCTTGTCCGCCAGGGGCAGGGGGCACCCCGGGGGGCTGCCCGAGGCGGCGGGGGCGGCCTCGCTGCGACGGGGGAGCGCCGGGGGAGGTGGGGGCGGAGGGGGAGCGGGGTGCGGCTGGGGCTGCGGGGGCGGCAGGACGTGGCCCGCCACGAGCAGGCTCTGTCCGGCGGGGGCGGCCGCGGACCCTCGGGCCGGGGGCGGCGGGGGCGGGGGCTGCTCGTGCCGGGGCCGGCCCGGGCTGGCGCGGCCGTAGCCATACGGGTAGCGGGCGGCGGCGGCGGGGGGCGCGGGGTAGAGGGCGGCGGGGGGCGCTGGCGCCGGGTACCCCGACCCTGGCCCGGGCCGCGGCGGGCGGTAGTAACCCGGGGGCGAGCGGCCGGCCCCCGCGGGCGGCTGCAGGTGCGGGGACGGCGGGGGCTGCGGGGGCTGCGGGGGCTGCGGGGGTGGGGGGTAGACTCCCCCGTCAGGGCCGCCGGGCGCCCCGAACTCCTCGCAGGGCGGGAACTTGGGCTCGATGTAGTTGGAGTTTATCAAAAACGAGCTCATGGTCATTAATTTGTGAAGTGCAAAAATACTAATTTTTCTCGCGTTGTCGTTTTTCTGGGCTCGCGGAGGCCCCTCCCCCTCCTGCCTCGTTCCCCATCCTCCCTTGGCCCCCCCTCCTCCCTCTTCCTCTCTTCTCCCTCCCCAGTCCCCCAAATGCCTCTCCTCCCCCTTCCCGCACCCTCCCCTCCCCCGGCGCTGCTGCGGAGGACAAAGTTCGGGCCCCGTCCCCTCCCCCGCCCCTCCCCCTCCGCACCTTCGGGCCCCCCCCCGATCTTCCCGCACGTGACCCTCTGCTGGCCAATGGAGGCTCGGCGCGCGCGGGCCCCGGATCAGGAAACTCGGGGTTGGATGATGGATGCCCGGGTCTTAGGCTTGGGGGAGGGCGGTCAGCGGGGGTGCTCGCCCCGCGCTATTCTGGGGAGGGAGGGAGAGGAATGGCTGCGTCCTCGGGCTGGAGATGGGGGGCCGCGACCAGCGCAGAGGGCTCGGCCTCGTCCAGTCCCCCGCCCCCCAAAACCGGTCTTTTCTCCGCAGCCCCCAGCCAACGTCCCCTGCTGCCCCCCGCCCCCCAGGCACAGAGGTCCTAGCTCCCCTCTCCCTCCCCAAGCAGTTTCTCACGCCCCCTCCTCCATAAGCAGAGGTCCCTCATCTCTACCCCACACGCGGGTCCAACCTTCCTTTCCCATCCAGTCCCTTGTCCCTCGCCCCTAGTCGACCACCACACCCACACACACCGAGGTCCTCGAGCCCTTCCCCATCCACAGACGAGCGAGTCGCAACCCCTTCCCCTTTTAGGTCCCTCACAGCCCTTTATCCTTCCATACACGTGGGTGTCCCTTACTGTCCTGGTGTCCCTTTCCCCCACATGGGTCCTAACACCTGAGGAGTCTCACCTGGACTTGTGACCCCAGATCCCTGAGTCATCTTTGTCCTTCCCCAGGCATGAGATGGAGCAGAGGGAGCCTAGGCTGAGGCTAGGCTGAGGAGAGGAATCTGGGGCTGGGGCTGGAGCTGGAGAGTGACCTCAGCCCACTGAGGACAGGGCCTCCTGTGTGTGACTGTGTCTGTGTGGGTTTGGGCAGCGGATGGAAGAAACAGGAAGGATTCCCCCACTGGAGGTCCCCATGGAAGAACAGTGGACAGCCCCCATCCCTGAAAATCACTGCCTTCCCTTCTGAAAGCTGGGAGGGCAAGGCAGGCGGCCTGGACTCTATCTGCAGGTCAGGCTGAGAATTGACGTGTGCCTCAAGCAGGGTACGGGATTGGGGGAGAGGCTGAAGCCTGCCACAGGGTAATTGAAATTTGATGGTTAAACTAATTACCGCACTATTAACAAATAAATTACTTATTAATTCCACCCAGTGTTGATCTTGGAAGTAAATAGTAAAGCTGCTTTTCTCCATGTGTTCGTGTTTACTTTCTCTTTCCTTCTCTGGGTCAGGCATACACCTTGCTTTCTCTTCCTCTCCCCCCTCCTCTCTTCTCCTCTCTTCTCCCCTTCTCTCCTCTCACCTTCCCTTCCTTTCTTTCCTCTCCTCTCCCTTCCTCTCTTCTCCCCTCCTCTTCTCTTCTCTCCTTTCCTCTCCCTCTTCTCTCCATTTCATGTCCCCTGTCCCTTCCTCTTCTCCTCCTCCTCTCTTCACCTGCCTGCCTGACCATCCAGGCAGACCATTCGATTCCCCCAGAAATCGAGAACAAACGGTTATCTACAAAGACAGGGCGAGGCCAGGATTTTCCGGAAGGGGTACCTTAATTGAGTTTCTCAAAGGGCATTACGAAGAAAAGCTTCCTCCCAGCCTGGGCTGCCAAGGTAGACATAGAAAGTTATAGCCTAAAGCCCAGCGACACTTCAGAAGGAATGTCATTTCTCTGTCCATTTATATCAGTTACGCACATGAGTTACTGAATGTTGAAATAAATCGTTTTGACGGATAGTCGTTTAATGCTTAGCCACATAAAGCCTATTATATCCAACTAGTCTATAAACTAATTTAGGAAAAGAGGCTAAAGAAAGGGATCTTTTTGGCTTTCTCTCTAGGATCTCCCAGATCTGCAAAAAAAGAGGTTTTGAAACTATTTTCTACTTAGGGCCTTGGGTAGGCAGCCAGGAAAAGCACAGAGAAATAGACAAGAAAAGAGCCTTGCTTGCACCGGGTGCAAAGACCATTTAAAATAAAACCCAAGGGAATTAATCACACACTTGTATACATATACATATACACACGTGTATGTATATATGTATAAAATAACACCTAATCAAATATTTACAGATTTCCCCACAAGCTCTCAAAAAAAAGCCGGTCTGTGTTCTCGGTGATGGCCTCTAGCAGTGAAAGGCAGGCAGGCAGTCCGGTAAACAGAATCACAGGGTCCATCCGCCAGAAATACACCACGAAATCTCACATCTTTGCTCTTGTCATCAACCCTGCCTTCCTAGGCTTTTTCTATGTCTGTTTACTATGATTTACCGGTATTAAAATGCAAAATTCATGTTGTTTAACTGCAGAGCTTTCTACGATGTTGCTATTTTTAGAGGTTAAAAAGAAAGCAGAGCTGTTTTGTGTCTAGTCGGCCTAAACCGGCGAGCTGAATCAGTCTGTTATTCACGTGGCTCTGTTACTTGGTGGAGATGGGCTTCTTCGGGATCTCCTAAGGCCTGTAACTTGTCTTAGTGGTTTGCTATCATAAACAAAAACTCGGCCAAGACCACCAAGTGTTATCTCAGACACCGACATTTTGACATTTTAAAGCGAGATTTATGGCTGCAATAAACAACCTCGGTACCTCTTCTGATCCGACCAGAACCTCCCTTTGCAAAACAGATTCATTCAACCAAATTAAATCACAGAGATCTATATTGTAAAAATTAAAACACCTTTTATCCCAAGAAATGTGATACCATAGCAAACATGGGAAGACACTAACCCAACTAATAGAACAACCAAAAGTTTACCAGCAGTATCTCTCCTGAGAAGAGAATGGAATTCACTGAAATGAAGCAGAAATGGAGAGGTCTAATCTTCATATACCAACTGCATCCAATTCCAAGTAGTGAAAAGGGGTTTTCCCTTCTTTGTAAAACATGTAAGCACATCTGCTCATTCCACGTGCTCAGATAAAATACATGTACAACAAAAGATTTCTTTAAATCCCATTAAGTAAAATAACTTTCCACTGAATCTAAGCACCATAATTGGGGGGGGGGGGGGGTTAGGGAGGGGGAAGTGAAAGAGAGAGAAAGGGAAGAAAGGAAAAAAGCAAGCAAGGAAGGAAACCGACAGAGGAAGAGAGGGGGAATAGGCAGAGGATGGAGAGAGGGAGGGAAAGGAGAACTGCATTTTCAGTCTCGTTTGAATCTGATTTGAATCATTTTGAATATATTTGGATCAGCCTTTCCTCCTGAATACAGCCCTGTCCCAACTTTCAAAGTGACCGAAAAGTGACACCATGTGCATTTTGTTTCTTATTAATCTCACACATTGACAGTCTTTGTTAAATAACAAGGCGCGCCCTTCACCAGCCGACATTTTCATATTTGTTAGACGCGCTGACCTGAAGTTCACCTCGGCCTTGGACTTAGCTGTTCCCAAAGGTCTATACAGTGTCTTTTAGATAGCTGGGTGCTTTGCCCAGGTCACTGCTTTGGAGAGAAAACCAAAGCTGGGTGGGGGGATCAACGTTATGGAATGGATCCACTGTATTTGCTCTTTGTTCCTTGGAACCACGATCCCTCCTCCCGTCCCCCCCCCCACCCGCTCTGTTTAGTACGGGATACTGGTTAAGGAGCCCCTGGAGCTTTGGGGTGTCAAAACGAGGGAGTGACATTTTGAATTTGGTTATTCACACCATTCTAAAAAAAAATCCTATCCGATATATGGTTTTAAATAACGAAGCCTTCAGTAGAGATCTATCTAGGGCTATTTGTTTTTCCTGTGTTTTAAAAAAATAAACGAAACCCAGACAT
Source organism: Vombatus ursinus (assembly GCF_900497805.2). Lineage (NCBI taxonomy): Eukaryota > Metazoa > Chordata > Mammalia > Diprotodontia > Vombatidae > Vombatus > Vombatus ursinus. The sequence goes on along the minus strand of NW_020954577.1, from coordinate 49,785,989 downwards.
GAGAGATGTAATTTACATTCGTATTTAAATGAATTTTGGCTATCTAAACGATCTATCTGCCTGCCACCTTAAAGGAGGCAACTTTCAGAATAAAGGAATATATAATCAAAATTTTATAATTGCTGTTAGTTTCTCATTTAAAGAATACCTAAAAGATATTGACAATTATTGAAGAAATCTTTTTCTTTTTAAGGCATGCCACAAACTTTTGACCTAAAACATAATGAAAACGTGCTCTTGAAGACTCATAATTTTTGGGGGGGGGGGGATGAGAGGAAGAGAATAGATTTCCATTTTCTTCCTAGTATTAACCCAGATATGGTCATGGAAAAGTGCAAAGATGATGCACAGCTTGGGCACCAGTAAGCCTATCTTTTCTCCCATCTAGCAGTTACACACTTGACCACAAATTCAGGAGCCAGAATGACACACTGCTGCGGGGGGAGGTGTTGAATTTCTCCATGAGGAAAGGCCCCACTAGTGAAACATTTCCTTTGCTCCCCCAAACATCCACAGGGAGCATGGCTAGCTCGGGAAAGTAAGCCACCTCAGTGGTTACAGTGACTTTCTTGCATGAACCTTAACACACATGCAGGATAATTAGATCCCAGGCTGTAGCCTGAGCAAGATAAAGATTTCATACTTGCTTTTTTCTGTTATCCTTAAGTGAGCACCTAAAGGTCAACTTAGAGACACTATGACCCTGAAAAGAGAACCCCAGACTGAGTCCAGCGGCATTTAAACAGGATTTTCTTTCTAGCTTTCCAAATGCAGCTAAGGAACATGAATGAGACTCCCTTGCCTATTTTATGTCCTCATTGTATTCTTGTTCCCCTCCTCTTCTTTCCTTAGCCCTCCACTGTCCCTTCCTACCCCTCTCCTCTTCCAAATATGTCTTTAAATTTTCCTAGAAATCATAACTCTATCATATTTTTCCTTTAAATGATGTTTCACTGTGATTCCTGGTCCCCTGCTCCAAATGGCACATTTTCTACAGTTGTAAAGGGTGGGAATTGCCTTACATTCGAAGGCAATTGATAACTTTATAGTAGGGACCTGAAAGTGGAAATCTTAACACCACAGAGGGTCTTTTCATCAAGTCTGGAAAACCCAGAACTTTAAGGGACATTTCTTTCCGAAGGGATTGGTGGAGGGCCTTTATCTGTTTTCTACAACTTAGTCTCTTTCCAGATGAAGAGTCTAAATTGAAGGATAGCTTTTTGTTTAAAAAAAATTGAAAATATTACAATCTAAAAGAATTCTGGGCTTTCTTCCCCTCCCCCAAGTGAGGAAATCAACGTCACTCTCTAAAAATTGTCTCCTCTGTCCCCTTTTCCTGTCTTCAGAAGCCACTAAGGGGAAGGGGGATAGTTGGAGGCGAGAATTCGATGCCTACTTTCCTTTCAAAGATAAAACAAAATAAGTCCTCCAGGAGTTGGGTGCATATTGGTCCACGACAAAGCCCCGGAGCAGGCGAGCCTTCCTTCAAGGCTGGCAGGCGATTTGGAGCAGCGGCTTATTTACCTGCTTCCTCCGAGGTACACAGAGTCCCTCAGAATGTGGCCCGATAATTCAAGATGAAATACAGAGCGTATTCCTCTCGAAAAGAGAAATTTTCTATCCTTTCCCCAGTAATTGAGGTCATTCGAGCACCAGGGTTCACCTGGAGTCCATACCGTGATACACTCGAAATTCGACGCTATATTTTATCTTTTGTGTTGATAGCCTGCATCTCGGCTGCAACATTGACATCAAACTCTGTCTGGGCAGATGACGAAGAGTGGTGCACAACGTAAACTTTTGACCCTCAACTTTTTGACCCGCAGTTGTAACGACCTAACCACAAAGATATACAAAAGCGATGCCTCTTATTTCTTTGAGGACCGAGAGGGCGCCTAGTTTGCTTTAAAAGTTCTGCTGTTCCCCCCTTTTCTGAAAGTAAATTTGGGGAAAGAGAGAGGATTAATATATATAATATATATATATATATTTATTTCCCTCCTTCATTACTGTATTTGCTGTCAAATCAGTTTCCCAATTCTTTCGTCAACACTAAGAGCAACTAGATTAACTCCAAGAAATTCGTGATTCCATTTGCAAGCGAAATATTGGATAAGTTGGGGGAACATTGAAAAAAGCGAAAAGAGAGAGATGATGAGGGGAAAGTGGTGGCCCGGACTTCCATTCGTCATTTTTCCTTTATTTAAAAATAAAGACACAACAAACCTAATTGTTTGGGAAAGCTTGCCTAGGCAAAGGAGTTGACTGTGAACTTGGTCTGAAGCGAGCTCTGCTGGTGATTCCTAGGGTGTGCAGATTTATCTTTTCTGCATTTACTTAACCCGGCAGTGAACTTCACTGGCTGTCATTTGTTTGGCGATGACAGACTTCACCTCAAGCAAGGACTGTTTCACAAAATCGCAATAATTACCCAATAACCTTCATAACAAATATTATTATTGAAAAGACCGTTTGGGGAGGGAGAGGAAAAGGCAAAGAGGGAGGAAGGTGGAGTCCTGGTGCAAAACACCAAAGGGGGGGCCCTACTCCCCTTCTTTGTGGCTTTCTATGGGGTGTTCTGTAGATCCACCATCTAGGGGCATGTCAGAAGAGACCGAACAAGAGTCTACTCTGGGAGGCCTTTCCTGGGTGACTAGAGAAAGCTCCATTGTGGACCAAGAGGAAATCTCCTGTAGACGGTCTATATAGTCCTCTTCGTGAAAGGGCAGACCAGGGATTACCTATAGTTTAGGCATGAAAGACTAAAGCCCATTCAAGCTGAAAGGTTTATTTTCCTCTTTAACACCCTATAATCCACAGTGTGATATATTCCTTTATTACTAATTATTTGGAGATGGTACTAGTTTGAACTGCACCAGTAGAAAAATGCTTTTTCTGATATGAAATACTACGCTGTCTTCTCTGAAAGAATACCCACCATGAGGCATGGGAAAAGAAGAAAAAAAAATCAAAATCTTGGCGTGCTGTTTTGAAATGAGCCCATGGAAAACTTAACAACCTATAAGTAAGTGTGACCAGAAGCTTCCTATATGTTTATAGTTCAGGGGATACTGTCATTCTTCCTACTGTAAAGAATTTGGGCCCTGGAATTTAGGTTGTTTTCTCCTTTTACAGGGAAGACCCATCAATGCCCCTCTGTTGCAGGGTTAGGTTAAATATAAAGACAACGAGTGTCAGGGCTTTTAAAAGTTAAGTTACCTCTTATAAAATGATCCAAATGAAGAGGGATCAAGAAAAAATTACTCGTTGATAAAATGACCAGACAACTGGATCATCCTCTGTTCTTTGCTCTGAGCCATTTAAATGGAAGGCAGGAGGAAGCAAAGGAGCAGAGACAGACAGAGAGATGGGGAGGGGAAGAGAGAGAGAAAGAGAGAGAGAGACAGACAGACAGACAGAGAGAGAGAGACAGACAGAGAGATGGGGAGGGGAAGAGAGACAGAGAGAGAGAGAGAGACAGAGAGAGAAGGGGGGGAGAGAGAGGAGAGAGAGGAGAGAGAGGGGGAGAAGGAGAGACAGAGAAGGGGAGAGGGAGGGAGGGAGAGAGAGAGAGAGAAGGAGGGAGGGAGGGAGGGAAAGAGAGAGGGAGAGAGAGAGAGAGATCCCCTAAAATAATCTGAAAATGATATTGACTGAATTTAGAATTTTTAAAAGTCATAGAACTTTGTTGATCTAGGTATCCACAAAAGAGACCATCTTAACCTCTAATTCAGTTTAAAGACTACTGCTACCCAGAGAAGACAGTAACATTTGTAACCAATATTTCAGAGAAAGCAGGTGAACTGTTGGTTAGTTTGTAGAAACAGATATCAGGCTAAGTCCTGTTTGTCAGTCAGTTTTCCTCAACCCTAAATACCCACGACTTTCTAGATAACTAGCTATTCATAGGGGTCTCTACACACTTCCTCTGATTAGGCCACTAGAATATGGCAAGGTCCCTTCACTTCCCTTTCTGTTTGTTATTTCGGCCACCAAGAAATCATTCAACTAGATTAATCAAAGGACACTAAAATGAATCCTTGAGTTAATGTTTTCTAAAAATGAAGGCAGAAGTCTGGGTAACAAAACAAAGAACTAAGATTTTACACACACACACACACACACACACACACACACACAACCTTCATAAAGAAAAAAGGGGGGGGGAATCCCAAACAAAATCTCCATTTCTCAAGCTGTAGAGACATTTGAATTTCGATGATCAGATCAGAGGGTCACACAATATAACTTATATGATTCAGGTTTTCCCCAACCAACAAAAGGAACTGGTCTGGACCAAACAGATTTAGGATTTGCCTAGAAACTTTGCTTTTCTTTAATTTTTGTTTCCTAAGCTGCTGAATGGATGTTCACTGTCAAAATGTAAACTCCATACAATAAAGTTTGGCGTGGTTTTTAAACCCCCTGAATCCCAAGTCCCCTTCAGGAGAACTGAAAATGCCTCTCAAGTGATTGCTTGTAGGAAGCTATCCAGATCCTAAATGAGGAGAGCATTAAGAAAGACAATATTTGATTTGTTGTTTTTTTTTTTTTTTTGCTTAATTCCAGAGACCAGCTGGAGAAGTCAGGCTGAACTCCACTGTGCCTTTGGAAGGGACTTTGGGGTTATTTGCTGACTATGTTGCTCCCAGAATCTAGCCAAGCACACCACCTCGAGATGAGGTCACATTACAATAAAGTTCACGAGGTTTTGCCCTGAAGAATATGGTGAGCTAGAGAGGGAGGCTAGTGAATGTAGGTGAAGGAAGGGATCAAATAGAAAAATACAATCCTTTTTCCACTAAAGAATGAGCCGCTGGTGCCATTTTGGAAATGGTTGTTTTCAAAATCATAGATTATGTAAATTGTCCGTGATCAAACAGAGTGAGGGGCTGACAAAAGAAAGGCGGAAATCTCCTACTGACAAACGACTCATTTCTTCCCTAAATTCCCCTTTATGGAGTGTCAGGAAAAACAAACCCAAGAGCCCTGAAAGACTTTTAAGTTAGACATTGAAGATTGCATTATTTCCCCCAAAACTCCAGAGCCAAGGTTTTAATGGGTGGAGTTATGGGAGGTGGGAGGGAGAGGTGCTATTTTTTCTAATTGCTAACTAGATAGACAGTTCTATCACCTTTTCAGAGCAAAAAGCACTGAAATAGTAACTCTAGAAAGAGAGAGAAAGAGAAATGAAAAAATAAAGAGAAAGAGAGAAAGGAAGGAAGGGAAGGAGAAGAAAAGAAAAGAAAGACGGATTCTTTTACCCTTTTCATTCAGCTCTGGAAATTCAAAGACCAGAGTGAAATCCGGCCATAAAGTTTATTGCTGAGTAATCACAGGCTGGTGAGAACAGCCCCACTGAAATAAGAAGAATGTAGAGGCAAACAGGCAGTTGAGGCCTAGCTCCCTCAGTTGGGGGTCGGGGGTTGGGGGAGAAGGAAGGATACTATCTCAAAGGCCAGAACTCTTGGCGTTTATACTTCCAGGGATGCTCAATCTATTGTCTTGTCTATAACATGATTTCCAGTCTCTACAATCCAAGTCTGTTGAGTGGCCCTGTAGTGGTGAAAAGTGCCTTTTAAATTGCCTCCTAGTCAGTATCCTGGACCAGAATATTACAGAAGCTGGTAGGGTAAGGACCCCTTGGATTCAGACCTTGCCAAACGGGAAGGATATTCCAATAGTCTCCCCCATACACACAAACACATCCCAGTGAGACAAGAAAGCAGTAACCAGCTGGCTTGGGAAGTCAACACTGTCCCTCCTAGCCCTTCATACTGGAGCAGAGTACCCTAGCCCAGACTCCTTTCCAAGTCTGCAGCCTGAACCCTCCTGGTTCAGAACCCTCAGGATCCAGGCTGCCAGTCCCCACTCACCCATCATCAGAAGGGCTCAGAGAAGATTTAGCCAGATACAGGACAAGGGCTTCCTGAAAGTCTGCTTTTCAGACATCCCGCCCCACAAATATACATACACTATACACATATGCACATTCTCACACACACACAAAATCATCTTTTTGCAAACTGAAGAGACCAGACTCAGAGAACAGCGGAAGTCATTAACATCTGCGGTAGTCCACGTAATTAAAGTTAGGCCTCAAAATCAATCTCTGACAAAGTCACTTATCATGGTTTACTTGGATGGGACTGGTAAAATTTTCATAGCTTGCTGTTAGCACTTCTTGTTTGGGAAGGGAAGCAAGTTTGCTGGCAGATTCATAGTCTGGGTGAACTGTTCTACTTTTTTGAATTCAGGGGCAACCCTTAGGATTATTGAACCAGAGAGACAGAGACAGAGACAGAGGAACTGAAAGACAGTTAGTTCACTGTACAAATAAACTGTAAGGGACTCACGAGTCAAACTTACCTTAACTTGCTAGGAGCCATTTTTCAGAGAGTTTTGAGAATTCGTGGTTTGGGCACTTCTGCCCCTAAAATTGACCATTTGAATGACCAGGTGCCACATGTAGCCTGTAAAAGAGTCCAATGAAGTCCAGCGTCAGTGAGATTATATGTTATGTGGTATATAATGTTGGATGTCAACTCCCCAAAACCATAAAACTTACTTTAATGGCACCACGTGACTTTCTATAGCCAGTGAGCCTATCTGTCTGTGCTATGGATGATTTTACGATCTAATTCATAGACAAAACCCTATTCATTTGGCACCCAAATGTCATATAGCCGGAACTGGGGCTTATAAAGTTTACTGTTTTATAACTTTTAAAGGAAGCCATCAATGTAAGCACTCAGTAAATGTGCAAATCTTTAGTTGCTCTTGGAAGCTCAGAAGAGTTAACCAATCGAGCTAGGATGGGGGTAAGTAACATTACATTTGTAGCGAATTAATTGTAGCAAAAGGAATCCTATCTGTTAAGGGTAAAGTGGGGGAAGGTGGTGATAGGATCTGGCTGTGGCTAAGAGGGTTTGAGGTTGGGATCCTGGAAATACCAGTATCTCCAACTAGTTGAAAGCAAAAAGCAGTTTAAGAATGAAGTAGAGATGTCGTGAAGCCAAGTAGGGCACTTTAACAAAGGACATGATTTCTTTCTTTTTTTTCTCTTTCCTATCTTTTTTTTTCCTTTTCTTTTCCTTTTTCCCAAATAGCAAACATTTGGATAAATGAAAGGCAGGCTGTGTGACAGGGGCTTCTGCCCTGCAATTTCTACCTCTCATTCAGGAGGTACTCAGTGGAAAGTTTCAGTGGCAGAGAGCTCACTGGCGGGTACACTCTAGCTATCTCCTTTGCACCAGCGGGCCCTAGCTGGCCAGGTATTCCGCTGACCCTGGGGCTCACTGCAGACCCTGAGTCTCAGAGTCTGGGGAGGGGGAGAGGTAAAGAGAAAGGACAAGCTCGCCATTTGGTACAAACCAGCTCACGAGAACTTACAATAGAAAGTTTATTTTTTGTTTCCAGTCAGGTTTTTTTTCTTTAAAAACAAATACAAAAAAAAAAAAAGAGCTTATCACAGTTTGCTTTAAACAGCCAGACTTGGACTATATTTGTAACTTTGTTCACAAAAACAGACACCACTGAAGCTGCGCGTATAAGAAGCCACTTTTTTAGGAGTTCGTGCAAAGAGTTGTACAAAGGCACAGCAAAACAGACACTGCTTCGAGTCACACTTGCCGTCACAGATTCACTATTCACTACACGTTTAAGAAGTTAAGTTGTATCTCATCAAGTCACCTCTACAACAGCATTAGTTAGTTACACAGGGAGTATAGGTAGTTAGAATAAAAATATTTTTAACAGCTTGGAGCTATTCAGACAGGGACACTTCCACGCACATGCACAGTTAAAGAGACGGATTGAGTGCAACACACGACATTGGCACTAAACAAGGTTGGGGGGGGAGTCTCTCTCTTTTTTTGTGGTTTTGTTCTTTTTCTCTTTTTTACAGTTACTTCAAGTAACACAGCTCGCTTTATATAAATAAGTTAAAACATCTATTTTTTTTTTCAAGACAAAGCCATTCAGGACAAAGAAATATACAGAAAGCAGATCTACTTATACACTTAAACAGGCTATGTAATAATGCTCATAAACAGGCTCATGATTAAAAGGTGGGTGCGGGGGGTGACAAGGACAGTATTTCTTCACAGAAGTAACACGAGGAAGTTTCAGAAAGTCACCTTTAGTACTGACACTAAGCGCAGGTTCCACTAATACTGCTCAGTACTTTTAAACTCTGGGATTATTAGGGGCGAAAAGCTCCTCCCGCCGCGGCCATACTCATACTTTTAAGCTTATTATCTTTTTTCCATTTCATTCTCCTGTTTTGGAACCAGATCTTAATTTGTCTCTCCGAGAGGCAAAGAGCATGTGCTATTTCAATTCTTCTTCTGCGGGTCAGGTATCTATTGAAGTGAAATTCCTTTTCCAACTCTAGGGTCTGGTAGCGGGTGTATGCAGTCCGAGCCCTTTTGCCTTCTGGTCCTCCTATGTTGTCTGCAACAGAAAAGTCACTGGTTTTAAAACTCCGCAGTGATTTGCCCGCAAGGTCCTGAGCAGCCCACTAGAGCAGCGGGACCGTTAGACTGTACGATTGTTATTTTTCAGTGTGGGGGGACAAGCTCAACAAGTCCTCTCTCCACTTCTCTTCTTCCCCCCCCCCCAATTTCCTCCTCCTTTCCTTTCTGGAGAGAAAACAATACGGTTTGGCGACGGGCGAACAATCAGCAGATGTAAGGCTTGGAGCTGTAGCTTTTTTTCCCCCTCTGCCGCCTGCTTTCTGCCTCCCCACCCCAGGAAGCTAGTTTCCCAGAGGCACAGCCCTCCCTGCTTTCATAAGATTCACTTTTACGATGCCCTGAAAGCCCCCTAATAATGGCCATTTTACGATAGGAAAAGTGGCCCCCGGGTCATCCTTCCTCAAAGTTACAGGGAAGAACGAATCCACCCCCCCCCCCCCCCAGCCTGCCCTCTGTTCCAACGTGCACGCCCGGGGTTCTTTCTCTTCCCCAACCCATGCCTACTCTCCGATTCTCCCACCCACCCCCCATCTTCATAACCTTGCGAGCTCCTGCCCTTATTATTTCCTAAACTCCTTTTTTTTGGGGGGGGGTAATAATTAGTAACGCTGTTTCCCCAGGATAGCCCTGCTAATAAATTATCCTCCGTGACAAGCACCTATTCACTTCGCTCATTCCCAATATCTACCTCTCTGCCCCCTCAGCTGTTTGAGTTGGGAGTGAGGAAGAAAGGTTGCGGGATTTCTTTCGCCTCCCCCTTTCCCCCTTGCCTTGCCTCTTTCCTTCTTTCTTTCTTTTTCATGTTTCTTTTATGCCTTAACTTGCCTTGCAAAGCGGCCATTTGATTTACCCCATTTCCAAGCACAGCGGAACTGAGCGAACTAGATGTACGGAAAGAGAGAGATTCAGACGAGAAAGATAGGGAGAGGAAAGAGAGAGACAGAGAGAGGAAGAGAATGGCAGAGAGAGAACGATAGGGAGGGAGATGGAGAAGAGAGACAGGGCAGTGAAAAACAGAGCTCGTGGCAATCGCGGTGAGACAGAGAGAGAGAGAGAGAGAGAGAGAGAGAGAGAGAGAGAGAGAGAAACCCCAAGGTTAGCTTTACCATGACTTATGTGCAGCTTCCTCATCCAGGGGTAGATCTGTGGCTGGGCTGGCTGGGCTGGACTTTGGTCGCTCTGGGCACTCGCCTGCTCGCTGCTCGCTGGGGTGTCATCCTCAGTCCCAGACGAGGTGCCAACCCCTTCTCTGCTTATGTGAGTGCTGCTGGAATTGGACGATGTGCTCGTGGAGTTAGCTAGCGAGTTTTTCACCCCGTGATGACTCTCGCTGACAGGCGAAGCGGCCACGGCGGTGCAGGGCAGAGGGTCAGGTGGAGGCGAGTGAGACGACGTGGCAGGTTGGTTATACCTGGGCTCCGTGGACGCCGAGGTGGCATTGGCGGGGTAACTGCGGGCTCTCTCATTGGTACCAAAGTGGCTGGAAGCTGAGCGCCCAACGCTGAGATCCATGCCATTGTAACCATAGCCGTACCTGCTGGGATGCATGCTCGCTGAATCCCTGTATTGCTCGCTCACGGAACTGTGATCTCCATAATTATGTAACGGGTAGTCCGGGCCATTTGGATAGCGACCGCAAAATGAGTTTACAAAATAAGAGCTCATTTGTTTTTTGATATGTGTGCTTGATTTGTGGCTCTTGGTCGTTTTGTGCGTCTATAGCACCCTTGCACAATTTATGATGAATTATGGAAATGACTGGGACATGTACTTGGTTCCCTCCTACGTAGGCACCCAAATATGGGGTACGACTTCAAATCACGTGCTTTTGTTGTCCAGTCGTAAATCCTGCCTGATGACCTCTAGAGGTAAACTCGTGCACTAATGGGGGAGTTGGGTGGATGCTGGAGGCTCGGCGCGCGCGCCCCGGGCGCGTTCCCGCCGCCAGCTCCTGGCTTTCAGTCGGACTCTTGCGCCACCCTCTGGAGATAAACTAGATCTTCACCCTGCCGACCAGGGTCCGCAGGGCTGGGGTCGAATTGAGGTTACAGCCCATTATAGCAAAATTATTGCATTTCCCTCGCCGTTCCATTAGTATGTACCAATGGTAAGGACTATCAGCTGCAGATCACCAAACTAGCGATAATGCAAAAGACTGGGGGAAATTGTTTACTTTTATTATTTCGCATTCACTTGCTTTTCTTTTTCCTTTCTTCCCCTCTAATTGTTGGTGTGGGTTGCTTTTTTTGTTTTTTTTTTTTTAAGTTGGATTTTTTTTTTTTTTTTGTCCTGCTGTCAGGTCAGAATTCTGCAAAAAACCAAAAATCACCTCTTTTTTTAGGGTGATGTACATTGAACCAATTGGAGAAATAAATCTCCCCCCTACCCCAGCAGCTGCAATCAAAGACCTCTTTTCTGTAGGCGCATAAGGGACACTACCCTGCCGATTTTAAATGACAAACATCTAGTAAAGATAGGTTTTGTGTTGAGTTTTCCGAGGCGAGGTCAAATTCCGTACAGTTTTATAGTCCCAGTGGATTTTTTCCCCCTCACAAGTAAATATGATTTTCATAGATAGCTATTCCAATCGCTTTAAGGACTAAGCTCAGAGAAAATCTTCGTATTCCAGCTTCCCGGTCTGGCCAGCCGTGAAAGCAGAGGGGTTTCCTGCTGCATACGCCTGTGCCCAGGCTTGGCTCCCCGAAAATGCAGAAGCAAAGATGGGACGATGCAGAGATAGCTTGACCGACCTGCTTTGAGAATCCTGCTCAAATGAGAACAAATTCAAGGAGAGCCAGAATGGAAGCATTTCAGGGCAGGTCGGTCTGTAGCCTTTATTTCCCTGGGCTTAGAAATTCGAAAGTAAATGACAAAGGTAGCAGAGAGATAAGGGACTGTCTGAACCAAGCCTGTGAGCCACTTGGAAATGCGGAAAGCTCAGGCCAATGTGCCACCTAATAAAAACTGCCTCCCTCTTACTGACATAAAAAGGGGAGAGGAAGCAAGCCCGGTCTTATGGAACTGCAGCTGGGACTCCCTGTGGCACCGCACCCTCAGAAAGATCGGGCTTCTCCCGAGCCTGCAAAGTTCAGTGTCCAGATTTGCTTGCCCTCCTAGAAAGGTTGCTTTTCTTCCCGTTAGGGTTAGCCGATTTCATTTGGGAACACTAGTTTTATAGCTCCTTCTGGGCGATTCTTTGTTTCCTGAAAGTTCTTCCCTTGCCCATTGCTGCCTGAGGCGAAAGGACTCTTGGAGGTCTTTTTGGGGGGAGGGGGTGCGGGGGACCCCAACTGTCTTTTCCTCCTTTGTTCAGCAGATTTATTGGTTTAGGTCTTATTGCATTGTTGCCTAGTGCCGTAAAACTTTTTGTAGACCCCGCTGGACAGCCAGCTCCCAAACACCGTAGGGAGGAGACGACCCCGACCGTAAATGGGATTCTGAAAGGGCTGAAACCTCGGATTGGTGCTTTCCCCCTCCAAATCAGCTCACAGTTCAGATGCTAAACCATGCAACTCTTCGCTTCTGCAGCAAATAACAGCTACTAGAAGACACTCGGACAACCCGAGATGCTCAACAGAAACCAGGGTCCTTTCTGGGGGTGGGGCGCCTGGTTAACCGGCTTTACAGGAGAAGGAAAAGAGGGGCTATGTACACAACAGACTTCTAAATGACTCCTATTTTTTTTCTTCTAAGAAATACACAGTTGATTGCAAATATATAGCCTCTCCTCCAGTTTTAGAAAACAACAGACTGTGAATACTTAGGGCAGAAATAGTGTTGGCAGAATGAGAACACAAGGGGGAAAGCCGCTAAGAAGGGGGAAGGCCTGGGAACTTTTCTGATGCATTCGTTATTCTACTCCCCCTGCCTTTTCCTCTGTTTCTTCGCTGCTGGGCTGTGTGGAATTTATGAGTTTGTTCTCTTTTTTCCATTTCATTCTCCTGTTTTGGAACCATATTTTGATCTGTCGTTCTGTGAGGCAGAGCGCGTTGGCAATCTCAATCCGGCGCCTTCGCGTCAGGTATCGGTTAAAATGGAATTCCTTTTCCAATTCGAGGGTTTGGTATCTCGTGTAAGTTTGCCTTCCCCTTCGGCCATGGGTGCCGTACACAGTACCTGGGAGAAGGAAATATTAAGGGAGTTGACTTGAAAAAAGGTTCTAGGGTTTCAGGAAGAAAGAGCAAGGCATATTCTAAGCTAGCCCCTCTAGTCTCTCCTAGCGAGGCAAGCCAAGCACACCCGGCTATTTTTGCCTTTGTTAATTCTGCAGTGATCAAGATGGCTAAACAGGTCAGTGTTATTTGTCTTAGGCAGGGATGGCCTTCTAACTTACAATTATTGCATTGTGTTTTTTCGTATCTATGAAGGAAATTCATTACTGCCCCATTATTACTGGGGGCTGGAGAGAGGGAGCCATACTAATCTCACCATATAGAGAGATAGAACCATACAGTGATGTGTGTGTGTGTGGGCACAAACATCTGTGTAGATATCAGTGAAACTAAGCCATCATAGGGAAGCCAAATTGTAAGTAATAAAAATACTCAGCTTTCACAGCTCCTCGGTGATTCTTCCAAAACCACCTTGCATGAAAGAGAATGGAGCATGCCCCCTTTAAAGATAAATGGATTTTTTTTAAAGGCACAAGACCTAAGTTTCCAAATCTGCTTTAATCCTTCTGTCTTGCTCTAAGAGACCTTCTGTTAGTGGAGCTTCATGAAAACAGAGGAAATAAGGGTGGAGGGAGGGTAGGCTTTCTGGAGTTTCTGGAAATTAATGACCTTGAAGGCAAATAGGGTCTTTAAGGTATCCTCCACCTTAATTAAGCCCACCTTGCTGAGGAGCTGAAGGGCTTCCAGGCCCTTCCAGGGTCTCAGAAGTTAGCTATTCAGGTAATAGTTTCTAAAAGAGGGGAAGAGGAAGGAGGAGGGACAAATTCTGAAGCTGGAGAACTGGGTCCTCCAACTGCTTTAGGGTGTCAGTAGAAGGGAGTAGATTGGGCAGCTCCATCTATCTTTGCATCTCCAGGGCACATAGGAGAGGGGGGTTTGGTGTGGAGGGAGATTGATCATTAATGATGTGTGTGTAGAATGCTGGTCCACCGTGGCTCGAGAACTTCACACGAGGATGTAACATGCTCTCTCGCTCTCTCTCTTTTCTCTCTCTCTCTCTCTCTCTCTCTCTCTCTCTCTCTCTCTCTCTCT
>NW_020954577.1:49751507-49772298 GCF_900497805.2 Vombatus ursinus | reverse complement strand
CTCTCTCTCTCTCTCTCTCTCTCTCTCTCTCTCTCTCTCTCTCTCTCACTCTCTCCCTCCCTCCCTCCCTCCCTCCCTCCCTCCCTCTCTCCTTCTCTCTCACTTTTAGGTTGTCCATGTTATAGGTCCCAAATAACTTGGCAATGACAGCCCCCCACCACTCCCCAAAGGTGTCACGTTACACAGGGAAGGAGCCATGCCTTCCTATAACCTAATTTCCATATTGGGTTCTTTTTTCCCCCCTTTATTTTTTTTTAAATCTAAAAGAATACTTTTATTTCCTTTTTTCTGTCCTTTATTTCTTTCTATTATTTTTCTCTCTGTCTCTCTCTCTGTCTGTCTGTCTATCTCTCTTTCTCTCTCTTCCCTTTTCCCTTCCTCTCTTCTTTTCTTTCTTTTGTGGAGGTGGGGTTGGAGGGAGAATTGCATGCCAATGACTTACCAGCACAGGAATTCATCCGCTGCATCCAGGGATAAACAGGACTTGTGTACTTCCGGTCGCTGCCTTCGTCATTTAAGATTTTGCCCTGCACGCTGCTTTCGGATTTGTATTGTTGCTCAGGAGAAAAGTGCAGATATTCCCCGTGGCCCCTCTGTTTGCCACTGCCCGAGGGAGAGGCGCTACTCAAGTCCTTCTCTGAATAGAAACAAGAGGTGCCGTACTCATAGGACGCTCGATTGCAAGCAATGACCGTGTTGGACTGTTGGTAGAAACAAGGTGAGGTGTATGTCTTGTCCTGGAGGCTCGATGCCCCATAAGAAGCGGGGAAATGCCTCAGAGCATCATAGCCAGCTGGATAGAGGGGGATTTGCCCGAGGAAGGAGTCCTGTCCATTAGGCAGGCTCCCAGGGAAAGTGGGATTCACAAAATAGGAACTCATTTGCGCTCCCCTCTGCAGGACTGTGATTTGTTGTGTATTAGTACATCTGGCTATAACTATTAGTAGTCATCGAACTGGTTTGTTTCTGGATGGCCGAGCGCCAAAAGCGACAGCAGCAAATAGCACCAGCTGACGGCGCAGTGGCCAATGGGAGCGAGCCGTGGAGCCCGCTCCCCGGGGACCCGCGGCGACCGAGCCAGCAAAGTTACAAACAACCCCCAGCCCGCACACCCGGCAGATTAATGGGCACGCACAGCCAGCCTACCCGCCCGCCTCTCTTCCCGGAACGCCAGCCGAGGGCCGCTGGGGAGGGGGCCGACCTCGGCCTCCTTGGCCTAGGGGCCCCGGGGGTTTTGAGGGCCCTCCAGGCTCCTGGCTCAGGCCTCTCTCTCTCTCTCTCTCTCTCTCTCTCTCTCCCTCATAAGAAATTGGAACTCTGACAGATCTTCAGCCAAGGGTAGTGACAACAACAGATCCCCCCCCCCCCATATCTCTTTTCATTTTCCCCTCCCACTCGAACAGTACCCTGCTCACTGCAACTGCAGAAAGGGACACATTCGCCGCTTTAGGCTCCGCCAGGGGGAGGCCGAGATCAGGGGGTCCCTACCCTTACCTCTCCCTCAACTCCCACCCGTAAGCGATGGAGCCCCACCGTCCGCTTTGGGGGAGGGGGAAAGCTCGCGTCTCTTGTTTACTCACTGCAACTTGGGGAGCAGAGGAGGTCACCTCTTCCTCTCATACTGCCCCCCAAAGAGGCCTGCGGACAAGCCGTCGAACCCAGCCTGGTAAGGGGAGGAAAGGGAGATTCGAGCTCTCCTTGACCAGAGCGTCAGGCACAGCCACTGTCCTAAATGATCCTTGTGATCCCTTTCTCCTCCAGCAGGCCTACCCATTCCATTAAAAACAAAAAAAGACTAAGCACCTCTACTACCCCCGACTCAGGGACTTTCTGACGTCCCCTTTGAGGCCCCAGACATCTGGGCCACAGTGACCCAGAAATCCCCACTTTCCTCCCCCAGCCTAATTCCCGAAAGAACGATCCCAAATCCAGGCATTTCCTACAGAGAAAAGAAGGAAATTGCAAAAAAAAAAAAAAAAAAAAAAAAAAAAAGGAGGCGAGCTGCAAAGGTTTGGGGGCTCCTGAAACCTATAAGGGCCTCTCCCTACCCCCTCTCAGCCTTCCTGACCCCTCAAAATGTTCCCGTTTCCTTTCCCTCAGTTCATCGCTGCTGTTTACACGTTGAAATCGAAATCCAGAAAGGAGTGTTTTTCTTATTAAAAAGACTCCACTATTGAACAAGGCCGTGGGCCAGTACCCGAAGAGGCTAGGCAGCTCCGGCCCTGTTCAGAATCCAGAGGACTAAATGATCGAAACCTGGCTTTCTGAACATTTGAATTAACTGATACATCTTTGAAGGTTGAAATCTGCGCCCTGGCAGGGCTCGGCGAGCCCAAAAGCTGGGGAGCTCATGTCCTGGATGGAGTTATGATAGCCGCCCCTAGAAATTCTGGAAGCTGCTTGAAACTCTTGGCTATCTATCCCCTTACATTCCCCAGACAGTAAATGAATGAATGGCACCATCCAGGATGACTTTCCAAGAGGTGTTTCCTCTAGATCTTTGACTTCCCAGCAGATGGATCTATCTCTTAAAAAAAAAAAAAAAAAACCAATAGCGTCCCAGTGGCATTTTTATGGTTGTGTTTGTGAAGCCTCCGGAATTACCTTTAAAACCCTGAATAGTATGGTGGCTGGAGAAAGTCTATTGATACCATTTTGCTGCATTTCCGGAGGCTGCTTATAAGATGTGTAAAATCCTAGCGAATGTATGCAACCCTCAGCAATATCCTGGTGGTGTCAGCGATATCAGTGGGAGCAGCAATTACCTTCAATGATCAAGCAGGAACTTTGTTAATCTCTCTTTCTATCCTCCCTCCATTTTCCTCTCTCTCTTTACACCCTCCAGATTTAATCTGGAAAGATTTGGTGGATCCGTAGGTATGTTTACAAACATCCGTAAGTGGTACATATACCATGTGCGTCTGTCTTTATTTCTTTATGGGCTGCAGCCAAAGTCCTCTTGTCTATTTCCAGAACAAACCCTCTCCCTGGAAAGTTTCACAAAAATAAATAAAGACTGGGATAGAGCGGCGAAAATGGGGCATTTCCCTTCACGTATTTCAGAATGGAGGCCAGATGAAAACACAGGGGAGAGAGAAAGAATTTGTGTTTTAAAAGGATGTAGGAGAAAGTCCTGGTTTGAGTTAGGGTGTTTTCAGCGAAAGCTTTAAATAAGGTATTTGTTGGAATCTTTTAAAAAATCCCACGCTTGGTACTGACTTGGCTATCTGTATAAACATTTCCATTTTATACATGCCCTTTCAATCCCTATAGCTCCCCCAGCCCCTCAGGGCTTGAGTTGGGATTTGGGGTGGGTTGTCGTTGTTTTGGTGGTTTGGCCTAAATTCTCGATATGGTTTTCCCAAGACAAAGTGAAATTCCCATTTCTCAGGGTAAAGGGGAAAAACATTACATCCTTGTTTCCGTAGTGACTAAACCGGAAAAAAAAAATTTTTTTTTTTAAATACCATAACTAAAACAAAATTGAAACCCAGCGTATTCTACAAGACTGATGTGCAATAGGTTGGCAGCCGACCAATTTGCTTCTCCATCCAGCTTTAGGTGTTTTTCATGAATCAAAAACAACACACACGCACACCAGGAAACTGGTGTGACCCACACAACAACCAAGCGGGGTTAGACCACAGCACGAGGCAGACCCCAGGGGCTCCCTCTGAGGCCAGACGCCTCTCCCGGCTACTTCTCAGCTCTCGCATATGGGGGGGGGGGGAAGGCCACTTACCTTGAAAATGTTCTTCAAGGAGTGGGAAGGGTATTCCCAGGATCTGCTTGGGGCTCCAAGAACCCCACACTCTGCCCACTACTCCTCACTCTCGCCCGATGAGAGTCAACTTCAGCAAGTCCACAGTGCGGCAGGGCCACGGCCTCGCCACGCAGCCTCCTTTCCATCAATAGGATCATAAGTCAGAGGCTGCTAATCACACAGGTGCGGGGGGCCGGCTGGAACCGACCACTCCAGGCAAACCCCTATTTCTCCAGCCACCGACACAAGATAGATCTCTTCTCAGGTCCAGACCTGGCCCTGGGCCGCCCACGAGCCCCAGAGCTTGCTCTCAGACTCCAAGATCCAAATGGTGCTGGCTACCCATCCCACCCCCCTCCCAGAACCATTGTTTGGATTCCATGGGCCTGAGAGACCTCAGTTTGGGGGAGGAGGCAGCCATGCTATTCAAAATCAGTCCTCTTCAGGCTATGCAACCGGTTTCCAGAAATGTGTAGTTGGGAGTGGAGGTGGGGGTGTCCAGGCCATTCCAAGGGCCTGCAGAGAACCAAGTGGGAGTGGGATGTGATCCATAAATGACTAGGTGCCCACCACCTCTCTGGGCAGGCCCGTCCCCCCTCCCCCTTCCATTCCCTCACTCCAATAATTCCTCCAAAGGGAAGTGAGAAGCCACTCTCGCCAAGGCTCGGCTTCCCCTTGGCCGCGGACGCTCGCCGCTACTGCTCTTGGCCACAACGTGGCAGCACTGAGCTCCAAGCGAGCCACCATAAATAATCGCGCCACCCCCCCACTGCAGTTGCAGGGGAGCAGACACCGCAGTGCCATGCAAATACAATTCCTTAGCAGCCGAGAGAACACAAACAACGCCGGTGTTAACATTAGGAGTGCGCACGGCTTCTTCTGAATTACGGTAATGAATACCAAGCTATTCCCGGAGCCCCAACCCTCTGCACCGCTGCCGGAGTGAGGGCTTTTCCTATGCCTCTTCCCTCCGCAGCTCACAACCCGGAGGGCGCCCTGGACCCTGAAACACGCTTTATAATGCCAAATATGTTACGAAAACACATCCATTCCAGCCCTACTCAGCTCTCGCTCAATTTTCCTTTTCCGATGAACCATCTTCACACCCCCTTCTTTTTTGACACAATCTCTTCCCATTACAGTCAGGTCAGCTCCGTTCTAAGCTGAAAGAAATTCGCTTATGATTAAAAAGGAGTAGCGAGCTCCCGGACTGTCCATCCAGAGAGATACATACAGATGTGGACACACAGTCACTCAACACCCGTGGACCCAAACATCCACGCTGCAGTACCTGCACCAAAACACCCAAACCGAACCTGGCCACAGTATAAACCGAACCACTAGAAGAGAGTCATCACCACCAGCGAAACTTCGTCCAATTAGCACGTAAGGTATTCAACCGATTACCCCCCCCCCAATTCCAACAACAAATCCATTTCCTCTATTCTCCCATTGCAGATCTCTCTCCTGGAAAAACCGTACCAAGCGAGAAGCTGGTAATTGCAAGAGGGCTCTCTAAATTTGTAAGTCTCTCTCTCTCTCTCTCTTTTTTAATTTCTTTTACTCTGGCAAACTGTATTCACCCAAAATTAAGGAACCCGGACTCAAATACAAGGCTGGCCCATTTATTGTTTTTTTTTTCTTTTTTTTTCTCCCCTTCTTTTGCCGGAAATTGGTTCCTTCGTTGGTTTGGGGGAGGGGGTAGGAGAGGGAAGGCGGGAATCCGAATTAAATTGAATCACCAGCGCAGGAGAGAGGGAAATCTTCTGTGGGAGAAAAGCCCTCGACCCCAAATCGTGGGTCTCTGTGAAAAATCACAAGCCTCTTGCTCAGAGACAAACCTTGGTGCCTTGGTAGTATCTGGATTCCATGCCATGTACATGCCAACCAGATGCCCAATCTAGTATTACTAATATATGTATGTATATATGGCTATAACATATACAGTGTATATATATATATATACACATATACATACATATAGCGATACATCCCCACTCATACACATATATGTGTATATATCTACGTGGATGTAAATGTCTGTACCCACATCTGTCTCTATTTATGCTCTCCGAAATCCCTCCCGCCGGGGTCAGCGAGGGCTGCTAAGCTACCTCTGTTAGTGGTGAACGAGTCTTACCTTTAGATTCTGGCTTACAGGAAGGAACTCCAGTCGCTCTGACAACTATCGCTTTGGTTGCTGCCCGAGAGACGAATCGCCCTCCTTGTCGTGCCAGAAGAAGCAGGAAATTAGCCAGGTTGCGAGTTGAAAATCGGCCACTCCACAGCTTGGGATCCAGCTTGCCCCACCTTCCTTTCCACCCCGGATCCGGGCAAGGGCCCTGCCGGGCGGCGGGGGTTTGGAGGCATCCCCTTCATCCCCTCCTTCTCCGCTACCCATTGCCTTCCAAAGAGCAAACGCTATAGGGACTGAAAAGCCTGAGATCCGAAGCAGGACCGAGCTCAGCAAAAGAATGCAGCTCTATTCTCGCAAGGGAAATTATAAAAAAGTTCATGTTCACGGTTGCCATCCACATGACCGACAGCGGCCAATGGAAACCCCGAACAACTCATAAAGTTGTATTGCAAAGTTGTAAATTTTCATAAACAACAACGGATTTATGGCCTTTTCCTCATCACTGAGAAGAGGCAGGTCTTACGGAGGCGCCATCTTACCAGAAAGGCAGCCCCAGAGTGCTAGGCTTGGCTTTTTGCAGACCCTCTTTGCCCTAGTTTTATTTAAGGAGCAATTAGATACTTTCCCAGCCAGGAGGAGGCCGCGGCGAAGGCCGCTGGGCAGACGCAAGCCGAATAGAGCTCTGAGCCTCTAGGTCAGCCCTGAGCTCCCTTCCTCCCCCTCCCTTCCCTCTCGGCCTGCTTCATCCTCCTTCTCCCCCTCTTTTCCCCGGCTGCAGGGGAGTTTTAGTGAATTTCGATTTCCTGGGAACCCTTTCCTTCCCCAGGACCCTTTTGCAGCAGCAGCCCCGGAGATGGGATGAGATGGCCTAGAATGGGCAGGGATGATCTGGAATGGGATGAGACGGGATGGACGGGATGAGAGACGAGAGCCAGCAGCAGGCCCTGCCACAGGCAGCTCGGCCATCGAGTCCCACACTTTTTTGTCCTGTTTGCAGTCTGGAGCCTGCACCTCAAAGGCTGGAATCAGATACTCAGGGAGGCGGATTATTCAGCTCGGCTGGACTAGGCTGCCGAGCTAATCTGGATCTGAGGGGAGGGACGTGTTTGGGAAATAGGGCAAAGTCAACTTGGAGAGGGAAGCTCCCTTCCTCGCACCATCCCCCAGGACCCTACCGTGAGAAAGGTGCAGATTTGGGGGTCCTCTTACATAAGTGAAAGGGCGAGTGTTGGCAGATGGAAATGTCTGTTCATGTTCACATGTATCCGTGCAGAAACACATATCCACATACATGTGTAAATAGCACATATTTGTGTCCTTTTACCATATGCCCATATCACTCAGGCTACATTTTCCCTCTTTTCTGCCCTCCCTCCCAAAACCCCTTTATTTCCCCCAGTGCTCTTTATGGTGCCTGGTGGCGAATAAAGAAACCTGGTCTATTGTCACCAAGCATATATTTTATTTTTTCTATGTTAACATAAACCACATTTGGAGGGGGCGAGACTGGAACAGTCACCTCCATGGAGTTCACACACACGGTTGGGATTCTCAAAACCTACATAGACTGCAGCGCCAATGTGGACGAGAACACGAGAGAACACCAGAGACAGGGGCAGGGACGAAGGCAGGGGCCAAGCCTGGGCAGCTTCAACAGGGTGTTATAGGCACCCTGCCCACTTACCTCACTACAGGAGTTAGCATCAAAACATCACACTACAAAGGTATCCCAATGAATGACAGTCTTCCCGAGTCAGGACAAGGTATTACAAATAAGCTTCAAGACAATATAGATGGCCCCCCAAACTCATTCAAATGTACAGGATTTGTTATCGTAGGAAAAGTCAGGGTGGCAATATTAAACACTAGTTAAGGGGCAGGGTACGGGGTGGGGTGGAGAAGTGAGAAGGGCAAGGATAAGGTGTTTGAAAGTATGGGGGAGGGGGAATGGTCACTTTTGCCAGAAACTTGGTTCAAAGGATGTTGCAGCTCTTGGAAGGCTGGCCAAGCAGAAGCCTAATAGGGTGCCAGCCAAGGGAAAGAGGGTGCCCTCCTTGTCCCCTCCCCAAAAACAGAGGCATTTTCTTCTGAACTCGGAATGGTCAGGCAAGGAGAGGAAAGCGAGTTTGCAGCATATGATTTCATTTAGAATCGCTTTGGAATAAATATATTATTATTATTATTATTTTCAATTTCGATAGAAGCCAGTGAGCCCGGGTCCCCAGTTCTCTGCCCAAGCTACGAAGAAATGCTCCCCACCGTCAAGTGGACTAAAAGCCTTTTGTGAAAATATTATGCTTTTCTTTTTTCCCCTTTTTTCCTCTTTCTTTTCTTCTTTTTTTCTTTTTCTTTATTTATTTTTTTGGTCAGTCATCTTTAACATCTAATCCTTCTCGGATTCCTAAAGTACAGTCACAATGAAGGAGTTAGGTAGGTGAAGCAAAAAAATAGGTAGTTTGGAAATCAGATAGGTAGTACAGCTCATTGCTGGAGTGTAGTGGTTGTCTAGATGAGTGTGTGTGTGTGTGTGATTGTGTATTTTGTGTATTTGTGTGTTCTCAGAACGTCTCCCCCTTCCTCACCTTTGCTCTTACTGCCCTTTCAGGAAGGAAAATGAAAGAGACAATTCTGAATTGTGAAACGGAAGCCCCAGTGTTCTGGGTTGGCATAATTAGGTAGTTTGGCGGGCGCCTGGACGCCCTTGCCCTCTTCATCAGGGGGTGACCGAGCCCAAGGGCTCTGTTAGGTAGTTTCTCTGAGCGCCAGCGCTGTGTGCCCGTCGGGCTCCCTCGGCCAGGGTTAGGGATAGCAGCCACGGGGCCGGGGCACCGACTTGGCGGGGGGCAGGGGAGGGGAGGGCCGGGCCCGTGCGGGCTCAGGGTAGACGAACATAGCTAGGAGACTCCAAGGGACCCAGGGACGAGAAAGAGGTGGAAGGGGGAGGGGAGAGGAAGACACAGACTAGACACCTCGCCTTCCTGGAGTACCTCAGCACAGCCAGCCTTGGGAGCTGAGCTGGGAGGGCGGAAGGTTTGGGGGGGGGGGCTAGTTGGGGGGGGGTTTTTTTTTTTTTTCTTTTTTTTTTTTTTTTTTAAATAAAACGGGTAAGTCTCTTAAAGACGCTTTTCCGACTGTCACGTGCATCCATCAGACTCCACAGCTCGGCTGGGCGGCTCGGGCTTCCTCCCTTCAGCTCCAGCCTCACTCCTCCTCCTCCTCTTCCTCCTCCTCCTCCTCTTCTTCCTCCTCCACTTTCCCCGCCGAGGGGGTGGTCGAGGCGCTCTCGGTGGCGGCCGGGGCGGCAGATCCCTCGTCTTTGTGCTCCTTTTTCCACTTCATCCTCCGGTTCTGGAACCAGATTTTGATCTGCCTCTCCGTGAGGCACAAGGCGTGAGCGATCTCGATGCGCCGCCGCCGGGTCAGATAGCGGTTGAAATGAAACTCCTTCTCTAGCTCCAGGGTCTGATAGCGGGTGTAGGTCTGCCTGCCCCTCTTGCGATCCGGACCTGCAAGCAGTGTCAGGCACGGAGAGAAACAGCCAGAAGGGGATTAGCCAGGGACCAAGAGGATAAGTTCCTTATCTCCCACAGGCTCCCGGACCTTTCAGCTCCCACCCCCTCTTTCTCTCGCCTCTCCCGCCGGGCCGTTCCCCCTTTCCTCCCCGCCTCCAGCCCCAGCCCTGAACAGTTCTCCAACTACTGCTGCCCCTACTTGTCTATGAAGGTTTGGGGGGGGGGTGGATGGGAAGAGAAGAGATTATAAAAAACAGATCTTCATGGGGGTGGGGGTGGGAGAGGAAACATCAAGTCCTGTCCAAACTTTAGAAGGGTTGTTGTTTTTTTTTTTTTTTTTCCAGCCGGCTAAGTTTCCACAATGCCTGCTCTGACAAAGGGAAGTTAGCAATATAGACTAGGGGCAAGTTAGAGTATATCTCCTTTTCTAGTCGAAGAGAGGCCCAGCAACCACCAGAGCCAATGCAAATATCTGACGGTTACAGATGTCTTTGGAACCCTTCTCCATTCCCTCCCGTACCCACAAACATGCCCAGCTACCAAAGCAGCTTCCCTGGACAGCTGGGCATCTCTCTCCAATCCAGCTCGACTTGGACCCCATGCCTTATTGTCCCTTCAGCAGCTCCGTCCTGTCCCCCTTCCTCTCTTTCTTTCCCTAATCCTCCTGCAACCTTTACCCCCAAATCTGCCCGGGTTCCAGGTGGTGTGGGCGAGGGAGGGGCGAGGGTGGCTCAGGAGCTCTCTTCTCTCTCCATGGAGGAAGAAAAAGAAAAAGAGAGGGGAGTAAAAAGGGAAAAGGAGAGAAAATGGCGAACGAATACACTTAATGTTAAAAATTCCAAAGCAAACGGAGTTAAATAAATTTACGAGGATAGAACCCATTAATTGGGCAATAAAAAGTTTTATGATACTCATTTACATACAATGCTACGGGCTCTCTACGCAATGGCGCCTCTGCTATAATTAAAACCATGGAGGCTGGCTCTGACAGGAGTCACTTTGGCTCTCCGTTTGCCTGCCTGCCTGGCCTCTGCTCTCCAGCCCTGCCCTGTCCTCTTATCTCCCCTTTCCTGCTTCTTTGGTTTGTCCTATCTCCTTTACTGTCCTGTCCTTCCTGCCCTGTCCGGTCCTGTCCTTCCCTTCTCTTCTCTTCTCCTCTTCTGTCTCCTCTGCCCTATCTAGTCCTCTCCTCTCCTTTTCTCTCCTGCCTATCCTCCTCTTCTCCTCTGTCCTGTCTTCTCTTTGCTCCTCTCCCCTCTTCTGCCCTCTTCTCCTCTCCTGTCTCCTTCCTCGCCCAGTCCGGTTCTCTCTTCTCTCCCTCCCTCCCCTCTCTCCTCCTCTTCTCCCTCTCCTCTGTCCTCTCCTCGCCTCGCCTCGCCTCGCCTCGTGTCCGCTGCCCCTACCTGAAGACCTCATCCAAGGGTATATCCGGAAATTGGTCTCTGCCTGGCTGTGCAGGGCGCTCGTCTCGGCTTTCTCACAGCTGCCTTTGGTTAGGTCATTGCAGAGGACGGGGATATTCTGATCAAAGGACGAGCAGTGCAGGTTGTAGGCGTCTGAGCCCAGGCCGTATCCGGACGAGAAGGGGCCCGGATAAATGGCACTGTTCACATTGTACACGCCGGGCACGGAGGAAGCGAAGGCGCCCGCGCCCGGTCCGTAGCCGCTTCTCTGAGAGTTGGTGGCAAAGGAGCAAGAAGTCGGCTCAGCATTTTGGAACAGAGAAGCCCCCGCCGTATATTTGCTAAAAAGCGCATTCACATAATACGAAGAACTCATAATTTTGACCTGTGATTTGTTGTCCGGCAGGCTCCCGTGTCGGTTTTACGAGGTAGCGTGATATATGGTAACATTACACCCCCAGATTTACACCAAACCCCATTTTCTTTTGGACGGAGCTTGCCTCCAGCACGTGACCGGTCATATGACGGCCTCCGCCAATCTCCTCCTCCATCACAGGTGGTAGAGCTCAGGGTGACTCCAGCCTCCCTCCTAGCATGGCAGGGGAAGAGGCTCAGACAGGGGAGGGAATGTGTGCGCGCTCCATGCGCAGTGCACCCTGTGCCCTAACTAGGGTGCGGGTCAAGGGAGGCCGGGGCGCGCGAGCACGCTCGGGACCTGGGGCTCTCTGGACACTTGCACCTCTGCTAAGGATGACCACAGACGGCGAACCTCTCCCTTACTGGAGCCCAAATAGTATCCAACCCTTCCCCCTCCTGTTGTCACCCTCCCCCCTTCTGCTCCCAGACAGTCGTCTCCTCTCGGCACCGTTCCCCGTACCTAACTCTCCAGGCTTCCCTCCCACCTTTGCCCCTCCCCGAACCTCTGCAGGGCTGGGACTGCACGGGCAAGGTGGCGAGCTGGGTGCCTTGGTTGGGGCTGTGGCCCCGAGCATGACTGCTGTCTGTGGGCTTTATTGTCTCATTCTCCATAATGACCCGTTACAGGCAGGGTGTCTTATTTGGGCTTGCCAAGAAGGCACGGTCGCTTCCAGATGCAATTAAAATTAAATTTTAAAATAAAACAAGTCACCACATTAAATTGGAACCATGTGGCTCAAATGGAGTCAAAGTTTCCGGGAATCTCTAACTGAGCTATTGCGGCATTAATATTCTACTCCAAAGGAAGAAATTAAATATCCCTATATTAATGACTCTAATTTGCAAAACAGATTGACTAAGCCACGGGTTTCCCCCGTCCCTCCACTTTGCACCCCCCACTCACTTCTTGGTCATTGGGGCCACCTTCCTCCAGAAGTTGCTTCTCTGAAAGAGGAAGACTACCTTTGTGTTCATCCACTCCCTTTCCACTCCAGTCTAACCCGCTGGCCGGGCTGGAGAATTTAGGGTCTCTCCGAGGCCAGTTTTGACGCTCCTTTGTTCTGTGACCAGCACCCTGCATAACTGGGGCAAGGGAGCCGACACCAACCATACCCCCTTTTACCGCCCAACCCCCCCCCCAAAAAAAAACTAGGCCATTGGCCTCAGGCGCAATAGCTTCGAGGGCAAATCGAAAAAGTGAATTGGGTTGAAGAAGGATCCCTTCAGTCAACTCAGCCTCACTGACCCTCGAGTGAGTCTGTGTATACATACATACTTACATACATACATATATACACACACAAACATACACACACAAATAAACATATGTACACATGGTCATGTACTGTGGCAAGAGTCTAGAAAACAAAATAGAGCTGAAGTGACGGCTACGTTTGTACCCTTCTCTGTAACTTCATAGCTTTGTCTCTTTGGAGAACCAGTTTAAATAAGGAGGGAGGGAATGGGAAGCCTGGTACGCCAAGTCTTGTTTCTACCTTTCCCAGTTGCTTCCCAGACTGTTTTTCCCAAGCTCCCTCACACAGTCACACACGCACATCAGAGCATATACACACTTACCTTTCCCATGCTCCGTTGAAGGCCACCTTACCCCCTCCCACACACACCAGAGGCAAGCCAAGAAAGCAGCTTTATTCCCCCACCTCCAGCCCAGCCTGCCTTCCAACAATTGAAATGCCTCTCCATTGAGGATTTTGGGGCGAGCCCTTCCTCTAAACGGATCGTAAAATGACTTTGCTGCGGCCCTCAGACAGAGGGCCCGGGTCAGGACAGCTTTTACTGCCCGGCTGTATTGCACATCATAAACTAAAGGGAGCACAATAGATTACCCCGGAAATTCTCCTGCAAATGAGAGTTTGGTTCCTTGGGTACAAAGCGCTGCTCGCCACTTGAGATGGTTCCTGGCCAGTGTGTTTGGCCGCACCCTCGCTGGATGTTGACACTCTGGAAAAAAAATACACAAAAGGCACTCGGTAGAATGGGACTCAGGAAGGATGGCAGAGCCCAACAGCCCCGGGATTCGAGAATTAAGAGAATGTCACTGAACTTTGGGAAAGGAGGGCCCTGGCCCGTTTGGATATTGGGCCAAAAGGGGAGGTGGGCTAGAAGGTGGCTTGGCCCAGAGCTGGGCCCTGGGACCGTTGTCTGGGCACTTTCTCTCAGTAATTACTCAGAACCAGTGGGTCCAATATCCGGAGATGCCTGTTTATGGCCTAGCCTGGGTAAGGGCGGGAGGGTTGAATGGGGGGGTGTGGGTGGAGAGAGACCAAATACCCTAAAAAGCATCACTTTCTAGTAGGAAATAGAAGCCTAAGGATGTTAACCAAAAGCGAAGCCAACAAGAAGACGACTCAGGAGATCAAAGCGACTGAATTAGACTGCTTTAGACCAATAAATTGTTCCTCTGGTGACAACGGGCCAAGATGCAAGGGAAAGAAACAGGCAGCCCAGCCCCTGTCTAGACTCGGGCCGAGAGGATAGGCGACAGCGATTGCAAAGATGACATTTAAAACAGACCACGCTCTTTACCGAGGGGTGTGGGGGTGGGGTGGGGGAGGAACAGAATGAATTTTAGCACCCCACGACTGGGGTATCCGGAACTATTGTTTGCAAACCCCTTCCCCTTGTGGGACAGACATGTCGTTCTCTGCCTTTGTCGGGCCCCAGCTCCTTGGCTGTGGCCCCCAAACTTCAGAATACAGCTTCCCGGGAGTGGGTCTACAGCCATGTCCCCGAATTGGGGAGAGTTGGGGAAGGGAAAGATATGTGTGTGCATGTATGTGTTGTGTGTATGTGTGTCTATATACATATATGCATACACACACATACATACGCATCCCTTTTCATCTCTCGACATTTGAAATGTTTTTTCCTGGGCCAGGTTGTATTATGTTCCAAGTCAAAAATTCTGTCTCTGTCAGCCGAGGTTTGGCCTCAACCAGTGCTCTTTTGTAATAGAGTAGCTACAGGAATGACAACAATCGTTTTTATTGTTATTTTTGGATAAATTGTCACTTACAGGTGCTCACATATATCTATATTCACACACCCCTATCCACGCATTTACACAAAGCCAACTCATCGAATTAGACCGGCAAGATAGATCTAATCACACATCTGGGTTTAGAGAATGATGAGAATCTATTTCACTTGGAGAGAAAAAACACCGTCAGTTTATATCACCTAGCTCTCTCTCCCTAGATGTGAGTTTCTTTATAGTTAGAGCTAGAAATATATTAATCAATAAAAGTCTCCTACTTATATATTAATGCAAACAACTACCTCATGCTAGCGTTCACCTCTGACCCCCATTCTCTTTGCCAACTCTGCCTCCATGAACATTTCTTAATGCCCTTCTCCACGGCGCTTTTTGCCGCTTTCTCCTCATTCTTTACCCTAAGCAAAGACAATATTTGTTATTTGTAATTCAGGACATCTCAGGGCTGGCGGGGTTCGGTGATAAACTCATTACAGACGCGTGAAAATTAGCAACGAACTACAGTGAGAGGTGGCTCGGGCCACCGCCGCCGGCGGTCTGGCAAAAGAAAGAAGGACCGGTTGCCACCACAGCTCGCCGCGGCCTTGCTGTGTAATTCGGGGGTCCGGAGAAGCACTGGCTCCCCGAGGCCCGCCGGCCAATCCAGGCAGTGGATGCGGGCAGTGGACGGAGGGACTTGAAATATCTGCCGACACAGCCCGGTGTAAGACAGGCCACTATCTCCAGAGGGTTTTGCCTGATTGATTAGTCAAATTCCCGGCTGGTACAACTTGGACCAACTCGCTAGCCTTTGAACTAAGCCCAGCAATTGACATATGTGTGCTCCTACCAAGTATAAATATATAAATATCCATCTATACATATACATATCTGTAACGTATTTATTTATACACATATTGTATATCTATAGTGAAATCGTTATCCATATAATCGAAATACACACATGAACAAATATAAATCTGTCTAGGTCGAAATGCCAATTTATGGCAGTTATCTCACTATAAATATTTTACATGGATATATGTGAGTTTATATGTACCATCTCGGGTAACTACACATGTTTATTATGTGTATACACACATATGTGTGTGTGTATAAATATAGCTACCGTTATACACATATATGTGTATATATATACATATATGTATATGTGTGTGTGTGTGTATCCGAAGATAGATACAGCTATAGATACCACAAACATACAGAATAAAAGAAAGGAAAAGATCGACTCGGAGCCAAAATCCAGTCCTCAATTTTACAACGAGTTTGTCGCGGAGATCTGGGTCATAAACATTTTGTGGGCTTGGCAGAGACTATAATAATCCCAATAAATACAACGTGTGCCGAATTCCTAGAGCTTCCGGGTGGGTTAGTGGTTTTCTCAGTTTTCTTTTGCTTTTTTCAATTGGAAACAAACCCAGCTCCTGGGTTCCCCACTCTCCATATGCAATGATAGTAGTGGTGCTATGTGGTTTTGTGCTTCTGGAGGAGAGGGGTTGTTTGATTCTTTCCTTTTCTCTCCTTTCCTGGGACCTGAATCCCGCTCGCACCTCAATCGTTGTAGTTCATTTACTCTTTTCCCCCTCCGAACTAGGAAAACAAAAAAACTACAGAATCCTGGTGGTCGTCTCTCCTTTTTTCTTACCAAAAAGAGGAGAAAGGGGAGAAAGGAAAGGAAGAAAAGGAAAAGGAAGAGAAAGAGGAAAATCGAAGATAAAAATAATTGTGACTCTGCTTTTGGAGCTGAGGAATAAACATCAGTTTAAAAATAGTGGTCTATGTTGTTCAGAACATTGCAAATTGTCATTGTGCTGTCAATTCAATGGACAGTTTTTTTGGGGGGGACGCCAATAGGATTTTTAGACTCCAGGAAAAGGCAGTATTTAGGAAGAAAATCCGAGACTTCTAGAACTCATTTTCTATTCAAGTGCATCACGGTCCAATTTATTTAGATATCTCCTTCCAAATAACTAAATCAACTCCCAAGGTCTTCTGACCTGTTATGTTGAGGGTTTTTTTTTTTTGTTTGTTTGTTTGTTTTGCTTGCTTGTTTGTTTTTGTTATGTGTGAGTGGGTGGATGTTTCCCCCAAGAGTGCCGGGCTTCTCGAGGGCGAGCCTTGGGGTCCCCTGGCTCCTTCAGCTGGCCTGCTAGGGCTGGACCCAGGCTGGCCAAATTATTCCAGCTGAAAACGCCCTTCCTGGAAAGGCTGAACCCCATGCGTGAAGCCTCTCTCACGCGCGATGGTGGGGTGCCCCGTCAGGGTGGCAAATGACTGGGCCAGAGGGGCGTTCTTAAAGTGTACCCCAAAAGCTCTTTAAAAATCCATATCCTGCAAACTCCAACCTTTTTCAGGATTCAGTACAAGGCAGAGACCGGCCTTGTCCGTAAACCAATTTATCGTCTTTTTTCCTTTTTAACCCTCCCACCAAAGTATCAGTCAAAACATGAGCAGGACCGGAAATATCTGACCGTTGTTAAACTCAAATCAGTGGCTTCGAATCCAGAAATGCTCCCATAAAGTCGACATTTTAGAAGCTGCCCAGGGTCGGGGCTGAGGGCATCATGGCGGCAGTGCGGCTGCATCCATGGAACCACACTGCCATCTGCTGGCTTCTGGACGCCACTGCAGCTCTCTGGCATCCCTAGGATCTGGGCCTGCAGCTGTCCCCTTAACCAGCTGGCCTTGGAGCCAGGGAGGCCGGCCCCACTTCCAGCCCGCTGCAGGGTCCCAATTATAGAAAGGAGAAGGGGGGGAAAACAACCTCCATCCTCCTACTCTGTTGCTTAGAAAACATGAAAGATAAATGTCCAAACCGGAGCCCACGCCGCCCAAGGGGCAGCAACCAGTACCCATAAAAAGGAGCTGTTTCCTCACCACCAACCCCCCTTATCTTCAGCGGCCAGACAAAATAAATGAAAAAAAGCTTTTGTAGAAAAATCTTAATTGTGGCTGGACAGTTGTAAACTCATTAAGGGTCGAATTCCAGACAGTTTGCAGACCCGTCCTTTATTACACACCCTTAATGCCCATTCTTTGAAGTTTCTTCAGTCTGCAGCAACAGAGGATGTCCCAACATGGACCAATTAAGGTCCCTCTCTCCCTCCCTCCCTCTCCCGCTTTCTCTCCCTCCCTCTCTCTCTCTCTCTCTCTCTATCTCTATCTCCCTCTCTCTCTCTCTCTCACTATCTCCCTCCCTCCCTCCTTTTGACCAGCAGAACTATTTCCCCTTTTACTAACTATAACAACATATTCAGCTTTCCAGAGGGTGCCTTTTTAAAATGATGGGGGTGGGAGGAGAAAGAGTTCCATCAAGCCTCCCCGGCCCCTTGCACCTCTGAAGGGCCTCCCTGCCCGAATCGCGGCGGTGGCGGCGGCTCCCTAAGTTTTGTCCTCTCCCCCTGAAGCTTTACACCCCATAAACGCTAACAGCCGTCATTTTCTTTTATGGCGCTCCATGGTTCTGAGTTTTCCTTACAGATTCTTCTGCCAAGACTTGCCACTCCGAGTATTCGCTCTTTTGGGCCCCCCTACAAGGCAAGGCCCAAAGTGATTCTTCGGCGTCTCTGCTGCCCTTGCCCCGCCTGAGAAAGGCAGCTGGGGCGAGGGGTGGGGGGGGGGGTGGGGAGCGGGTGCGAAGGAGGAGGAAGAAGGCTTTCTCCGAGACCTAAAATGTCAGCTCAGGCAGGAACTACACTTTAGAGACGCCGTCTAACATTCTTTCTTTAGTTGTTCCCTAGAGTCCTTCCACGTCCTGAAAAAGAACGATTCCCTTTCCCTCTCACAGCAAAATTTCGTTTTTGCCCCAAGAATCCTTTCACCTTTTTGTCCTTTCTTACTTTTGATTTCTTTCTTTCTCCCTTTCTTTCCTCTTCCTTTTTCTCCCCAGGCCACTGGTTACATTTTATTTTTTTTATTGAAACATTTATCTCTCCAAAAGAGTCCTATCCTTTAGGAAAGAGACTTTCTCTTTCGAGTTAAAAACAAAAAAAGAAAAACGGATAAGAAGACCTGCAGAAAGACAGAGAGACGAAAAAAGAAAGAAAAGAAAGGAAAAGAAAGGTGATAGGAAAAGAGGAAAGAGGAAGAAAGAAAGATTTCTAAGTCTTGGGAGAGTCTGACACTTTGGGGAGGAGAAAGGAGGTGGAGGGGGGACTCTGTCCTCATTTTTCTGGGATTGGTGGCAAATGAATCAAGGAGAAAAATTTCGCAGTAATTCCGGCTCGCCAGGTCGTTCTCCACTACCCCGATTAGGCGCAAACAGGGTGTGGGTAGCTAGTTTCACTTAGCGTCCTTGGTCCCCCGTCCAGTCCTTTCCACATCTGGATTTACCTTCTGCTCTCTTTCGCTCCTTCGCTGGGCACTTTTGTCACCCCCTCTTCACCCACCCCCTTTCCTTCGGGGCTCCCTTGGACGAAGGGGTCCAGGGTGAGAAGGAGCCCCGAGCCTACACTAATGGGAACTCTCTGCTCTCCCCAGCTGCAGCCAGTTGGCTGATGAACCTTCCTCTCTCCCGTTCCCTCCCGACCGGGGGGCCGGCGTCTGGAATTCAGCCTGGAAGCTACTATCTCGGTCTGGGGAGAGAAAGAAAAAACTAAGGACCGAGAAAGAAGACTGCAACTACTGGCACGATGGCCTGGCCAGATGGAGGAGAGAGCAAAAAGAGGCCCAAATTCGTGCTTGGTCCGAGTCCTTTCCGCAGTCCCTTGGGCTCCCTGGCCCAGTCGCCCCTCCAGGACCTGGCTGGGAAGGAAGTAACCCGACAATGGCCGTTTGCAGAAGGACGTTCAAAACAGTGGACCCGCAGAATAGAAAAGAATCAATATATTTTTATTTGGCAAAAAGTTAAATATCATCTCAACACAACAGTTTGGTCAGTAGGCCATGAGGTAACTCTTGCAAAATATACAGTGTATTTATTGTTCTGTCTCAACACAAGTTCTCGAATTTCAAGTGATACAAATCTACGATAGCCCAATGGCAGGTTTCATAGCGCATAATTTATTATCAATAAAATTAACTCCATTACAATAAGCATTCGTTCCCCCCTCATTAAAATTAAACGTAAACTATAGGTAGTTAGTTACCTTCTTCACGTGGACAAATAACTCCTAAATCTGAAAACGGCTTCACTGGTGCAAAAACAAGATTCAAGCTCGTCTGAGTATTTACTTTTTTTTTTCCCTTTAATATATAGATTATATACAACTGACAAGACAGTACTAGAGATCAACTGTACAGACTAAAATGTCCCAATTGGAAAGACGTTGGGGAGAGGCTATGGAGTCCACGGATTCCCTCCCAGCCCAACGAGCTTCTGTTTGTTTCTTTTTTTCTTTTAATTTTTTTTCTTTGACTGGGGTGATATTATTTTATATACTCTCTCTATTTATATTACAATCAAAGGTGAACTGTCTAGTTATACAGAAGAAAGACTTATTACACTACAGAGCTAGACCCTTTGCCACATTTCTCCTCAACAACCTGAGTTCGAATGAGATTCCTAGCGTCCGGGATGACAACCGGTAGGGCCGGCACCCGAGCACAAAAGTGGATTCACGAACAATGATTAACCACAAACAAACACATGTTCAAGTATTACAGCAGCCGTCTCCGCTGCGCACAGAGCAAATCAAAGAACTACACACATTACACTCTACAGTCTGTCCAGAGAGTTGTGCATTAGGAAAAAGGTAGTTAATTTTTTTCCATAGGTAAGGAACAGGTAGATTTCTTATTTTCTTTTCTTTTTCTTTTTTTTTTTCAATACAAGCCAACACACACAGTCATACAGCACTAATGCCCCCTTTTTTTTGTCCTAGGATAGAAAATGAAAAAGCTTACAGTACCTCCGCCACAGCCTGGGCAAGACCCCCGTGCTACCGTGACAAGGTACACTCTTATGAATGATAGGGATTGGGGAAGAGGGAAAGAAGGGAAAGGGGAGGGAATGAGGCCTGGATACAGTCGTATTGTTTGGGGATCGTGGAGGCTGGGGAGGGGGGAAGGAATGGAGCGGGGGAAGATCTTCCCCCAGCCTTCCTATCAACCTGGGTCACATTATTCGTCCTTTGCTCTGTCTTTGTTAATTTTCTTCATTTTCATTCTTCTATTTTGAAACCATATTTTGACTTGTCTTTCGGTGAGGTTGAGGAGTCTTGCCACTTCATATCTGCGGTCCCTGGTGAGATACATATTAAACAAGAATTCCTTCTCCAGTTCTAGCGTTTGGTGCTTGGTGTAGGGACAGCGCTTTTTTCGGGTGGATCTTGCGTGCAGCCAGTTCGCAGCTGGGTTGTCTAGGGTGGGGGTGGAGGGGAATGGGAGAAGACAAGATAGCATGAGAAATTTTCCCCCCGTGGCGATTATAATAAGATAAGAATCTACAAGAAGAGCAGCAGTGCCCACCCAGCCTCACCCAATTTAGGGGTGGGGGGGCCTTTGGGGAAAATCCCGGGAGATCGAGGGTTAGAACGTTCCTTTCTTATTTCCCAAGACAGCGTGTGTGTGTGTGTGTGTGTGTGTGTGTGTGTGTGTGTGTGT
>NW_020954577.1:49744805-49751497 GCF_900497805.2 Vombatus ursinus | reverse complement strand
GTGTGTGTGTGTGTGTGTGTGTGTGTGTGTGTGTGTGTGTGTTGGGGTCAGACACAATGGAATAAAAAAACGGACGAACACATGAGGGTCACATACAATTTACATGTACCCAAGCCAAGTCCTCAGCCTCCGCCTCCTCTCTCCCTGGCCATTTTAGATTGATTACAGAATATAACTTTAAAATACACCTCCCCTCTCTCCATCCCAGAGGAAGCCACACCGAACTGTATTGGCATAGAAATACAAACCTCTCCTCAATTCCTCCTCCTCCTCTCTCTCTCTCTCTCTCTCTCTCTCTCTCTCTCTCTCTCTCTCTCTCTCTCTCTCTCTCTCTCTCTCCTCACTTTCTCCCTCTCCCTCTCTCTCCCTCCCCTCTTTATTTTGACCTTCCTGTGTGCTTTCCCTGAAAGACTGCATGACCCAAGACCACGTCTCTCCAGCTGACTGAATTCACCCCGGATTGCTTATGAAGCTTATTTGCATAGGCTGCCGCTGCTTGAGATTGAGTGTGCTGCGTTCTAGACAGTTTGTATAGCAGTCAGCTGAAGGCAATGAGTTTAGGTCGAGCGTGGTCTTTTCTCTCCCCCAGCCCAGGGTCCCCCCCCCCCCAGCTCAGACTGTTATTATTCCCGCTGCTGCTGGAGTTGTGGCCTTACATGTCTCACAAAAGAATATATTAGCATCCCGTGCTTTCGAAGAACCGGCCCAAAGTAACTTTCTCCCTAGAGTCCAGGGGGCATACCAAAAAGCCCTAAGGGGGGACGACGGGGATGTCCCGGTTTCGGTTATGTCCCCCTCCACCCCGTAGTCCCATACTCCACCCTACCTCTCTCCTCCCTTTGCCTCCCCCCTCCCCACGCCCTCCAGCACCACCCCCCTCCAGCCCAGTTCTGGATTTGGGGAAGGGGGCGGAGAGGAAAGGGAGTGTTTCATCCGTTCAATTTACACTAGCAAGTCCTGACTTCTGCCTCCTAGTGGGGGTGGGAATGAGGGGATGTCTGGACAGGTAGAAGGTGGGGAGAGAGGCACTGAGAGACAGAGAGAACGAAAGAGACGGAGTCAGAGAGGGATAGAGAAAGAGGAGAGGAAAGGGGAGGGAAGGAGACAGGAGAGGGCAGGACAGGACAAGAGAGGAGAGAAAAGGCAAAGAAGGGATAGAGGGGTGGAGAAAAAGAGAGGAAGAAGAGAGAGGTCCAGCGCAAGCAGGAGCAGCTCTCAGTCTTGGCAGCGGGCAGGTCCGGGCAGGAGGCGGGCAGCGAGGGGTGGCCGAGGTGACAGCGGCGGTGCAGGGGTGGAAGGGTGTCCGCTCGGACACTTACTCGGATCGATGGGTGGTTTGTCCCCGCTGGCCTCACTGTCTCCATTGTTTTCCGAGAACGCACCTTCGCTGGGCTGCTTATCCCTATCAACTGGAGGAGAACCACAAGCATAGTCAGACAGAGACAAAGTGTGAGTGTCAAACGTGGTACAGTCACCCCTTCTGGCCGAGAGCGGTTCAGGTTTAATGCCGTAATGCCTGCTGGAAGGCAAACCCGGGAAGGACAGAGAGCCTGGCATGGGCTCCAGCCAGGAACGCATGTACCTGCCGTCAGGGGCCGCCGCTACGGGCGCCTGGTGATGCACATAGGGGTGGTACACGGCGGGCACATTGTTGGCGCTCGGCGGGTGCACCGGGTTCCAGGAAGTGCCGAACACCGACGCCTTCGACTGGAAGCTGCACGGGCTGAAGTCCGGGTGCTCCCCCAACGCCGGCTGCCTGGCGGGCTGCGCCAGGGCGCCGGGGCCGTAGCGGGCCGGCACCAGCTCTTCGCTCTCGTGAAGCAGGAACGAGTCCACGTAGTAATTGCTCAGGGTCCCCGAAGTCGACATGGCCCCGCGACGCCGCCGCCGACGCCGCCGCCGCCCCGACGCCGGACCTGCGGAAATTATGAAACTGCAGATTTCATGTAACAACTTGGTCCTACGGAGAAGTACAGTCACCTAATAAGTTGAAGGCTGCCCGTCACGCCATTGGCTGGCCGCGTCACGTGCCAGGCCAGCAGAACAATAAAGTATAAATCACTCCGCAGGCTATTAATGGGCCGGTGTTTTCCAGTCATAATTTTTATAGCAAAGCC
This sequence comes from Vombatus ursinus, assembly GCF_900497805.2. Taxonomy (NCBI): domain Eukaryota; kingdom Metazoa; phylum Chordata; class Mammalia; order Diprotodontia; family Vombatidae; genus Vombatus; species Vombatus ursinus. The sequence continues at coordinate 49,749,380 of NW_020954577.1, read as the reverse complement.
ATATGTTTTTATGCAAAGGGATATTTGAGTTCTACGATAAAGTTTGTTTTAATTGTGGCCAACGGAGATTAAAAGATCAGGTTGGGTCTGACTACCCCCTTTTTAAGCGGACTATTTTATATCACAATTAATCACGCCATCAGTGAGGCAGAGCTCCCTGAGAAAACCTGGGGAGCGGAGACCTCCACATAAAATTATACAATAATTGAAGCCATAAAAAAGCAAAATCGCATTCTCGCTGTACTGTATTTAAATATATATTTATGATATTTCATAAGGAGTTATTGTTGCGAGAGCCACGGGGCTGGTAGGAAGTCGGGAAGGAAAGGCATATTCATTTGGTTCGCCGTGTCTCCCCGTAGTAAAAATTTACGAGTGCTCGGAAAGGTTAAATTATACTATTGTATTTGGTTTGGGAGCTCACTGTAAATAACCGCGCTGCGCCGGGGCCGGGGCCGGGGCCGGGGCCGGAGCCTCCGGCCGAAAGTCAAAGGCGCCGCTGAGCAGCCGTCCGCCCCGACTGCTTCCCGCCCGGCCCCGACGCCCAGCGCCCCTGCCCCGGGACGGATCCCGGGGCCCGGGGTGCCTTGATCCGAAGGAAAGCTGGAGTTTTCTTGGGGCGCCCCCAGCCGCCCTCCGGCATCTCCCTCGCGTGCCCCGAGGATGTGGACTGGGGCTGCTCAGGACGCTCAGGCTGCAGACGCCTCTTCTCCCACCCTGCCCCCCTCATGCTAGCTATTGTGCTCAGGACGCATCCCAGCAAAGGAGGCTCGAGCCCGGAAAGCATCTCCAGCCGCCGCACTCGAGTGTCCACAGATTTCCTCTCCGGGCGTTAGCCTTTTTCTCTATCACACACGCCAACCTTCACTGACACGGACACAGACGCGCGCGAGCACACACGCGAGCACACACACACACACACACACACACACGCCACCGCCTGCTCCTCTCTGGCCCTGGGGAAAAAAGCTCACTGGCCTAAATTTGGGGAAGAACGGCTTTCGTGGGTACCAGCTTCTACCTCCAGCGGGCACCCGGGCAGACTCTGAGAAGCCTCAGTGGAGCTGTTGGGATGGGGCAGGTCCGAGATCGAGTCTTGGGTCCTCGGCCCAACGCTGAGCCCCGAGTGCGGCCCCAATGCTGGCAAAGGACTCTGTCCCGAGCTAGGATTCCTCTGGCAAGCTCTCCGCAGGGCCGAGCACCCGGGAAGAGAATTGCCCGCAGCCCAGGCCTGGGAAGGGGAAAGTGTTTACCAAAGGCAAGGGAGTGTTGAAAGCTGCACCCCAGCAACAGAAAACGCTCCTCAATCTTTCCTTCCTCTTTCCCTCCTTCCTCGACCCATTGCCATGTGAAAGCAGAGGAATTCTCTGTGCGGGTATCGGGGGAACCCCGATGCAGTAGGTCACAGGCCCTAGGTCCGGGGAAGAAATGTTTGTTTATTAATTTACTGAACGCCCCTAGTCTACTGGATTCACACACCCGATACCCAAACTGAGCGGAGGGTTACAGTCTCTCAGTAAAAACAAGGGAGCTATCCCTCAGCTCAAGTCCAGTGTTAGGAATTAACGTAAAGGTCTAGCATTGAGGAGGGGGAGAATGGGACTTTTGACTTGAATCTGTTCTTCCTTTGCTTTCCTTGGGAAGGGCCTCTTTACCCCCCCCAACCATTGCCAGGGGAACTGGAGGGGGGGGGGGCAGGCCGCCTCCCTGTTAATTTGAAAAACCCAATCCTAAGTAGAAAGCAGCGAGGATTTGCAACTGAGTAGTAATTAAATTCACGTGTGAATATTCCGCACTCAAAAGCATGTTTCTCATTAGCTTTACATCTCTGTTGGCTCTTTCCTCTCTCCCCCTCCTTTTTTTTTCTCCCTTTTCCTCCTGTTCAAGTTTTCTCAATAGCTACAACAGAAATCTCAGAAAGATCCTATTTTTTTTCTCCCAGTTCCACGGCTGATTCGGAGTGATAAGAAGCTGTGAGGGTCTTATCTCTTTGAGGCAGTAGGGGAACCGGCAAGATGCAGCAGCTCGAAGGAGGCCGGCCCACTGGCTTCCTAAAAAAAATATGGAATGGACGTGAATGAAGTTAGGTACACAATGACCTCCAACTTAGCCCTCGTCCGTCCTCTTGCTTACGTCCAGGGCTAGCCTTCGGGGAACCCTGATTTTATCCTCTTTCTTTCTTTTTGTTAATTGTCTCCTCATAAACAAAGGACGGACAAGGGGTCTGGCATAGTCTTCTGGCATCGTTCTGAGGCTGCTGGTCCTTGAGATCAATTTTGTTCGTTGTAAACCCCTCAGACTTAGCTGAGAATAATAGACTTTACTGTCTCCGAACCGAGGCAATCGCAGTCGGTCCTTTCTCAGCTTCAACCTAGAGAAAACTCTTCATAGTGATAATAGTAATAATCATCATCATCACAACAACAATAACAAACAAACAAAAAAAAGAAAGAAAAAGATTGTTCTCTCAAACTGCCTAGGTATTCCTAACCTGAGCCCTAGTTAAATAATTGATACTCGGCGAATTGAAAGAGGTTGAGAAGGAATATTTCCCAACCATATTTGAAGGAGAGGTCAATGAACTGGCCTAGGTTTTTATTTTGAATGTGAAAGCAACGGTTGGGTTTTTTTGTTTGTGTCAGAGGAAAAATACCCTAGCTCCAGCCCAATAAGCTAGTGTAATTAAAAACCACTCTCCTCCTTGCATATAATTCTTCTTTAAGGGTATTGCATAGCAAATGAATTGAATTGTAGACGCCGCCACCGCGCCAGGCTCTCTAACGACCCTCCGTAGACCACGAGCACCAGAGGTTAATCTAACACTCGAAGTGGCCTTCAGAGCAAACTGAGAGGCCGCAGGTTGGAAAAGGACTTCAATCTGGTTTTTCCTTATTAAAGGGGGAAAAAAAAAAAAAGGAGACCAGAGCCAGGTTGGTCCAAAAGGCTGGAAGGGAGAGTGGCTATTTTTCCCTGATTTCGGCACCGTGTGGGACGCAAGGGGCCTTTCTGTTGTTGCAAGCCCTGCTCCCGGGCGAAGTGACCCCTGCCTCAGAATATACTCCACCTGGGGACAGGCACTCAACTTTGAGCTGTCTTCCCTGGAGTTTTGTGGGTCCCCTCGACTCCCACCCTGGATTACTTTAAACTTCCTGAATCTGGGAATTGGCCTTTCCGAAGCTCCCCGATTCTCCTTCCAGGTTCCTGACTCTTAAACAAAATTCATTGGGCAAAGAGGTGCATTTAAAGTAGTAGATACATAAATATTTATTCCAATGACCTGGGACTGCATTTCCCCAGCGGGTCGCATTTTCTGCATACACACACGGTCTCCTAACTTAGCCAGAAGAAGGATCGTGGCAAAACTCTGCCCTAGAGCCAGATGCAGAAGCTATCTCCCGGCTTGGCTTCTGCCGGGTTTTCTCGGAGACTTCGCCCAGCAGAGTTTCCAGCCAACTCAGTCAGTCTCAGCCCCTGGCACAGAGCGAGGGAGCGGCGTGCCCCCGGATCCACAAGATCAGCCTGCAGAACCCCTCTGGTCCCTCTTGGCTTCCCGCCAGCCCTCATCTTTCCCGGGTTCCCGGGTTCCTGGTTCTTGCTCTGTATCCACGTAACAAAGCCTGGAGTGTGGGGCTCCCTGCGACAGACCCAGCGAGGTCGCTGTTGCTCAGTCCGCCTCAAAGGAATGCAGGCGCCTGGCCGCTGCCTAATCGTGATCGTAACCGAGGCCTTGCGAACACTACCAAGCCAAAATGGAATATATGCCTCAATTTTCTCCTCTCCTCGGGACCCCATTACTTCCCGAGTCAGGCAGTAGAGATCTCAGTTTCTCTAGGCTTTCCCCCAAACCTAACCGCAACATTTGAACAGGAGGACTAAAAAGAATCCGCAGTTAGCCCACAAACCAGGCCTGTGCCCCAAAGTCCAAAATGAAAGGTGGAAAGAGAAAATGTAGGAAAGAGAGAATAAGGCAATAGAGAGAAGGAAAGAGAGAGGAAAAAAGAGAAAGGCAGGGAGAAAGAGGGAGAGAGGGGAGAGAGAGAGAGAGAGAGAGAGAGAGAGAGAGAGAGAGAGAGAGAGAGAGAGAGAGAGAGAAAGAAGATTCTCCTGTATTCAAAGTATTCTGTGAGTCTAGAGTTCCTCAAAGTTATAGATCACAGGCCCCTACAATATATCTGCTTTTACTAGTGAGTCAAAGGATACAATTAGTAAACGAAGTCATTTAATGAAATAGCATAGTAAGAAAAGTATCAACAAACATTTCCCCTAAGCCTATGGTATACTCTCCCACAAATATTTATACCATTTTACACATGGTAAACACTTGTAAAGAGGCATACATACAGGGAACTAGGGTACATATCATGGAGGATCTCACACATAGAGAGTGTGTATTGCCAGGACACACACAGAGGAACAATTCATACCTGTGACACTACAGAGTCTCCAATATCTTCAATTAATATCATCTTGGGGCAGCTAGGTGGCATAGGGGATAGAATGCCAAGCCTGCAGTCAAGAAGTCTCATCCTCATGAATTCAAATCTGGCCTCAGACACTTACTAGCTGTGTGACTCT
>NW_020954577.1:49734871-49744705 GCF_900497805.2 Vombatus ursinus | reverse complement strand
TAATTCTTTCCTGGGTACAGGAGACTTTGGGCTTTTACGCGCAAAGCAAGGACAGCTGAAAAGCGGGTCCAAGCACCAGACGCCCCCATTCCTCCGCAAACCGCACCTGACCTTGAATGGCCCCTAGCCGAGAAATTCCTACCACGCCCCCGCCACTACCAAGCGAGCTAACCTGACCATACCTGCTCCCAGATAGGGAGGGGGAAAGGGAGGAGCAAGGGATGGGAAGAGATGCGAAGGAGAAAAGGGAGGAGGAGGACTGGGTGCTTGCTCCTCGGTCCGCGCACTCCCCGGATCCGGGAAGGTCAGGCGGCGGCGAGGCACTGTGCTCCGAGAGGAAGTAGTGGCATTTGGACGTGACGCCTAGTTAGAGGTCCGTCCACGGCCTCTGTCTTCGGCCCCCTGCCCACCGGCTCTCTATACCTGGTGACGAATTCAACTGAAGTAATGAAGGCAGTATCGTGCTGTCGAGAGAAAGGTGGAGCCCCAACAACAGGAAACTACCTAAATCACAGACCAGTTCTGCTGCTCCCCCAAGGCCCGGCTCCTTATGTAGGGATTCCTCTAGAGAGAGAAAAACAAAATCAGGTCAAACCCTAGACCAAGGCGCCGCCGCTCCAACCTGCCCGGGGCCGCCGCCGCGTCACCGCCACCGCTGCAGTCTTATGACTGCTTAAAATGGGAAAAGGAAAAGAAAAGAGAGAGAAGGGAGGGCGAGAGGGACAGAGGGATAGGGTGGGAGGAGGGAAAGGAAGAAGAGGGAGAAAGAGAGCGAGAACGAGCAAGAGAGAAGAAAGAAAATGTGTGTGTGTGTGTGAGAGAGAGAGAGAGGGAGGGAGGGAGGGAGGGAGGGAGAGGGAGAGGGAGAGAGAGGGAGAGGGAGAGAGAGAGAGATCTGGTGTGTGCGTTTGTTTTTCCCAAACCTTCAAGTAGGGCGAATCGTGGAGAAAAGGGGAGGGCGTTAATGGGTCTACCATAAAGCCCTAAAGGACTGAGCTGAGCATCGGGTTCAAAGTCTGTCCTGGAGGAGCTTTGGCCCAGCGGCTTGGACTAGCCAAGCCTCCCGGGACTGTCCCTCACTTCCTTCTCCCCCTCCTCTTCCTCTTCTCTTCAAACACTCCCCCAGCGCCCTCTCGGTGTCGTCCCTCCCCCCCCCCCCCCACTCCCACCTTAATTTGGCAGGGCAAAAGCCTCCTTGCCTCGCCAGGTTGGAGCAACAAAGTAAACAGAAGGCCTGGAGTGGGAGTGGGGGTGGGAGAAGGTGAAGGGGGAGGGCAATCACAATTGAGAGGAGCTTGTGGGGAGGGCGAGTTGGGCTTGAGGCACCCCTATCTCTAGCCATCCTCCATCTCCCTTGTAGGGCTCACCTTCCCAGCAGCTCCTGGGGCATCCGAGGGTTGTGGGTGGCACCTATGGCCTGCTTCCTGCCTAGGAAGAGACCTCGATTCATTGAGACTGGGTGTCGGCCGCAAAACAAAACAAAACAAAAAAAAAAAATCGATCTCTGATCCATTCTTTCCCCTCCAGAAATACTCTGTGGCTTCCTCTGTCTATGCAGCTCCTCACTCGACTGAAACCACTCGCTCGTCCAAGTCAGCAACAATCCAGATATACTAGCAAGTCATAAAAAAAGGAACAAAAGCCCACAAACCTTAGAGCCGCATTGCTCTACGGCCGAGACAAATTACGACTGTCTAGGTAATATTTAAATGGATGCCTCGAGTAATTGCAGGGAGCCCAGGCACTATTCCTGTTGTAAAAGTTGGGGACGAGATAAAGTGGGTGGTGAAGATAAACAATCACAAAAGAGGTAAAATTAAAAGGCTTCATTCCACAGCTTTTATTCTTCTATATAAGAACATAAACATTGTCCTTTTTTTTTTCACGCACAGCAGCATTACAATATTAATTTATTCTGATTTAAGGTAAGAAGTAAATAGAGCTAGGACTAACATTTATAATAACGATAGAATGCATTTGCTTAAAACAGTATTGGCAATTCTTTAATAATAGACATTTATACAGATTTGTATTTAGACTTCTCTGTGTTTCTGCACCTACAGGTTTGACCCTTTTATGCATGTAACTTCACAGTATAAAGGAAATCCGAACAATGCCTCCCTTTCTCTCTTCTACCCCCTCTGCTAGAGTCCTCTGAAGGGTCCCATGAATTTCAGTGAGCAAAATAAAAGCGAAATTTACTCCCCCCCCCCTCCTCATAAGGCAGGGAGAATTGTGTGTGCTTGTCATGTGCTACCAGTGGTAACATTACTTAGAGACAAAAATCCACTAATTCCACATAATATAATAAGCAAAACTACATTAGGTCACTATCTACAACAGGGAAGATAGCGGGAGTCAGAGGTAAGTGTGAACATTTAATACCAGAGCAGCACAAGACCTTCATGGAGCCAAGAGAGGTCTCCCTTTCCTGCTCAGTTTTTAAAGCTGTGATAGTTTGCAGAGAAAAGAGAGAAGAAAACTCTCTCTCTCCCTCATTCTCCCTCTCTCCATCTTTCCCTCCTCTCTCCCCCAAGACAATGTCATGTCCTTGTTTTCACCCTGCGTGTTCGAGGTGGTGAAGGCCTTCCCTTCGAAAGGAAAGAAACTAGGAACTTGAAGGCAAAGAAACAGTCTCTCTCTCACACACACACCGCCACCCCAGCTTTGACCTGAACGCGGCCAAAATGGAAAGCCTCGACTACTCACCCATCACCTCCCCATAGACACCTTAGCGCTTACAATGTCGCCAGAATCGCCTGGACTCGGAGACTGGCTAGACACGCACTGCCCTCTGAGAGACGACACTTGGCTCATGGAAGGAGTGGGGAACCAGGGAGGCGAGCAAGCTCAGCCCAAGACGTCGCTTGATGTGACAGCCCGTTTTGTTTGTTTGTTTGTTTGGAGGCATGGCTCCCCCTCCCCATTCACCCCTAGAAAACAAGACAAACAAACCAAACACTCCCCACCCAATCCCGCCTTGCAAAGCTGCTATGGATAGATGGAGAATAGAGAAAGGGGTGGGGGAAAAAACAACAGCAACAACTCGTGACTCCGGGTGATACAGGTGCGAATCTCTAGCGCCTAGGAACAAGGGTTACTGGCTCTTTTCACCGTCAAAACGTGGTGTCGTTTGGAGGTTCATCAAGAAAAGTTAAAGTTGGCTGTGAGCTCTCGGATTCTGTTTTCACGGTTCATTTTCTTCAGTTTCATCCGTCGGTTCTGAAACCAGATCTTAACCTGTCTGTCTGTGAGATGGACGCTGCGGCTGATCTCTAGGCGCCGCTCTCGAGTTAGGTACATGTTGAAAAGAAATTCCTTCTCCAGCTCCAAAGTCTGGTGCTTAGTGTAGGGGCATCGCTTCTTCCGGCCGCTCTTTGCAGTGAGCCAGTTAGCTGCGTTCTCACCTTTGGCGTTGCCTGGGGTCGAAGAAGAGAAAGCAGGGAAGAGAAAGAAGGGGAGGGAAAAGTAGAGGAAGGAACAAGAGAAGAGGAAGGCAAGTTACAGCGAGGCCCTCATTAGAGCACAGCACATCGAGGACTGTGGCTGGCAGGAGGCGCCGGCTCTGACTCAGGCTCCCGGGGAGCCCTCGGGCTTCTTTGGCCCAGGACGTTGTTGAAAGGCCTTTCCCGCACATCGTCCCTAATGGACCCCAGACTGTGGAAAGGGAGGGGGGGAGGGCTGAAAGCTAAAGAGAGAAAGGGGTTCAAATCTCCCCTTTGGTCATGCCGAGGAGGGGGGCAACTTCATTAAAAGACATTTTCTAAAGGCCTCCTGCTTCTCTCTTTCCCCTTAAGAACACCCCACACTCCCCCAAATTGCGTTTTAATTGGTTTTCCAAACACCTGTTTTCACACAAAGGGAACTAGCGGGGAGGGCGCAGAGGAGAGCTTGGAAGCGAATGCTGGGCACAGGGAGAAGGGCGGCCGTATATCTTGAACTTAACGCCTTTCTTTGCCTTTCCTTCCCCTTCGCAGACAAGCATTTCCTTTGCCCCCCTGAGCTTGGGGGCAGGGAGTTCCATTATTGCCCAAGGGTCAGCAGAGGAAAGGCTTGGGGGAGGGGACCTTGGCTGCTGCCCCAACCGGTCTCTACTGGACTGAGGATGGGCGTGGGGATGGTGGGAGACGGTTGAATTTGTGCCAAAAGGAAAGAGGAAAAACAATCAATTGGGTGTCATCCCTAACCCCCAGCCAAGAATATAAGAACTTGGGGAATTTCAAGGTAAAAGGGGGGGGGGAAGCCCTACTATGCTATGACTCCAAGCTCTAGGTCTGGGGTAGGCTGGACTGGGCTGGGGGTGTCAGAAGAAATTCCCTGCAACTGCTCCTTGGAAGGAGGATCTCTTAGCGACTGTGACTTTGCAAAAGACATTTGGGATCGTAAACTACAACTTCCCCGTTAATAGGGCTTATTTATTGGCGCCGGCGGCTGATTATTTTGGAAGCTTTACAAACAGCCTTGTTATCTGCGAACCACCTTCTCCTCGCTGGGGGGGGGGGGGGGGGGGGGGGGGGGCAATTGGGCTAGGGATTCTGACAAGGAGGAAGAGGATGGTAAGGAGGAGGTGGTGGAGGGGAGTTGCTCCCTGGCCTGCTGGTCTTGATCACCTCCAACCTAGCTAGCCTGGTGAACGAGCCTGGGGCTAGAGAGCAGAGGCAGGGTGTAGGCAGCGATCTAAGCCGGACATTAATTTTTACTGCGTCCCCACGCCCAAATATTAAAAAAAAAAAAAAATGCTAAACCAAGCTCACAAGGTCAGCTGGAGTGGAGCTGCGTCCCAGACCGAGCCTGCCGGCTGCTGGGTTCCCTCTTCTCTCCTCGGGGTTCCTTGCCGGCTCTCTGCTATTTCGGGGGCTCTCTACCTCCGACTTTCTGGTCTCTCCCTTCTCTCTTTTTCTTCCCCTCCCTCCCTTCCTCTCTGTCCTCTTGTTTCGTTCCTTCTCTCCTCATTCTTTCCTGGTCTTTCTGTAACTGGCTTTCTCTCTCGTTCCTGCTCCCTCTCGGCAGGTTCGTGGCTTAAGCACACTTACCTATGGGGTCTTTCTCCGGAGAGGGCTTGCTGCTCTCCGAGGGAGCGGGGGACAGTTCCTCGGCGGCGGAGGACGACGCTTGTGTGTCTTCCTCCGCAGCCTGGGATCCACAAGCTAAGGCCGTGGGCGGAGGTGACTCGAGGGAGCTCTCCTTCCTGCCTGTCTCAGCCGAGACCGAAGCGAGAGCGGGCGGCGAGTCGAAGCGAACTTGGGGTTGCTGGGGGAACGGGGAGGCGCCCAGCTGAGTCCCCGATGCTGCTGCGGCCACCGCCGCTGCCGCCGCGCTATAGCTCTTCGAGCTGCCGGTGCCATAGGCTTGAGACAAGCGGAAATAGCCCGGGACCGGCACGCCGCCGCCCCCGCCCCCGCCGCCGCCGCTGCTGTTGAGGACGCAGACCTCGGGAGGGCCCCGCTGGGGAAAGGAGGCTAGCTCTGGGGCCGTTGAACTTTTGGGGCATTTGTCGGAATCATAGAGACAATAGGAGTTTTCCTCTTTGATGTTCTGAGCGAAGGAGCAAGAGGTCGCTGGCTGCTGTGGCTGTTGCGGCTGCTGCTGGTGGTGGTGATGATTCTGGGGCTGTTGCTGGTTCTGGGACTGTTGCTGCTGGTTCTGCTGGGGCTGCGGCTGGTGATTCGGGGGCTGCGGACCATCCGGCTGCTCCATTCGGCACGACCTGGGGCCGTCTAGCCAGACCTCCATGCCTGACATGTAAGGGTGAGACGAGGGCACCATGCCCCCCGGAGAGCCTCCACCTTCATTGCGTTTGCTCAGCACCGGGAAAAGCCCGCAGCTTTGCAGACCGTAGGACAGCTCGGACGCCTGTGGCAGGTAGTGAGGGTAATAGCCGCCTCCTCCTCCTCCTCCTCCTCCGCCGCCGCCGCCGCCGCCGCCGCCGCCACCTCCACCTCCTTCCCCTCTGCCCGAGCTGATCAGCGAATCCACCAGAAAAGAGTTCGCGGCCGGGCTCTCGGAGCATGACATTGCTGTGGGATAATTTGGCGAAGGGAGCAGATAGCCCTTTCTGGCTGACATTTCTTGTACAAAACATGCTGAATAGGGTTAGAGATCCCCCCGCACCTCGGCGAGCTACCGCAGCCAATGAAGAGCCAGGGTTTCCCAGCGACCCCTCCCAGTTTGGTTTCGTAGGCGCTGTGCTGCTCTCAGGTCGACCTCTGAATTGAGAATTTATATAAATATGTAATGTATATTGATGGGCCCGGAGACACACTCCCCAACACCTAGGGCTGGGGCTCAGGACTGGGGGCGCGATCTTGACCGGGATTTTGGACTAATCACCAGAGCCCTCAGTCCCCAAGTCATGCACCCCATTTTCATGGCGGGAGGGGGGAACTAAGCTCATCTCTGTAGCGCTCCTGGGCCCTGATATCAGATAGTAAACAAGTGGGGTGTTTATGACGCCTCCGACATAGCGCTATCCGGGAGCCCGAGTCTGCCCTTGGCTTGTTCCAAAAGCCTCTCTCTGGATAACGCATGTACATGAGCTGACTTAAGTAAAACTACATACACACGTCTCTTGCTCCCCCTCTCTTTTTCAAATTTTGATTTGGGGCGGAGGGTGGCGGGAAGGTCAGTGGCCTCCCAGTATCTTTTAGCCCTGCTATTTTTCTCTCTGCCCAGTTTAGGGGGCAAAAGAGATCTTGGCCGGGATCTGGCGTTAAATTCTTGAAGAGTTAGTTGTCCCCAGAGAATAAGGCTAGCCTGGGATCCCAAGTGTCAGTTCTGGTCCAAAGCAGGCTCTCAGCTTCAGCTGAGAACCCAGGCAGCTCGGGCAGGGCTCCGAAGAGGAGTAAGGCGAAGCGCCTCGGGCCAAGGCAACGAGCTGGACGGAGAACTAACGAAGAGGGAACGAAAGAGAAAGGATCCTGGAGGGCCAGCCGCCCAGAGAACGAGCACACCTCTCCCGCACACAAGGGGTTCCGGCTGGCTCCCTGCCCCGCTAGCTCTCCTGCCCTCGTTTTGGTTTCTCTTGTAAGTGAGGTAGGCGCTGCGACTTATCTCCCTGCTCTCGGATCCAACCACAGCGTCTAGGTCTACGCCGCACTCGGTCTGTTTCCTAACCTTAGCGGCTACTCCGCTTCCTCTCTGGCTGTGTTTGCTTCAGTCTGTTGACTGTGGTTGTTATTGTTATTTCAAGAATCTATTTAGCACAGTGTATGCAAACGATCTCTGTGATTTCTAGCCCTTCTAGATCTGACATTCTGGGATTGGGGACTTTTAAAAGGTCTACCTCGAAATCCCACAGAAGGCAGCATTGAGTACCTGGGCCTGGGAACGAAAGCCTGGAAGGAAAGGCCAGGGCCTAGCTTCTTCCCGGCTTTGGCATTGGATAAGCAGACTGGAGACTTCTCTCTTTCCCCGCTTTTTCGGTTTCAAGCAGAGTAGACAGAGGGAGGCTAGGGAGCCGGGACCAGTGCTGTCTTGCTCACGAAGGTAGCACAGTGTGATTCTCTTTCCTAACAAATCTAAGAATTCTTAGATCATTGGGAAGCCTCCTAGAGCCCATCTCCGCGGATAGAAAATCAATTTTCCCAAATAAAACCAAACTCAAATTCTACTTCTTTCTTCCCTCCCCCCCAACAACATTCTTATCCACAGGCTGCTCCTTCCCCACCAGCTCAACACTTCAGAGGGAGCAAAGAGGGTATAAGGGATGTGGGGAAGGGACGAAAGAGAAGCGGGATCGAGAAGAGGGAGGAAACACGGCCGCCCAGGCTCTGAACGCAGTCCTCTTCCCCTGCCTTTAGCCTTGGCTTTCACACAATCTCGGAGGATCTGACAAGAATCAGTGTCACTGCTAGGCCCCCCCTTCCTGCTTCTTGGTTTCCCCCTCCCCTCTATCCTCCTCCATCTCCCCCCTCCCCTCCAAACCGCATCGATCTGTCAGCCATGTGAATATTTTAACATGGGTCTCAGTTGAGGAAATTCCCTTCCAGGTTGTGACAGACTCCAGGACAAGTTATTGGGGAGTGGGCCGGTCAGGCAGCAGGGCAATCGGGATGACTTTCCATAGGAGGGGCCGTCCCTCAGCCTCCTCTCTCTCCTTCCTCATCTTGGAGGGTCCCTCCTTGCCAACTGTAAATGCCAGGGTATGGGAGAGGTTGTCACAACTTTCCCTAGCCCCATAAAAAGTTTATGGAAAGGCGACGTTCTCCGGGTGTAATCAAATGGACCCCAGGAAGTGGCTGTCTTTATAACAGGGATCGAGGACCAGGCCCAGGCATCCGGCGTAGGTTCTGTGTCTTCACTGGCCTCCCTGCTTATCCTCGCTATTTCCTGAGTCTCCCTCTCTTTCCCACCACCCCCAACTCCTTGCTCAGTGTTCCCAGAAAATCCCCCCTCCAGCCCATACCTCCTGCCGGCTCAACCCCCACCCCCACCCCCCACCCCCATTTGCTGGCTGACCTACAAGGCTCCTCATGCGCCGGAGTACTCTCAGTGCAATGAAACTCGAGCCTTCGGCCCACGCTCCAGATCCTTTCTCAGCCCACAGCAGGTATAAAGCTGGGCTCCCTGGGGCAGGTTTCTCCCAGCTCCTCTTGGCTTGCCTGGCCACGGCCAAAGGAAGGCCTGAGCCCCGGCCTCACCCAGGGCCCTTTGCCGACATGCAGAGCGTCTCTGGGAGGGAGGCCCTCAGAGCGGCCAAGGCCAGAGGCGAGAGGGGCCCCCATCAGCCACAGCTCCTAGGCTAGCCAGAGGAGAAGTGGGATAGGGATCTGGCCTGCCGGACCAGGCCCTGTGCTTCTCTCCTCCTGTCTACTCGAGAAGTGCAGAAACCTAAGATCTGGCCCAGTCCCAGACAGAGGCGCCCCCCTCCCGCAGCACCCCTCCTCCCCTTTCCTTCCAGTTCGCCAGTCCCCGTGTTTTATCCGATACACTTCATCTGCCAGGCGGTGGATGCTGCAGCCGGACCCAGGAAAGGGTTCAAGGAGAAGAAAAAGGAGGAGGGCAGGGAGGAAGAAGGCAAAGAAAAAGAACGGGTAGGCCGGGGCCTCTCTGCCTGGAGCAGGGGCTAAGGCAGGAGCTGGGGCTGGGCCACTAAGGGTCAGTTTCCTGGGTCTGGAGAGGGAGATCATGAACCCGCTGCCGCCGCCTGTTAACTGTCTTGCGGCTTTCCTCGATAGTCCACAAGGCCAAGGCAAACGGCAGCCAGGTTCATCCTAGGTGGCCGAGGTAAACCCGCCACACACGTTTCTTGCGGGATTTAGGTGGTGCCCCTACCCGCACTCCCAGGACCTGGTGAGTCGACTCCTTGCCCAGGTGCTACATCCCACGACTCCTTGCCCTCGCCAGATCACTTGCTGACTGCCGCTTGGGCCAGCCTACCCCCGGCCACGCTGGGCGCTGGGAAATGAATGGGAAAATTAAAAAGACCCACGGGGTCAAAGAATTGGATGTGTGGGACCTGTGTGCACCCTGCTCATCTCCAGGGGCAAATAACCCTGGGTCCTCAAGGTTAGGGACAGCGCCTATTCAGCGGCACTGAAGTGGGCAAAGAACATGGGCAGCTAGGAGGGCACAGACCTCCCTCCTCATCCTTGCAGTGCGAGGCTGTTAAATGCATCAACTGAAGGCGCTGAGGTTCCCCTCAGCTCGATAATCTTTGGGTAAACCGAAATTCACTAACTCTCAGAGCAAATCTGCCTTTTTATTTTTTTAATGCTGAGTAGTAAATGCTGAAAATCTGTTTTTTTGAGTGTGGGCTTTTCCTGCTCTTGGGCGAAGCGCCTCCTCAGGAAGAGAGAGAGAGAGAGAGAGAGAGAGAGAGAGAGAGAGAGAGAG
>NW_020954577.1:49707641-49734771 GCF_900497805.2 Vombatus ursinus | reverse complement strand
AGAGACAATCCCCAAGGCCACCACTGTCCTTAGCGAGCTCCCCCTAAAACAAAATGGCATAAGCTCCCCTATTTCAGAGTTCTCTGTCTGTCACTTGTCAGGACCCTGTGGAAGAGCCAAATGGGTTTTTGGTCTGGATCGGTTCCAAAGTAGGCGGCTCCCCGCCACCCCCTCCTCACTGCAGCCGAGTACCAACAGAGGGGACGAATGACAGGCTCGCTCATTTTTATCTTTACTAAAATATTTTCGTGCTGGGTAAAGCGGGCCCAGCCGGGAGGGCAAGAAATTCCCTGCAAATGAACAAATGATACAATGTAACCGTGACTCCAACAAGGTAGAAGCTTTTAGATCTTTCCCTTGGCCTTGTGTGCGTTTGCATTGTAATCAATGTATTGGATGTATCGCATTGTAATCAATATGTTGGATACAGTTTTTTTCTTTTCTCTCCAATACAACGTAGTACCTCATTATTTATATCAGAATGAAATAGGAGGTCCAGTCCCGTCCCAGACGCGAGATATAAGTGAGCATGTTATATTCTCTATAGATATAACTACATTTATTATTGACTTTAGAAGCATAGATTTTTCCAATTAAAAGGACCATACATCCCCTTTGTGCACACGGAACATACAGCCACATCTATTGAGGAACCAATACATTTGGGCATGTTGAGGATTACAAAACCCAGATTCCGCAGCTGCAGCGTAAGCTCAAGTTAAACACCGATTTCCACCCCACCCCCCCCATGACTATAAAGAAGGCTGCAGACCCGGACTCTATCCTAAGACCAAACTGGCTTTCACATGGAAATACGGTGGTGTTACCTTCATCAATAAAATATTCCCATATCCAAACATCTTTTCCCAACGTGTTTGGACAATTTGAGCAGAAACATCCATTTGGAGCTACGGCCCCTGTCACCTCGTTTCACTACTTTCCTCCCTTTCTTTCACTAACTCAAAATGCCTTTGACCCAAACGGATGCTTCCTCTGGATGCCTAAGCCCGCGCCCCGTGCCTCCCCCACGCCCAAGCCCTGATTCTACTAAAAAGTCCGGAATGGCCCTGATTGCTATCGGTGTCCCTGACTATATGAGAGAGGCCTGGCCACCACCTGGGAGCTTTGAGTCACCCTGGACATTTTCTACAGCCAGAGAAACGTCCCTTTGACCTTACTTTGAATTTTCCTTCCAAAATGAACCCTTGCATAGGATGAGAAATAATAAACTGTTATTGCATGGAGGAAGTTTGTTTTGTTTTGTTTTTAAATCTAGTTCCTAGGCTGATCCCATTGGTAAACAATTTGTATTTAAAGGACGAAAGAGTGGATGGTGGGACTCCCCGATTTTTCTCTAGCAGTATTGGGAAGTGGGATGTAAAGGCCTGCAAAAAATAAACACTATTTCCAAGATAGTCCCAGGTCGCCTAATCCACGAACTCTGGAATTCCGTCAATAGCTTTCCCAAGATTGCCGCACATATTTTAGAAGCATTTTTCTTCACCAATGACGTCTTTTTCGCGTTCATCTCCAATAAGGTTAACATTTCCAATTTAGCTGCCCTGAACCAAGCTGATAGATGCGCCCTTTGCTTTCAAGGATCTCTATCAAAAATTTGCTTTCTTCAGAGATCAGCCTCTTTAGCCATCCCTGGCTTTCCAGTGGCCTTTTCATACAATTCAGAGGTTGCCTGTCTTCTCTCCTGCCCTCTCTAAATGGCCCTTCACTCTCCTTGAAGGGGTAGGCCCAAGTACGAAATATGAAAGACCCTCCAGAACCCAGGAACCCAGTGAACCAGACTCAGAGTAAGGAAGTCACCCGAGGTCTCAGCCTCATTCGGTAGCACGGGATAGTGAAAGGATGACCCATTTCGGAAATTTAGAGAATGGAGGGAGAAAGTGAGTTAGGTCAGCTTTTCTCCCGTGATTGCATGCTTCAGAAACTGGGCCTGTTTTAGGAAGACAGCGAATAAGAATGAAACCAAAAAAAAAAGGAAAATACATAAATATATATGGAGAGAGAGAGACGGAGAGTGAGAAGGAGGGAGCGAGAGGGAGGGAGAGAGAGGACAACGTAGCCTAGAAAAATAGAAATTAATTATGTCTGTTTAAATCTAGTTTTATGAAAACCCTGACGGAGAGATTACATTATCAGAGTTCATGCACAATGCAAGCTTTTGAAAATCCGTATTTACCAGTACCTCTTCCCAATTCTGCTGGTGCAGAACTCTGAATCTGCTCGCTGCCCAGTGGCCTTCCCTCTTCAGAACAAAGGTCGCCCACTAGGCCAGCTTGCGAATTAGGGAGCAGCACTAGAATGGGGGGGACTAGCTGTCCTGCAGAATATACAGCAAAACATTCCAGCGAGGGATTGAGCCCTCTGATTCTGCCTGAGTTTAAGGCTGCAACCGGTAAAACTTTTAGAGGGAGAGACCTCGTCCGACAAAACACCACCCGCCACACACAACTGCAGCTCTACAAAAATGACCTTACTCCCTTACCACTTGCCCGCTTCTCCAGGCAGCTCCACCAAAGTTGTGACAGTAGAAACAAGACAGACAATTGCTTCTAAGGAGAACCCTGAGTTAAATCTCCAACTTTTCGAATGTGTCCGAGCTCCGTTTCTCTTGAGCCCCGGGGACCTTGAACCCAAAGCGTGGGCCGCAGGCGGGGTGGCCACCAGGCCTGACCAAACCCTCAGAGCCGTTTTCAAACGGACACCATCTGAGATTCGAACCTTCAAACTTGTGGGCACTTACCTTTTGTGGGGTTCCTAAGGCACTGTCCATCTCTTCCGCTGGCTCTCCCTTCCCGTCCTCTCGAGTGTATGGGAGGTGTATTTAAATGCGATTAACAATCTATCTCGAGGACCCCCTTTTGCGACTGGGAACAGGGGAAAGTGAGATAATTTAAACGTGCTTCTCCTAGGATCTGAAAGGAACAAAGGCCAAGCCAGCTTCTTGCAGGGCTCCGAGGCTCCCACGGCGGCGGCTTTGACATTGATCGGAAGCGCGCCACCTCGTGGTCGCCATTCGTCTAGGACTGAGCGCGAGTCCTCTGTTTTTAAAGACGGCTCCCTCTCATAAAGAGAAGCTGGCGAATGAGGCCAGACCGCTGCTATTCAGATCTAATTTTTACATCTAAGAAATTGCTTCAAAACCTCGGCTGGGTTTATAGCAGAGCATTCCAAATATGCAAATCGGCCGGTCACGGACGGGTTTATGACCACATTGTCACAGCAACCAAGAGGATGTGATTTTTATTGGGCCAGGAAATCAAATCCTCCGACCAGGGAGCAGCTCTAGGCCTCCACTCTCTCCAGCAACTTGCCGCGAATTTCAGTTAATTTTTAACTAGCAAGAAAAGGAAGTCCCTGCTTTCAGCCTGGAGGGCTCAGAGATTCCTCTCTCCTCTTCCCCTCCCCCCCCAGCCCCCCACACCCCCCCCCCAACCCCTGCCATTCCTCAGTATCCTGGCCTTTCTGTCTGTGAGTCTGTCTGCTTAATTTCCTTGCCAGGCATCTCTCTGTCCATCTGGCTGGCTTTTCAACCTGCATCCAGCAGGCCCTACCAGTCAGATAAACAAACAAACAGACACAGGCTCCCCTTCCTCACTCTCAGATTATATCCCTCTCCCCAGGGCCAGACGCCCGCCTGACTGGGTGGGTGGGTGGGGTTGAGGGGGTGGGGTGGTCAACAAAAGGTCCTGGCTGGTTCGCCCTTCACCTCAAGGTTACGGGTGATGTCCAAAGCAAGATAGAAGTTCAAAGCCAGCAAACAATAAGAAAAGTGGACTACTTTCTACCCCCCCCAAAAAATCCCCCAACAAAATGGAAAGGAATAAAAGGGAAAGGCTCCCTTGTATATCAATGGAGAGGAATCCCCCTTTGGAAAGATCCCCAAGAGCTACCCCCAGCCCAGTCCTTCTTCATTTTTCACACATTTTGTCTCCTGATGTACCTTTCCGGGCTAACTGATTGATGAAGATCCTGGACCAGCGCACCACAAACCTAATTCCCCACCACCCCATCCCTGGGCTTAGCTCAGAGAAGCTTGGGAAGGTGAGAAGAACAGAGTCTGTCCTGAAGACCCGCTCTGAGAAGCACCCCAACTCTTTGCTATTGGAGGCTAAAGTCAGGACTTTCTTTTAATCTGCTTTGGCCAAGGTGGTGGAGGCTCTGGGGACGGACTCTTAGCCTAGTGACCCCCATTAAGTTCCTACCCCTCCAACATCGATTTCCTTTGAACCTTTTCATCTGAAGCCTGGGGTACCCTTAGGATGAAGAAAGACAAACCGAACCAAATTCTCTCTAGTCAGTGGAGAGTGAGTGGGCTCAGTGTTTCTCTTTTTCCTTGTTCCCTATTTGTGGGTGATTTGATTTCAGGCATTTGGTGAGGGGAAGGAGTCAGGGAGAGGAATGTCACAAACCAGGATAAAAATGATCAAGTTTCTACTTTTTTTTTTATTTTCCTTGTGCCCCGTTGCAGTGTATACATGCAGCCCAATACCTTGGCATACGAAAAGAACACTGTACATACATAGAGACGATACATTTCTCAAAACAGTGATGGAATATGAAGATACTGCATCTCACTGAATCGTGGTAAGGCAGGACAAGGCCCCGTTTGGTAAGCTAACTGTCCCCCAATTCGTTTGTAGGTACCCCCGATTTTGCACAAGTTTGAAAAGCCCCTTCCTTCCCCTCTCCCCCCAAATTAAAACATGTAAAAAAAAGTATTCAAACAAAATAGGTTATGGTTTCTTTATTTACAAGTCTTGTAAAACACTGTTCCTGTATGAAACATACATTCAAAATTCTCACCAGTAAATTAACCTCGCCATGAACATCGCTCCCTTTGTAAACAGATATAGAACCTTAAATATTTTTTCATTCTTCCCTTTTCTTTAAATTGCATTTTTCTTCCATCGCTTTGGTTCCTGCAGGGAAATATATATATCTCTATAGACTATTTCTCTTTTAAAATAATTGCAAACAACTCTCCTTTCCTGGTGGATTTCGGGCAAAGCTTTTTAGGACACGGAGTGGTAGGAGGGACACACGAGCACGCACACACACACACACACACAGACACACACACACACACACACACACACACACACACACAACTGGAAGGGAGAAAACAGAACCAGAGTATTTACATTGTCTGCCTGCTCTGCCCGGTCGCGGAATTCCTGCCTCCCTCCCTCCCTCCCTTTGCAAACAACACTGGATGAAAGGGCTTTTAATGATCCAATGTCAGTGCATTGCACAAATCCACGTTTCAATTAAGTGTTGGGTGGGATTTGCCAAACTCGCTCTCCACAGGTATTTCCTGAAGAAAGTTTGGGGAGTCAGCAACAGCCTGCAAGGGGAGTTTGTCTTTTCTCTCCCTTCTCCCTCTGGTCCACTGTTGAAGTTCAGGGGCTCAGCCCGAGCCCCGGGAGGGCTCTCTCCAACGCGACTACTTCCCCGCTACAAAACCCAGAGTCTCTCCAGGTGGGCAGAGGGCTGGGGCTGCTGGGATAGCACTTGTTTGTTTTCCCAAAGGGATCGGGCGAGTCGGTACCTGAAATCTTTCAGAAACATTTCCAATGTTCCATCTCGTATGTCTCTTTTCGCATCGGCTGTTGGAGAGAGCACTGTTTGTCTTCCTTTCCATTGAGGGGAAGTGGGGACCCTGCTCTCACTGAACACTCCCCTTCTTCGGTCCCCTACCCCTTCTCCTCCCTCCTCCCAAAGTTTGCAGTTTGTTCGTGGTGGTGTGTTGTTGGTTTCCTGTTCTTGTTTTTGTTTTTTCCTTTCTAAGTTTGATTTCGCACTAGTCCTCGATGCATATTCTGGGTCTCGGACACTTCCATCCCAGATCAGCCATCCTGTACTGGGGCCCAAGCAAAGGGACCTACAGCTAGGTGTGGAGATCCCTTCCCTCTTTGTCCTATGCCTCCCTTTGGAAACTAAGGAGATAGTCTCCTCATAGCCCGGGTGCAGGGTCTGTCACAGTAAAAGGTAAAAGCTCCGCCCTGGGGCATGGAGTGACCAAAATACTCCGCGTAAGGGCCACAGGGGTCCCAATGGAATGGATTCCAGTTGATATGGGAATAGGACAATCCCATTGTCCTCCATAATAACGCCAAAACCCCACCGAGGGTCCAGGGCGCTGTTCTGGCGTGTGAACCCCACAGTTCCCTCTGTCTCTCGATTCTACACCTTCCTCCTGAAAAGTCACCGTGTGGCTTGACCTTGTCAAGGGCAAAATCTGAGTTTAATCTCCTCTTGAAAAAAAAAAAAGCCCCACGAACCCCCCAAGGCGGGACCGATTCTTAGAGTAGCGGGTTAGCCGAGTAGTACTGTAATCGGTCTCTGTTAATTTTTTTTTCTTTCATGCGTCTGTTCTGAAACCAGATTTTGACTTGGCGGTCGGTCAGGTTGAGCATTCGAGAGAGCTGGAGACGCTTCTCCTTATTAATATAGACACTGAAGAAGAATTCTCTCTCTAGTTCCCGAATCTGGTATTTTGTGTAGGGGCAACGTTTTTTCCGGGTCCGCTGGCCACCTGTGGAATGAGAGAGAAGGTAGAGAGGGTGGCTGAGTCTGGAGGTAGGGGTGGCCTTGAGGTTTCAACTTAACCCCTTAACCGGAGGAACATGGGCAGGGAGCTGGGACTCCCAGCTCCTTTGGGCTAGGCACTCCCCTAGTCTTGCCTCTCTCGGGCTGTCTCGGCTACCAGACTCCTCCTGACACCTTCTTCCCCTTCTCCAGCCGACCTCGTCTCTCTAAACCAAAGCCGGGCCGGGCAAGGGGATCATTTCTGCAGGAAACTGGCCGAGGAACCTAGCTCTCCTCACACGACCCCAGGCAGAGCCCAGATAAAAGTCAGTACTTCAAGCCAGACCGCCCCCCCCCGCCCTCAATGAAGGTAACACACGAGACTCCAGATCAGAAACGCATGTTCTCCCAAGCAACAGGCTGCAGGGGCTGAAGCTTTTAAAGGGGGCCGGGAGCTACCCTGAAACTCTTACGGCCCTAATAGACTAAACAAACAGCTCACGGAAATTTCACCTCCTAGCACCTGGGGCATCTTTGCGTTTTTCAAGGGGCACAGTAAGACCTCCTTCATCCCGGCCATGGCCATCGGGCTTGGGTTTGGCAAACAATCTTTCCCCTTTTTTTGTCAGAGGCAAATGGTCATTGAGTCTAGACTTGGCCAGTCGGTCCCGACTCATAGCCTGCCCTTGGTTAAAAGCAATGGCTCCTGGGCAGAGCCGTCGCTTCCTCTAGCCCCATAACCGGACCCTGATCCTGCCTTCCCCCCTCTCTCAAGCAAACTCCCCGAGATTTCAGCAAATACTCCCCTCCTCTCCGAGGTCCCTTCCAGATACGATCCTCCGCAGGTAGGGCGGATGTGGAGAGACAGAGCCCGGTCTCTCAAAGCCTTGGCAAGCTCGGTCTTAAAGAGGGGTTGAGGGGAGAGGGAAAAAAAAAACCCCACAGACATAAAAAACCTCCTTCTGACAGATTGAATAACAATTGCGAGGAGGAACACGCCGCCGGACAGAAGGCGGCCAGTAATTGCCACAGTGCCTGAGTAAAATGGCTTCCTTTGGACAAAAAGGCCAGCTTTGGGTTAATTTGTTTCTTTCTAATATATTGCTAGCGTGGGCCGTGAGGGCTGAACTAGCCGGGCAGCCCGGCTCCCTCTCCCTCGTTCTCTTAGGAGGTGGTTACACATCAGCCCTGCCTTTGAATGTGGGCCCCTAACTAGACTCTGGGCGCAACACATGGCTTTTATAAAAAGCGCTGGATTACCTCGGTATCAAAGGCTCCGGGTTCTCTTTCGGGGGTGAATTTACAGGCGCCCCCCCCTCCGCTTCCCCCCTTCCAGAGGGCTGACCCCGGAGCGGGAGCCTGGACTCTGGGAGGCTGCCTGGGGGAGTGAGGGGGGTGGGAAAAAAAAGAACCGGGGTGGGTGCTTTTCTTTCCTTTTTTTTTTTTTCAGGCCTCCATTGGCCAGTGGGTATTTCACGGCCAATTTCAGCCCTCGCCACGTGATCGCGCCTTTTTATAACAAAGTTTTGTTGGGGGAAATCTAAGGGCCCTTCATAAACCTTATATGCTTATAAAACAGCATATAAAAATTTAACAGCGGGGCTGCGCTACATTTCCAAGTCCCCTCTCGGAGAGCGCGCGGGGCGCTGCCTTTATACCTACTGGAGCCGCTGGATTTGTCCTCATTGTTGCCGGAAGATGACTCCGGGCTGCTGCCGCTTTCAGTCCGCCGGCGCCTCTCCTTCTCCTCCGCTGAGGCCGCCGCCGCTGCCGCCGCCGCCGCATTCTCCCTGCCGCAGCCACCGCCGCCGGCGTCCGAACTTGAAGTTGGCGGGGCTGCTGCAGCAGCCGCGGCCGCCCCGGCCGCCGGGGGCATTTTGTCCGCGCCCTTGTCCCCCGGGTAGTCGGAGGAGGTGGCGGTGGTCAGGTTGTCCGGGGGGCCGTACGCAGTCTCGAAAAACTGGTCGAAAGCCTGGGGCAGGACCCCATTCCTGCCCACCGTGCTATAGAAATTGGACGAGGTGCCCGTGGTGGTGGGGTGATGGTAGACGTTGGCGGAGTTCTTGGCCAGCATGTCGCCCACACTCGCGCTGCTGGAGGCGGGCAGGCATTCCCTGTGCATGAGCTCCTCTGCGGAATAGCAGTGGGGCAGGTTGGCCCGGGGGTGCCATTTACTGGAGGGCTCAATGGCGTACTCCCGGAAGGTCACTTCTCTTACAGGTTGTACCTGGGGGAGGTTGGACGAATAGGAATATGTCATGGGGCGAGAAGATGGGGTTTGGGGCAAAAAAGAAGGGAGGCTCGAGAAATCAGGACCCGAGACGTAGTAAGTACAACTGGGCAAATACATGTTAGACGAGCAGGGCACGCGCTCATCAAAATCCATCCTGGGCTACCTCGCTCTCGGCGCATTAGCTGAGCTCCACATGATTCTCTGATGCAGCTGCGTCTTTGAAGCAGATCCGTGAAGTAGAAATTTGGAGACGTAGGCTGACGTGGAAATCTATCCCCATCCTTAGCAGGGAGGTGCTGGTCATGTGACCAAATGTTGAAATTGACAAGCTGCGAGTCTGGGCCCTTTCCCCCCCTTCCTCCCCAACCCTCCCCCCCCCCCCTTTCCTTTCTTTGTGGCCATCTCAAGGGAAGCAAGAGATCGGCACTTGGTATTCTCACCCAAGGCTCAGTAATCTCCAGTGTAACTCATGTTCGCTGGGGCACCCTCCGAGGACCGCCGGACGCGTGACAGACCTTGCTTTGCTCCCCTGGGGGGGGAGGGTGGCTCGAGCCTCTGCCTCACTCCCCCCCCCCCAGACTTCAGACCTCGACTATCCGTTTCACCCCTCCCCCCTTTAGCAGCTTGCTAGCCTTAGCCAAGGTGATATTGTGGAGGCATAGGGACTGGGGCTGGGGGGGGGGGGCTTGTGCTTTCTGTCTCTGGTTCCTCCTCGGGCTCTCTCCTTCTCCCTGGCTTCCTGGACTCCCCTTTCCCACTGCCTCCCCCTAGTCGTTCCCGTCAAGGTCTCCTGCTTCCCACTCGCCCCCCTCCCATTTCCTACCCCCGGTCTATCCGTTTCAGGACTAGCCTCAGTCTCTGTGAATGTGCTGGGCTGGAGCTTGTCCAATTTGCACGGTGGCTCCATTACACGCTCGCATTCACGGTCACTTCCGAGGCGCTCCAATAACTCCCCTCCCTTTACTAGGGGCCTCAGCAAACCCCCAAGGCGATTTTCACCCGGGCTTTGCCCGACTTACTCAGCCATGCAGGGCGTTCGTCTCACCCGGGATCTTTCTAGCTCTTCGCCCCCACTTCCTCTCTTCCTACTGCCCCCCCCCCCACGTTTCCACGCTTGTTCCCCAGCTTCGGAGCTCCCTGATGCAGAGGTCTGGACCGGGGGTGGGTTGGGGAGGGGAGAGAGGCTGCATGCTCTCCTCGATGCCTAGCACTGATGGCTTGGGGAACCAATGGCCATGAAGCGAGTCCCGGCTCCACAAACACTTCGAGTCTTGCTTAATTGCCACCAGCCTAGTTACTCGGAATTGACAAGTAAGACTCTTTCCAGGAGCAGGCTGGATGCTCGATGACTCCCCAGCCACCGCTTCACCGCAGCAGGCAGACCCAGGCAGACCTGGGGAAGGGGTGCTGGGGGAGTGGGTACCCCCAAGAAGAGAATAGGAGGAGCTGTTTCTGAAAACACGGTGAAGGCTTTGCCTTTCTTTACTTGAAAGAGAAGAGCGAGTAGGCAGCGGCGGCTGGGCAAGGCAGGGACTTAGAAAGTCTCGGTGTGCATCCCACAGAACGAGGAATACCAAGGAAAATAAAGAGAGAGCCAAATACAGCACCTTTAGAAGGAGGCAGCTGGACAAAAGAGATAGACAGAAAGAGACAGAGATACCCAGAAAGAAACAGAAACATCCACAGAGAACCAGAGAGACACGCAGAAAGACAAGAGAAGAGACAGAGACAGAGTCAGAGACAGATAGTCGGAGAGAGACAGAGAGAGACGCTTGTGGTTATTCCGACAATCTAATTCTTATTCGCTTTAGAGAAAGGGAAAAAAGTCAAAGAAGTGAAGGAAAATCCTGGCAGTTCTGCCACATTTAATTGCCCAGTTTTGGGGGGGCGAAGAGGGAGGGAAAAATCGGTGGCCGTGGCAGCCAGCCACAAAGGGCGCTGCAGAAGCTGGGGTGCTTAGGAATTGATCCCACTTTCCATCCCTCTTTTCCTGGCTCTTTCAGGGGTAAGGTACCAAAAGGAACTCGAAATATGAAAAGAACTAACCTTTCCCATTCCCCGTCTCCCACTCCCAGAGGTCAAAAGTATCTACATATCTGGGGGGGGGGGATTTGCAGCCTAAATTCAAAGATTTCTAGTATTTAAATGTCAACATTGATTTATTTATTTATTGCTGAGCTGACCGTAACTGACTTAATAACAAATCTAATCATGTTTGCTCCGGGAAAGAAATATTCTCATTACGTATTTTCGCTCGCCAAATGATGGCTCACCATTCCATTTGAATACCTGCTATAAATATCAATAATACGCAGTAATTACTTTGTAGTGGAGTAAACTAATTTATTAGCATTTATGTTTATATGCCTTTTTTTTTTTTTTTTTACAAGGATTACTTCTCACAAATCACATCCCTCGGACACCACCATTTAACGAACTCTAATCAGGGTCTGCGGCAAGAGGACCTTCCAATTCTTAAGGTTGGCGGAATAAATTTCAGGATGATTCCATCATTCCCAGCTCACCATTTCTGTCCTCTGTTGCTTGGGTTGAGGTAGATAAATAAATGGGTGGTGTGGGGGAGGGACAGCGCTGAGGGGAAGGGAGTAGGAAGTTCTCTACCCTAGAACATCAGCAAGAGATTGCATTTCAAGGAAATAACGTGGATTTCCAGAGGCAACTCCAAGGTTGTAACACGTTTTCTTCCTGCCTGCTCTCCTCTCCTTCACTTACTCTCGGAAAAAGAAAAGGGGAAAAAAAAAAACCGAAGAAGAAAATTGTACCTCTTTGGAGATTTAGGGCTTTTCCCTTTTTCTTTCCTGCGCTGAGGTTTCGATATAAAAATTACAACCTCCCCCACCATCCACTCCCCCCTTCAACCATCCCCCTCCCTCCAACAAAAGGGCTGTCTGAAGGATTTCAGTGACTTTGAGATAACAAAGGCGCCACCATCGCGGCTTCGCCCCGCCCCTGGGCGATGGCAAACCTATTCTTGCACTTGTATGAGGGCTTTTAAGGCCATAATTGAACACGGGACGTCTAGGAGAACCGAAAACTGTTCTAGACAGACCTCCGACTTTATAGCCCTTTGGCAGTCAACTTCAGCTTGGGGTAGAGCAGACAAACCCGCGGTCCTCAGCAGTGAGATGGACGTGCCACCCTACCCACAGGTCCTGGCTGTTCCTTTTTAATTAACTGCACCCCTCCCTTAGGGGGAAAAGTGACCCTGAAAAGGTTGGTATGAGGGTGTCAGTCAGTTTACCTTTTTCAGCTCCATATCTTTTTTTTTCCCATCGTGGCAAGGGGGGCGGTTTTCACCTTTACCCTCATCACCCCCAAGGATATGTGGAAACAAAAACGATTTCAAGGATTGCACTGTGTAGAATGAGAGGGGAGAGGGTGGAGGTGCAGCCAGGGTGTCTGGTCTGAGGAGGGGGCCTGGCTGTGACTTTGGGTACTGGCTGGGGGTGGTGGGGGAGGTTTGCAGTGGTTACTGAAAAAACTGAGCTGTGAATAGCACGTATGTGAACTCCCAGGAGTAGAGCTGTCCCAAGAGAAGGCTTTGGAACCCAAGGGAGGAAGAAAGGCCAACTGCGTTTGGCAAACCTTCTGGGACTGCTAGTGGGGAAGGCTGGGAGCAAAGAGGCAGGGTGTGAGGGGATAGGGGAGAACCACCCCTGCAGTCAGAGCAGTCCTGTTCACAGCTTTATTTGCTGTTAAATGAAACCTAACTCATTACTCTCCCAGCCTACACGAAATGCCTGGGCGGGAGATAACTGGGGTGGAGGGGGAGCTGGTTGTTTTGCTCATTTTTTATGAACAGGAGAGAATATTCGTTATTGGGGAAGAGGTGGTGAAGGGTGGGGGGAAGAGGCTCAAGGCTGCCAGGGAAAAGGCGTAGGCAGTTGATTTTGACTTTGCTCTTTGCCTGTCTGAAGCTGTTTCAGGAGGCCCAATCCAAGGGCACAAAGCTCACTCAGCTCAGGAAGAGAGCCAGCGGACGTGGGAAGGGCAGGCAAGAACCTGGGCACATCAGGTCCCTTTTCCCAGGTTCTCCAAGCTTTCCCAGGTAAGGAAGAACCAAAGCTCTGACGTTTGTCAGGGCGATCTGGTCTTGCAAACTGCATTTTCGCACAGGGGGGAAGATAGTCAAATAGCCTAGGAGATAGACCTCATAGCTTGCATTCGATTTATTTAATTTTATTGGTCAACATGGAGTTTCTTAAGAGCTTTATGTAAAGTGCCTAAAAATTCCTTCGGAGGAAGGAAAACAAAGCCAGGAAGTCTGGACATTTGGATTTGCGTCCTTCTGATGAACAGAGGCAAAGAGTACAATTCCTTCTAGCTGTTGTGTAAAAACTTCAAGGTCTCTACAGCTTTGGGAGAGTTGGTTACTCTGGTCCCGTTGGATGCATGTTTGGGTGAAATCCATTTTTGCAGAAAAGAGAGAAGGAGGAAAAAAGAGGCCACATCTGCTGGCATCCAAGTCACCTAGGACAGCAGTGATCCAAAGCAGACTTGGAAATGCAGAAGCGCATAACGAGCGGGGCTGGCCGGAAAAACAAACCAAACCCTCGCCTTGGACTTGGCGGAGGAGCCAGGCTGGGAACTCGAGCTATTGTCCAGTTTCCCCGGCCTCTCTGCATCTGGGCCACCGCCATCGGTGGGCAGTGGGCTAGAGAAAGGCTGGGAGGTGGGTGGAAAGCTGGGACCCCGTTTCGCCCTCATACTCCGAACTTGGGCTAGCCATTTCAATCAGAATTGGCTCTGGGCCGTTCGCCTCAGACTTTCTTTTCTGGATAGGGACCCTCTGGCCGCCGCTATATGGTGGGTGGGCTCCAGAGGCGAGTGCCCAAAGGGAAAGATGTACTTTATGCTGGTCTGAAGTCCCCAGTGTCCACACACTAGTCTGACTTTGAAAAATACACCTGGTTTTGATTTGAGGTCTTATCGCATCAATTTTCCCACCCCCCTTTTGGAGATATTTTCTTCCTTCTTTGCTTTCTTTTCTTCCTCCCCTCTTTCTCTCTCTCCTTTCCTTCCTTCCTTCCTTCCTTCCTTCCTTCCTTCCTTCCTTCCTTCCTTCCTTCCTTCCTTCCTTCCTTCCTTCCTTCCTTCCTCCCTCTCGAGAAGGATTGGATATGTCTCGAATCGAGGCCATTCTCCTCCACAGGGCTGACACTTTTCGCTTTTCTCTTGCCTGCTCACTAGCAACACACCAAGGCGGTTTCTCCTCCAGGATCTGGGCCCAGAAGTCAGGGCTTGTTCGAAATCGGAAGTCACCCATTCGGACCCATTTTAGGTGCAAGGAAATGCCCAGCTTATGAAATCTCGTCCCAATGTAAACATCCTCTTGAGTCTCAGCTCGGCAGCCTTCTTGGAGCTGGGACATTAATTTCTTCAATCCCCCTCCGCAGTCAGATTCTCCCCACCTCCGGCACACATCCTCCCTCTCTGCAAGCCCAGTCCTGCTGACACGGATGCGTGCAGCTCCCACTGAGAGTTCTGCCTTCCTCAGCCGCAGTCTTCAGCCCAAGTTCCCTTCCTCGGATCGCCAAGGAAGGATGGCTACTAGTAAGATCGGCCATCCAAAGGCTCCCCGCTAAGAGGAACATGGGCACAAAAGAATGGACAGGGGGAGTTGCTGGGGCTTGGCAATTTCCCGCTGGATTCTAGACCAATGCAGACGGTCATTACCCTCAGTTACACTTCAGCTTGTCCTTGGAAAGCCAGATCTAAGTCTTTATCTTCGCCACCCTCTTTCTCCTCGTCTCTCTCCGATTCCAGGGACCTGCTGTTGATTCTCGTCCAGCTGGAGGCTCTGAGACTCAGCTGAAGCCTACTCTGTGTGTGTGTGTGTGTGTGTGTGTAGGTGGCTAAAAGGCAGGGTACTGAATGAACTTTGGAGTGGGATTGGGACAGTGGGGCAGGGAGGGATTCAATAAGGCCACTTCCCTGATAATCAAGGAGTCTTTTTTTTCCTATTTCCTCTTCCTTTTTTTTTTCTTTTCTTTTCTTTTTCTTTTCTTTTTTTGCCATAATCTTGGAAATTAATTTGGCCATAACAACTACCAAGGATTTGTCCTCTCTTTTGACTCGTCTAGACGGCTGTGTCCCCTCTATCCCCTCTCTCAAGCCTCTCAAAAACAAAAAACAAAAAAACCCCGAAAAACCACCAAATCCAGAAACAACAATAGCCCCTACAAAACTAACGCGTTAACTCATTTCTCTCTGTGTCTTCTCATACAGGTGCAAGACTCCACAAGCATCCATGGGTGGGGAGAAGAAACATCTAGAACGAGTGGCCTCAGGATGTTGGCTGCTAAAGTCAGTTTTTAAGGTATCTTAGACTTGTGGAATCTCGGAGAAAAAAAACACATTTTAAAGCATATATATGTATTTATACACGTGGGCACGCGCACACATATACACTTAGACGCATATATATATATATTTTTTAAGGGCGTTAGAGGTTCCTAGTGCCTCATATTTGGGACCTGCAGATATGGTAGTAAAAAAAAAAAGTTAGATGGCCAATTGGGGGCAGCTAAGTTTTCTATGTAAGTCACTGGATATGGATGTGTGGTTTGTTGGAGGAAGTCTACCTCCCCCCCCCCCAATATTTCATCCAGGAGAGGCCACACAAGCCCACCCATGGCTTCCTTTCTCTCATTTCAGAGCTCAGCTGCCGCTATAGTTAGAGCGCAAAAACTCAAGAAAGCAGCTATGATCATCACCAGGTGACCTGAAGAATTTGTGCTTATCCCTCCGCCATTGGCCCCCTCTCAGCTCCCCTGCTCACAAACCCAGCAGCCACACCGCCTTTGGCTCCTTCCCCACTGCTGTTCAGACAGGCTTGACTTGGTATTTGTGCTTTCTCAAACCAGTAGTTCAACAACAATAATAATAACACGAATGATACCTATCTTCATGGTGGATAGTTACCTATTCTAAATCTTTCCTGCCACCAATATCTTATGAATACGAGCCTAATAGACACCCTAAGAATTCCAGATTCTGTTTCCTCTATCTCTGCGTATAGACTCTCTTGGTTCGGTTGGGAGCAAAATCTGGTTAATATGTCCAGGTTCCCCACACTGACTCCGGAGGGAAGGAACATTTTTTTAAAAAATTCTTCTGACGATTATTTTTATTCTCATTGCTGTCAAAAGTTGGGAGCCAGGGAGGAGATCAAATAGACAATTCTTCCAAGGAAGGTTACTTGAGTTCCTGCAGACCCCCATCCTCCCTGCATCCTTTGGTTCAAGAAGCTTTGTATTGAATGACTATTCCGATAGGGTTGTCTTTCGGTCTGATTTTGTTGGCATTTATTAATCAAGAACAGAGTCAGTTTCCCCTGCACTCGTCTTCTGAGCTCATCTGGGGCCAACTTTGTCTGGCTTGGCCTGGAGGCGCTTTCAAAGACCAGAGGGAGGACTCTCCCTATCGGGTTAGGGGTTCTCCTCTTCCCCTCCCCACTGTGCTGGGGCCTCTGTTCCAGCCTGGCCAGCCTTGTTTGCTAACGAAGAAAGCCTGTTCCTGCCTCTCAGGCCCTAGTGGAAGGACAGTAGCTGGGCACACAGCTCGGCCCTGAACAGGGACTAGCTCCGCTTCTGCTTCTCCTCTTGTTCCCAAAGAAATAAAGAGTAGCCCCGTGTTTTGGATGCTTTGTCTCTCTGTTTTTGCTATGTTTTTTTTTGGGGGGGGGCTGGCCCTGGAGGTGTGTTGTTGGGGGTGGTGTGGGTGATAGGATGAGGGGGGAAGAAGATCTCTTTAGGAGCATTTTCGGTTCTCTGTCGCCCTCCATAATTCTGGTTACTCTTGACTGACATTCTATCCAGCGGGCAGCAGTTCACATTTCAGTCTGGTTGTAACGAAAATCAGGATGTGGCTCTTGGGCTAACGAGCTTTGGCCCGGGCCTAGTCGTTTCAGGGTCTCCCCAAGAACTCCACAGACTGCCTAAATGCACACAACCCAGAATCCTTTCCCTCAGTTAGCAGTGAACAGATGGGGGTGTGTGGATATCGGGAGGAGGGAGATTCTGGGCTTTTCTTTCCTTTTCAACAATGATTTCCAGGGGCCCCCTTTGGATTCATTTTGAGCCGTCTGGTTTGCTTTAGACATGTGCCAATCATTACCCGCAGTGGGGATAAGGCTGAACAGCGGGTGGGCAGGAGCGATTAAAAACGCAGGCGAAGTATTTCGGAGCTACAGACGCCCTAGGAACAGGCCGGAGGCACGAAGAGAGTAGGCCTGCTGGGGGGTGCTCGCTGGGCCCTGGCAATTACCCTTCCTGTGTGTGTGTGTGTGTGTGTGTGTGTGCGCGCGCTTGCGCGCTTGTTTGTTTGTTTTTGTTTGTTTTGTTTTGTTTTGTTTTGTTTTGCCAAAATGGATAAAGGAGAGACAAGAGAGTTTTGCCCAAAACACCATTATGAATCTCTGCAGGACTTGGTTCCGTCCTATCTCAAGGTCACCAGGGCTCAAAGTCCTGGCGCTGAGATTCAGGACCTATCAGATGCCAAAAGCGGTGTGGGGCAGGGGGAGGGAGGGGGCCTAAGGGAATCGTGCATCAGTGGGGCTTCGGGAACCCAAAGAAGGGAGGTAGCCCTCCCCCTCCCACATGGCACCCAAATTGCCTCTCCTTCCCACTCGCAGGCCCTCTTGGCCTCATTGCCCCCAGCCCATATTTAGGCTTTGTATCTGGGCACCTAAAAGGCCCCTGGGGCCTAAGCCCTAGCCTTCTTTCAGCAAACTCGGCCAGACCAGCCTGAATTTTACAAATGGAAAAGAGGAAGCAAAAAAAAAAAAAAAAAAATCCGAAATAAACTGCCCAGGCCCCAGCCTGCCCAGGAGATCTCCAGACAGGATCTCAATCCAGATCGACGGCACCGTTGTCTTCCAATAAGTCCCCCTCTAAGCCCCAAGCCATGCACCAGCCCCACCCCACCCTTGAGCGCTTCACTCTCTCGACTCTTACCCTGGTGGAGACTGCATGCTCGAGGTGGCCGGTCCTTGGTGTCAACGCAGTGTCCAGAAGAAGTCTGCAGAGGGGGCTCAGGGTCCTGAGGCAGGCCCTGCATACCTCCTTAGCCCCCATAATCCGCTGATGGGCTCTTCTCTCTCTCTCTCTCTCTCTCTCTCTCTCTCTCTCTCTCTCTCTCACTCCCCCCCCCCCCCCGAAAGGGATGAGGAGAGGCCGACCAGCCATCTTCAGCGGCAGGATTTGTTTCTTCAGTCACTTTATCGGCGGAGGAGAGGGAGGGAGGCATGCAGATAGACGGTTTTCAGAGCAAAACAACCCCCTCCCAAAGGAAAAACACAATAATAAAGAACACGTCGGTACTCCAAGCAGCCAGGTTTGCTCTCCTTCAACATTTTGCCAGGAATTAACAAGTCTGAGAGAGAACAAAGTCACAAAGAAAGCCTGGAGAGTTTCAGCGGCCGTCTCCATCCCCCCCCACCCATCCCCAGAGTCCAGGGTGGGCTCTGGAGAGGCCAGTGCCCCCTCTCTCTACTCTCTTTCAGCACGAAGAGAGCCTGGCCACAGACATGACCGTGGATGGCGCGCGAGAGAGGACTTGACCTTTACGCCGCTGAGGAGGGCGCTTTCTTTCACTCTACAGGGGGAAGGGGGGGCAGGGCGAGGGAGGGGGGAGTAAAGGAGGGAGGAGGAGAGATGCCTCTTTATCTCGGGAACTTTCTAATGCTATTCCACCCAATGGCAATCGGTACAGTCCCTATTCCTGTCCTCCTGTCTTGGGTAAACCAGAATTTCCCCTCCCCTCTCCACTACCTTCAGCTTCATACCCTCTCCCCAATCCCAGGCTTTGTGTAAGGTCGCCACCCAGCCTGAGAGCCTGGGGCAACAATGACGGCGGAGAGCAGAGCCTCCTCCGCCCTCCAGCCTGACCAGACCAGAAATGCAGCTATCCTTACTACGCCTAAGTCAACCAAGGCGGGTCCTCACAGACCTCTCCTCTATCTGGACCCTCCATCACTACAGGACCACAGCGTGTTCTGCAACATTTGACCCAGCAATGAAGGTCTCTGGCTCGGGGTGGGGGGAGAAGAAAAAGGCAAGATAGCCAAAGCTCCAGTCCCTCTGTTCTCAGATCTTTCTGGCGACTGTCCCTCTCAGGTCCCTAGGAGACCCAGCCTTCAGAAAGGGTCGGTGCGACAGGCCTTGGCACGGAGGGCTCATTCGTTGTTTTGTTTTTGCATTCTCCCTTAAAACAAAACAAATCTCGCCCATACCCGAGAATCAGCGTTCTCCTGTGTTTAGTCTTGGGCTCCTGATGCCTGATCATCAGGCCTGAGAAAGGACCTCCTGGGCCTGAAGCCCGAGTTCTAGGAAAGCTCTAACTGCCGCTAGCTCTCCAGGCAGCCCAGGCAGACCTTCTGAGCCGCTGGAGAGGCGGCAGACAGCTCCCAGGGCCACCCTCCACCGGCAGGGGCTCTGCAGGCGGGCCAGGGAACCCAGAACTCCCAGAACTCCGAACAGCGCCTAAACAAATACAGGATTTTCCAGCGGAAGTATTTGGTGGAGAAAAACACAGTTTCTTTTCAGCCAGTCTTAGAATTCCTTTTAGGAAATATGTCGCTGTCAAGTTTTATTTCCCGTTGCAAACCGCCGTCTTCTCTGCCAAGAATTAAGACGGAGTGCGATTAAATACCCACTTATTCTCTTGTCGGGAACCCTGGCCTGGTGAAGGGAAGGCTGGGGCCTGGTGAGGGTGGGGGCCCACACAATCTATCCAGCCTTTCGTTTTACCGTGTCAGACCTTCTCTAACAACACCCAAATGAATCCAATCTTTCAGAACCCAACTCCAAGGCTTCAGTGACGTCAACATACATCAGCTGAGAATGCCAGCCTTGGTCTAGGGCTAGGGTCGGAAGTGCCTAGCTGAGTCTTGGGAGCTGGCATCTGCCTCCCTAGCAGATCCCCAGTCCCACAGCCCCAAAACCGGTCTCGATGCCAGCGCCCTTGGGACACAGGTACACCCCGCCCTAGCCTGCTTTCTACTCACACCACACACTACCCTTCTCTCAGATTTTCCCAAGCTTAGAACTACTGTCAAGATCCAGGGATGTGTATTCGGGTACCATTTTGCTAAAACTTTTCGCTTTGTAGCTGGGATTCGTCCACCCGTCCCAAATGAAAGAAAAGCCTAGTGTGTATGTGTGCGACAGATCCCTATCCAAACCACCACCCTTTCTGTTCCCCCTATCTTGCCTCTATTCCCCCAGGCTTGTTTGGACCTTCTGAAATGGAGGGGTGGGGTGCTGCTCATGCTAGAAAGGAGTCTGCAAATCTGCCTTCCCGCGCCTCAGCTCAGATTAGGCGATAGCTCTGCAGCCCCAGGTCTGTGCCCGTAAGCAGACCAACCGAAGGAGGCCTGGGCCAGCCTGGCTAGAGGGACTTGGGGCAGAAGAATATTTATGGCCTCGCAGCTTTTCTCTTTTTTAACTGCAAATTAAAACAACAAACAAGCCGCGCCATCATCGCCCCCATCGCCCGTAGGTAGGAGCAGTTGGGGAGAAGGTGCGGAGTCCGCCGAAGGGGGCCCTTCCCGTTTCGGAAGGAATTAAGCAGCCTATTATTTACCCGCTGGCCCGAGCAGATGAAAACTTAATTGGCGTGCCTGTCCGGGGAGCGCTGCATAAATCTCCTCTCGGATATCGGCTGCATCTTTGCTTATGAAAAATGGGACGTGAGCGACTGGCTGGGCATTTCTCGGCTTCTCCGCCAGGTCCCGGGCTGTTGACACGCATTCGATCAAATTTAAAGGAATGCGCATAAATCAATGGCGGGACCGGGTCTTAGTCTCCATCTTCGAGGTCCGGGAGGGAGGGAGGGAGGGAGGGGAAGACTCCCTAGAGCGGCCAGCTCCAGGAGTCGGAATGGGATCTAAAGACCTTGTGTGCTCCAGACCAGCCGGGAAACCGTGGAAAGAAAGGGGCTGAAGAGACCGGTTCCAGAAAACACCAGCAAATATGAACACATCGACTGTTCCGAAAGTCTGCAGAAGCACTCAGCCTATCTCACTGTTGAGAAAGTCTTCCCCTTCCTCCTCTAGGGGACCCTCTGAGTTGAATTTCTGCACTTCAGGGTTTTTTGGTTTTGTTTTTTTTTAAGAAAAGACTGAATTTTAGGGGTGTGTGTGTGTGTGTGTGTGTGTTTTCCCCAACGGGTCCCATTTCACATTTTTTTTGTGTACGTATGTGCTTTGCAATTTAAAATAGGTCTATTTAAAGACTCCAGACTGTGCGTAAACAGCAGTGGAATGCACATTGCGACGTGTTACAAATTCTCTCTGTGAAATGCCTTTAATAAACTCTATTACATAAAAAACCCTGATGCAATAAAGAAGGCTAACGTGCCTAGCGTTAATCACTGGTGATCTGCCTGTCTCTTCTGGGTGTATACACGGTTGGGTTTGGGTTTTTTTAGCCTACAAGTCTTTTCCGGCCGGGTCGCAGCAGGGCTAGCCCAAGTCGAGAGTCAGTCAATTTCATGAATGTTTTCGAGCTGCACCCAAAGCCCTCCTGCTTTGCTTTTTAGGAGGCTTCAGGGGAATGAAGGAGGGAGGAAGAGAAGGGGGGGGCAAGCAGAGAGAGAGAGAAGGAGAGGAGGTAAAAAGAGGAGGAAGAAAGTGAAAGGGAGGAGGAGAATAAAGAAGAGGAGGAGAATAAAGAGGAGGAGGAAAGGGAAATGAGGAGGAGGAGAAGGAAAAGAAGAAGCGGAAGAAGAAGGAGGAGGAGGAGGAGAAGAAGAAGGAGAAGAAGGAAAAGGAGAAGACGAGAACTGCCTGGGCATTACCCAGCTCTCTCTGCTCTGTTGGTCTGTGTCAGGGCTCCACAAGCCATGGCAGCTACTATCATCATCTACCAGATTAACGAACATTTTAAATAAGAGAGGAGTGAAGGAACGCCATCAACATCATGGCAGCATCTCTAGAACCATAAAAATCTGCCTCCTCTCCAATCCCTCCATTCCCCTAACTAATCTGGTTACATGTCTTCTTGTGGGACCCGTCTAGAAAACAAGATGGAAGTAGCTGGTGCTGGGTGCTAGTGTCAGGCCTTCGAAGTCTGAGCCCCTGAGGCCACCCAGCTTGCTGCCTGCAAGCCTTTCAAGCCAGGATAATTAGTAAATTACTCCATTCTCTAGAAATTAATACCCATGCACCAACAGAAGTTTCCCTGACTACGTGTCTACAAGTAAACAAACATGGGAAAGGAATAAGAGAGGCTCTGTGGCCTTCCCAAAGAGTCTATAGCCAACCTATGACGCCCTTGAGGTGCAGCTACATTGGGAAACACACTGGGGGTGTGTTTATGTGTGAGTGTGTATTTTATATGGAGAGAGCTGAGGTAGGTTATAGTCATTTGTCTCAAAAAAAAAAAACAAAACAAAACACAACTTTAAAATCCTTATATCCAGAGTAGGATTACATTTTCTGGATGTACTCTGGTAATAATTTTTAAGGTGGCTGGGTTATAAGAAATACTTTCACTTTCTCTGTATAATTATGCATCTTAAAGAAAAAGGCCCAGCTTTTTTGAGGTGCTAGAAACAACAGAGGGAGATGTTTCTTGGGTTGTTTATGCGTGTGTTTGTGTCGCTCAAGACTGAACATGACTGTATTATTCCATGCGATGATAAAGTAGTCTTCAGCCTATCATTAGTGAGGTCCTATTTCCAATATAAACAGAAAGTCAAACCTTCCAACAAAAGCCTGAACATAAAGTCCTATGTGTGTGTACACACATTACCGAATGTACATATCTAAAACATGCACACAACACCTCTATGGACATATAAGTGTATTCATATATAAAAACATTATATCTGTTTATATAGTAAATATATATCTTCTTTCTGAAAATACAACAGGCAAATCTCACAAGCTTTCAACTCATGACTGTATGCTAGCAAAATAATACTCAATTTCTGGGCCACCAATGGACTTCCCCTATGAATGACTCTTAGGGTCAGATCTGTAGCACTGAAATCTAGAAGGGTCTCCATATTGACCTTTAAAGAGGTAGGGTTCTTTGAATTTCTGAAATGTAATTCTAGAAGTCTGTAGTTAGCAAGGCATCTAAAACCTTTTTTTATTTGCCGTAAAGGCTCCCCAATAATTCTAATTAGGGTGGTAGACCACCTTAGGAGTCCACAGGAAGGAAAGGAAGGTAATTTAGGGAGGCCTCCTGTACTATAACCAACATATTCAGCTTTGAAAATGCATCCATGTACTTTGGACACAGCAGAAAAGACCCATTATTAAAATGAACTAGACTGACCATTATTATTAGAATTTTTAAAGGAGATTCTATGTCACCTAAAGCAGAGGAGTACAGAGATGATTCTCTTAACTTCATAAATCATTACACATTGCCAACAATGGCCTACAACATTTTAACTGGACACAACATTTACAAAATATTTCCAAGCCTGGTGGTACATAGCTCTCTTAAAATTTTTGATGTATCCATCCAAATGTCAAGTATTCACAAACCTATTTAATTGCACTTATTTACATTTGTTCTTCTGCAGCCAACACCCCCAAAGTCCCCCCGAAAAGAACAGATTTGCCTTAGAAGAGGCCTTAGAATTGATCGCCTCTCCATCCCCTCTCCCCCCACCCCCCCGAACAGCTTTCGACTCTATTAAGACAAGGAGAATGACAACAATTCACTGAAACACCAGGTGGCGCCCTTGATCCACCAATCCCAAAGAGGCCGATTCATGAGCTGTCAAAAGTCAAGGTCACAAATTGTCTTTTTTTGTCAAGGTCAAGGTTTAGGGCCTTTCTTAGGCTTGTCATTGCAACAAATATCAAAACCTGCACTTTTAGACACTTCCAGACCTATCAAAAGACCTTAAAATACGGCGGCCTTGGCATTTCTGATACTCACAACTGGTTCTCATTTTCCACTGAAAGCCTGAGAATTTAGACTGTCTTTTCCTTTCCTTCCTTCCTTCCTTCCTCCTTTCTTTTTTTTCTTCTTTTCTTCTCTTCCCCCCCTTCAAAATACTTGACATTTTTTAACCTTCTCCTAAGCACTTATCGTCAGACTGAATCTAGAGACAGGGAAATTTTGCCCTTTGCTCAAAAATTTATAGAAAGAATTGCTAACGCTGGATTGAGAATAGAAAAGAAGGGTCCTAGCTTTAAAAGATGAGATAAAGCTGGGTCTTCACTCTCCGAGTAGCGCATGTCCAGGGTAGGAAAATAAACAGTATTTCCTTGAGATTGTATGGCAGTGACTATTTTATTAACAGAATAAACATCACTAGATCACTATCTACATGTCTTAGATTTTTTTCATTTTCAGTAGAAATATAAAAAAATGAGGGTGCACAGATACATCGTTCACAGTGCGCTGAATGTCTTTATTTACAAGATAGCATTTTTTTTTTTTAATAGTGAATAAGAACAAGTCTAACGTGCTGGTTGAAATAACTGATTGATTAAAAAGGTGCTGTAAGACGAATCCCTAACACTGCCTAATGCGGTCTCATAACAGATGATAAACAAGGAAAAAAAAAAACTAATTACTTAAATGATCAAAATATAGGCTATAGAAATCAAAATATTTCTGGGGGGCAAGAATGGATTTCGGCTTTGAGTTTTCTAGCCCCCATTTTTTTTTTCCTCCGGAAAAAAAGCTTCATCGAATAGAAAAGGCCAATTCTAACCAGTACTCTATCCGTGGTCTGACAAGAGTTAGAAGGGTTGTTTTTTTTTTCTCGAATTGTGATGTTGTTTTGGTGGTCGTTACAGGATTAGGCTAGAAGGTGTCTTGGGAGAGCAAAGGCGGATTAAAAGATGTGGAGTCCTTTGGAAAATCAATAGTTTTGGAGGGGCGGGAAATACAGTCCAAATGCCACGATATCTGCTTATTAGCAGCAATTAAAAACTCTTCTAAGGTTTTTTCTAAGCAGACATTTGCTTCCTATCCTCCAGAGCTTGGCTTGGCTTCTTCACCACCCATACTAGAAATCTTCCTTCCCCAATGCTGCCTCTTTCCCTGTTCTCTCCCCATCTCTCTTGATATTTCTGCCCTCAGGATTCCAGTACCTTCTTTCCTCTCTGTCTATACATAAAAAATAAAATAAATGCGTTAGCTTTACCATCCAGCAAGTGGACATTTTCACTCGGAGTTAGTTACCTGAGCAGCCATCCCACATACACTGGGATCGCAAACGTAGGGGGAACTTTTTTTTTTTTTTAATAAAGGCAGATGTTGACCATGACCTCGTGAATTTCACCAGCTTTCATTTTCTAACCGTTTAAGAGAGCGTCCTAAAATGCAAAGGTCACATAAATACTTACAGGATTTCAGTAAATGCGTAACTTATCTGAAATTGCGTATTTGGGGGTTGGCGTTTGGGTTCTAGAGTTGGGCATTTACAGTCAGTCAGCTTGGGCTTTCAGGAGAACTGTGAAGTCTTAACCGTTTCTTATCGCAAGGTTTTTTGTTTTTGTTTTTGTTTTTTAAAAAACAAAACAAAACATTAGAGGTTCCGTCAAAGACACAGCTATCTCTTTAGGAAAGAAGAGGGCCGCTGTCTCTCCTGTGATCGTTTTCCTTATTATTGATTATTATTATCTGAATGTGGGCAAGGCAACGAGTTCGGCAACTTTCCGCAGAAAAGTAGCCTCTTCTCTCGATTAAAAAAAAAAAATCCATTAACTTGTCGTCTTGAGTTTGTTGATGACTTTTTTCTCTTTGACCCTCCTGTTTTGGAACCAGATGGTGACCTGTCGCTCGGATAGATTCGTCGTGGCCGATATCCTCCTCCGTTTGTCCTTAGTAATGAACTTATTTGTAGCATATTCCCTTTCGAGTTCTTTTAATTGGACCTTGGTGTAAGGCACCCGTTTCTTCCTTCCCCTTCGGTAGGAGTTAGCATCCGAAGGATGTGAGACAACATCTATACAGCAGGGAGAGAGAAAGAGAAAGAAGGCGAGTTAAACACACCCAGCGAGCAAGTCCGCTGTGCCCGGGGTTGGCACGAGCGACAGCCCCACTCCCAGACCTCCAGCATCCTCACGCCTGCCCAGCCCACTTCTATCTTTGCCACCTTTGGACCCGGGATCTTCGTCTTACAGGAGGAAGGATCAATCCGGGGTCAAACCGTTCCTTTTTCCCCTCAAGGAAAATCAGCCGGGGTTGGCTACCCGAAGGATGAGAGATGCTCACGCCCATCCTCGCTCAAGGAGTGTCTAAGCTCTGCAACTGGTGCCCACCTTGGGGGGACTGTCCAGTAGCTGGGGACAACAGACTCTCAGCTGCCACATCACCTACCCCTTCCCCAGCTTTCTTCCAGTCTAGTTCTCTGGCCTATGTGAAAACGGGCAGCTCTTGACTGCAGTCTATTGGGAGAAAGCGAGGAGAGAAATTGGAGGTTGGGGATGGTCTGGAGGCTGAGGGATGACTCTACGATTTCCCCAGAGTTCTCTGAGAAGCACCCTTTGGAGGAGAAGGGCTCCAGAAGGAGGAGGCTGGGGCACAGCAGAGTCGACCAAGCAAGCGTTCTCTCAGTTACTGCTTAGGCACCCCTAACCCACCCCCACTCGCAGGGTGGCAGGCTCAAAGGGTAAGTGGGAAGCAAAAGCGCAGGGGCTGCAGCAGAGATGCGGTACAGAAGGTGACTGGGAGCGCAGAGAGGACGAGAAGGCTCGGCTAGCTCCCGAGGTGCGCCGACGGGAGCTGGGGAAGGGCCAGGAGCGGGAGAGGGCCAAGCAGAGGCACCATCCCGGAGAGCGGAGCGGAGCCGCGGGAGCAGGGAGAGGGACGTCATTTACCGGGCAGAGTGGACTTCCAGAGATGGGGAGGCTGGCCTTGCTCTTTGGGGCAGTACACCTGACCATTCCAGCCGTTGGGCAAAGCCCAGGGCTGGTAGCTCTCCATGGGCAGCCCCAGCGGCTCGTGGCGCGGCTCCCCGGGGCCCCCGAGGCCCGGCACCACGGGCATATCCAGGTAGCCGGGCACGGGCTGGTGATGGTGGTAGGGCCCAGCTGCGTAGCCCTGGTGGTAGAAGGCGAACTCCTTGGCGCGGGAGCTGAACTCCTCGGCCGCCGCCGCCGCGGGGCCGGCCGCTGTGTCCATGTACTTGTCCGCGAAGGCGGCGGCGGCGGCGGCGGCGGCGGCGGCCGAGGCGGGCTGCGCGGCGGCGGCGGCGGCGGCGCACGACTTGAGCGCGTTGGGGTGGTGGCCCATGCGGGCGCAAGGGTAGTAACCGCTGCCGAAGTAGCCGTAGGGTAGGGCGGCGCCCGACGAGCTCTGAGCCGCGGCCGAGCAGGGGCTGCACTGCTTGACCGGCTCAGCGCCCGCC
>NW_020954577.1:49701070-49707241 GCF_900497805.2 Vombatus ursinus | reverse complement strand
GAGAAGGAAGAAGAACGTGGGGCGGTGGGGGAAGGGAAAAGAAAGGCTCAGGACCCGAGTGTCCCAGACTCCCCCCAGCTTCAGCCACCGCACTCCTCCGGGGCTGGGCTCCCCGCGGCGCCACTTTCCCCCACCCCCTCTCTTCTCCTCCCCTTTCCTCCCCCGCAGTCCCCCATCAACGAGGGATGGCCTAGAAGAGGGGGGAAGGGGTCTGGGAGGTGAGAGGACCGCGGTCTTTTTTCTGTACCAATGTATTCCCGAGCCTGGGCAGGAGGGACAGGTACTCTGGGAGGATGGGGCTCGGTGGGGCGGGAGGGTGGGAACTCGCTTGGTCTGTCCGGGTTGTGTTGTCGCTGTGGATTTCTCGGTCGCTGCATGTCTTCCTGGGTTAGGACTCCAAGCGAACCGGGTGCTTTCTAGGCCTAGGACAGTTCCGCTATTTTCCTTGGTTCATTCTTGGGGTGGGAGTCGGGCAAGGGAGGGGAGCTATTGGTAGTTATCTCGTTTCTGCGCCCGAACGTTGTGCGGCACTGAGTCTGACCTGGACCTTGGTTAACTAAGTAGCTCTAGCTGATTAGGAGAGGAGAGCTCCCAGGGTGGTGGTGGCCCTGGCCTAGAGACGCTCGACCCGCCCCCCCCCCCCGCCCTCGTCTCTATTCTCCGAAAGCATCGAGAGACTTGCAAACAACAGTCGCGATAGATACAGCTATCACACAAACACGCCCCCCCCACCAACGTCTCCCATCCTCTAACTGGTGACAGTTGTGCAGATCTTTGGCAGCTCGAGGAGGCCTCCTTCTTAGAGATCCTAAGTCGGAGTGGACTGGAACGAAATAGCTTGGGAAGTACAGACAGGCCACCCTGAGCAGGGAGCGTAAGGAGGAAAGAGGAATCCAGCCGGCTCTGGAGCATTTTCCTAGCTGGTTAGATTTCTGTTCTCCAAACGACGGCCTAAATGTTTCCTTTTCGCCTTCACATTTTGAGGTGCTCCTTTTGGAGGAGTCGGATAAAACGTCAGTTCTGATTTCTACTTACTGAACGTATTCTCCTCCCCCCAAAAACACTCTCCAGCCCCCCTCCCCCAATATATGGATGAGGCTCTTGTCCCTAGTCTATAAGCCCTACCCTCCCTGAATAATGTCTCTCGGAGGATGTGGACCTAGGTCTTCTTTTCATCAGACTTAGTAAGCTCCAAGATGCTTTGAGTCTTTTGCCTGCAGATGAGAATTTGGGCCAGGCCCTGGCTTTAGTCTTGCGAGCTCCCGTAGGAGCTGATGCAGGCATCGGGAATGAAAATTAGAGACGAGTAAAAGGGGTTGAATCCCTGATGACCTTCGGCTGCAGACCCGGCCAGCCCGTGCCTCCACGACTGTGGCTTGGTGGACAGAAATCTACGGACGCCTTAGGGGCAAAGAGACCAGCCTTGAGGTTTGGGAAAGAATAGATAGGAAGGAAGGTAAGTAGGTAGCTAGCTAGCTAGACAGACAGACAAAGAAGTTCGTATTACAAACGAAACTGAGGGCTTCCTTGACGAAATCGCAGAGATTTCAGCGAGACCAGCAAAGTCACAGAGGAGCTGGACTTTGTGCCTACAAGCCCAACCCAAAAGAAGAGGTGGTTGAGGGACAGAGCAGAATATTTTCCTGCCCTTTTTCTTTGGCGGTCCCGGAGCCTAGGCAGGGTGCCAGTCCGGCATTTTCTCGGAAGAAGGCACTGGTCTGTCAGCTCAAGGGATGGACGTGGAGAGCAGGGGATGCGTTAGCGGTGATTTTTCTGGGACTCATTTTCCACACGTTCGCTTGGACCGACTTAAGCAACAACTAAAAAGAACCCCGTCATTTCCCTGGCTTTTCCTCTCTCGTGACCGTAGCTGCAAGCAAATATTTCTTCATCCCTCACATCCTCCTGGTACTTGAGCCAAAATGTTGAAGACTCATGAAACCTTCTTCCGTGGTGTTACTTTTGTGTTTCTACCCGGGCTCTTTTGTCTTCCCTCTCCCTTCCACTCTCCTTTTTCGGGGTCTCGTTGTAAAATGCAGGAAGAGGGAAGAGACAGAAAAGAGAAAGGATAGCTCCGAGCTCCAAGGGCAGAGCTGTTTTACATACGGGTCAGACACGGCTGGAGGCCAAGGTCAAGTTGAAAGTTGCAGTCTAGCCAATGTGAGACCTGTCACTCAAACCTTGAAGACCCTGTCTAATTTGTTTAAAGGCAGCATCCCTGAAAACAGAGATCTTCCTATCCTCTCACTTTCTCCCCCCTCCCATGCATGTTTTCCTCCTAATTTTGTTTTCGATCTTCTTTATGGTGAGAGTTGGCCTTTTTTTTTTTTTTTGAGGGGAGAGGGAAAGGGGCCTCCGTGTGTGCCCTTGCCGAAGTCTCCCTGCCTGAAACCGCCTGACTATACCTTTCAGTTCCATTCTCTCTTTCTTCCAGACCCGAGTTAAGCCACACTGGACCTTGGACACTCAATATCAACTCAGGGTATTTTGATTTCGTTCTGATCACTTGCTAATTGTTGGTTCAGAAAAGGGTTCAGGGAAAATGAGATCTAAATTCTTCTCTCTTGACCCCAAAGATCCAAAGGCCAGAGATGGCGACCTGGTCGTGGATGCAAAGTCAACTGCCAAGGCTCTCTGGATCCTCCTCTTCTCAGAGTCGTATCTGGCCAAAATTTTAGAAATTGCCTTTTTCAAGAAGGGAAAGGACTAATGGTTCTGCTTCCATTGTCCTTTGGGTTATGAGTTACCTTTATCCTAACTTTGGGAATCTAAGAGTAAGAAAAAGGACCCGGATACAATGCAGTCAGTAATGCTTTTAAAGAAAAGAGGGACTTGGTGGCCTGAATTAACCGATAAAATGATTCAGATATTTTACTGGCTCTCTGTCTCACTCAACTCAAATATACAATGGCCGAGGCCTCAAGAGAGATTAAAAAAAAAAAAAGAAAAAAGAAAGAAAGCACAGGACCCATAATGTAAATGAGAAATCGAGTAAAAGTAACATTAACATCTTGACCGAATCACGCGCTACAAAGTGATTTCTCCTACGGGCATCATTAGCTCTTAAAATGTCTGAAGGTCGGGTTGGCCCTTGAGATAGATACAAAGCTAAGAGGACAAGAATGGAATGCAAGGCGTTCAGTGGGTCCTTTTCTAGATTGGACTTGACCTCTAGCCCAGGATCTGCAAACTGCCTAGAAGCAGATCTTTTCTCTTTTTTTCTTTATCTTCGATTGGACAGACAATG
This sequence comes from Vombatus ursinus, assembly GCF_900497805.2. Lineage (NCBI taxonomy): Eukaryota > Metazoa > Chordata > Mammalia > Diprotodontia > Vombatidae > Vombatus > Vombatus ursinus. Next base: position 49,703,994 of record NW_020954577.1, on the reverse strand, counting down.
AGCCCAGAAATTAATGAAAAAATCAGAAAAGTAGGTGATGGCCTGGCCACTCTCTTACTAGAAGATCTCTGTTGGGGCTGTGGGGGGAAAGTGGGTAATAAACTCTCTGGTATGTTTGAGGGGGAGACTGGAACCTTATAGGTTTTTTCCTTCCTCCTTAACAAAAAAGTCAAGATTAGAGGACTCTAAACAGCTGCGATCTGAGCCTTCTTGTTGTGTCTGACATTCTCCTGCTTTTCTCTTGCACGACAAAAGCAGAGATACCGGCCTGTGGGATCTTGCTTTAAAGAAAAAATTATTTTAAGGGGACTAGAAAAAGAGTATTTTAGTATAATCTATTTTAATGGGTGGCTGGTTTTCTTTCCTCTTGCGAACCACTAAAATAATACTTTTTGTGCCCAAGGACTCCCGTCCTTGGTTTTGCTCAGGATGGAATAATATACTGGCTGCCGGAGAGCCAAACCTATCCCTGGATAACCCTGAGAGTCATAACATCCTCCAAAGTTGGTGTAGGTTTTTCAGCCCTACCTGAGAGTTCTCACTCCCCGAAACTGGCTTGCGAAAAGAGGGCCGTCTTTGCCTGGGCTTGGAGGCTCAGAAACCGAAAGGGGAGAAGCATCTCAGCAAGGCTGCGGGTGCAGGAAAGCCTGACACCCGAAACTCATTGACCGCCTCAGGATGGCCTCTGCCTGCCGCCTCTCGTGCTGTCCTTCTCTCCGGCTCCCAGTCCCTGGTTTTCCTCTCCTAGAAAGGAGACTAGGCATAGATAGGGACGAACCTTCTTTGTCAGCTTTCCGGGAGTGAGGCTCTGGGACTTGGGGGAGATCTTACACCCTAAGCTGGGTTAGTCAAAGGCTTGAAAGAACCGTCAATCCCTCTGATATGAACCTGCAAGGAGGGAAGGACGGCAACCCAAAGACCCGAACCCAAAGGGCTATCCCAGAAAAAAGAACCTGGACAAGGAGAAGAGAACTGAGGACATGGAAACAAACTGCTTCGTTGTCCACTTGGATTTTCATTAGCAAATGAAACATAGCTGTGCCCACTCTAACTCGGAGGAAGGCTGTCCACCCAAATTCAGTCGGTGTATACCTGACTACGCACTGGTCACAGAGCGGATAAACAAGCGTCAGTGCGTTGTAAAGACGCTCCGTATTTCAGGATATTCATATGTTTCTAATGTAACCAAGGAGCTTTACGAGGAACCTTCGCAGATCGTCTTAACCCTCTCTCTCCCAAGGCAGGGCTCAGGGTGAGGAGGAGATAAGCGGAAAAACAAGAAGAATAGGAAGAAAATCGCCGTCTGGGGTAGGGGTTGGAGGAGATGGAGACTGGGCTGTCCAGATTAAGGAAGAGAGATTGGGACCGAGGAACAGAAATGGGAAAAGGGATTGAGGAGAGGAGGATGGGTTTTCTGGGGAGGAGGGGAGCAGGACAAAACTGAACCCCAAGCCACGACCCTCGAACACAGGTAGGAAACGAGAGCCATCTTCAAACCAGCTTTCCGAGAGTACAGAGCCCTACCCTACCTCGCCCCCACCCCTACTCCTGGGCAAACCAGGGTGAGAGAGAAGCTCAAAACTGCCCTGCTTTCTTTTTTCCACAGGAAAGGGAAATTTCCTACTGTAAACAGACTATTATTAACGGCATTCTGCCAGTTAGTTGTATGGCAAATCTTGGCGTCCCCAAACAACAAAAACCTCAGAAAGGGCAGGGATCGTCTAACAGCGCGGCGGGTGAGGCCTTAAGCCAAGCTAGAGCTTGGGACAAGGGAGTTTCCTGTCTTTGGGGTCCCTGTCTCCTGTATTTTCCTAGTGCCTTTGATCCTTAGGCCAGGAAAGAGATGTTCTGTTGACGTTGGGTACATAGGCTCAACCCAAAAAAAGGCTGAGTACAGAGGTAGGTCATAGAAGCCACAGGGCATTGCCAAGGCAAGGGATAGCTACCGAGATTTAATCTCCATCACCGAGGGAGCACTGAAGCCCTGGCATCTTCCTCTATTTAGGCCACCCTATGCCAGCTAGGGCTGCTCGAGAAGAGTCTTGCATTCAACGCTCTCTGACAAAGGCCATGGAGAATGTTTTCTCAGCTCTGGGTTAAAGAAACCCCTTCTGAAGCTCAAGCAAATACCGTCTTCTTGTCTGAATGTCAATGATGGAGACAATTCGCGGGGAGCCACTTGGATTTGCCCTTAATTTTTGTGCTAGCGACGCCGAGAAATCTCAGGGGAAGAAGGGTGTATTCTCCCTGGATGCAGACTCCCTGAGCTACGACCCTCTTCCCATTTTTTTAAAAAGTGCACACGAATTTCTAAGGCCCCCATGCCTTTTGGTCTGCCAGAGCTGGATTACAGTGAGCTGGAATTCACTGGGGTCGCCTTAAATGTTCTGCTCCATGCCACAAACATCTTGGCGACAGGCATGTCCAGGGCTAACAACGAGAAAACATACTAAAGCATTCCAAGGTGCAAGCAAACGGTACCCCATCCACCCCCGCTCTGAGTTTAGATCCCCCCCCTCCCTTATCTTGAACTCTAAGGGCCTAATTCTCCATAAGGAAGGCTTATCAACCCGAGAGGACTTTTCTGACTCGTAGGGGTGGCTCCTGAGAACCCATTTCCACCATGGAGACACAGTTAAGTTGTCAGAAGGAAAGAGATCAGAAAATTTAGAAGGGAAAGGGAAGCCCACTTCTGTTTCCAGAACGTACAGGACAGAAGGAGCTCCCAAACCCGGTGGCCTTGTTCATTCGACCTAAAACTTCGTGAGCTTCCTTGCCTCCCTCAGCTGCATGTTCCTCATGACTTTAGAGCCCTGGCCACAGGGGCTGGTTCTCTACCAGTGGATTCTTTAAGGCTTAGGAATCAGAAAAACCAAGGAGAGAGAGAGAGAGAGAGAGAGAGAGAGAGAGAGAGAGAGAGAGAG
>NW_020954577.1:49628987-49701060 GCF_900497805.2 Vombatus ursinus | reverse complement strand
AGAAGAGAAGAGAAGAGAAGAGAAGAGAAGAGAAGAGAAGAGAAGAGAAGAGAAGAGAAGAGAAGAGAAGAGTGAGAGCCCTCTCATCTCATCTGCACAATCTGTCTCATTGCTAGGGGATGGATAAATGCATTTGCCCTGGACTAAGAAAAAGAGCCAAAGCATCATGGTCCTGACCCTGTGTATGCAGACAATCCTGATGCCCCAAGTACCATTAGTAAATTAATTTAAGATTCTCTCTTTGAGCATATTAAGTATTTTTTTTTTTTTTGGTAGGAGGAGGGAGTGAGGTAAAGAAAAAAGAAATATCGAGGAAGGAAAGATCTAATTTGGTCACCTCCACACACACACCCTCCACCCCCGCCCCAAGCACACCGCGTTCTGCTAGTAGGGAATGTGAGAACTGGCCTGCATCTACAGGCACGCCATTTTCAATAGTTAAGAACCCTCCCCATTGAATAATAACGAGACCCCACATCCTTGCACTAGTCTATGAAGTTCTCAGTGTACAATGAAATCAAGGAAAATCCGCTAATGGGGCCTCATTCGAGTTGACTGTATGATCTTTTCAATTACACACCAAGGTGTAATCGTGGATTTATTGGCAGATTACGTTGTGTGATAATTATGTGCGCATGCATATATGCACAACGCATATGTGTATAGATATCTATAAACAGATATCTCTACACACATACATACCCACAGGGGAGTAGTCTACAGTTGCGGCACGAGTGAAATCGACCCTCCATGCCAGGTACAAGGAGGATCTCTTTGCCAGTGGTTAGACTGGCTGAGTCACATACTTAACACACACGGCTCACAGTTCGCTCAGACGCAGCCTGGATTGCCCCAGGGCTTCTCGTCTCACCTTTTGCTCTGCCAATACACCTGTCCCGCCAGCGGCCTGCTTCAGCTTTACCTGTGTCTGGGCACCTCCGGCTCTCCCGGAGCCAAGTACCCCTTCCGCTCTCTCTCTTCTGCCTTTCCTTTCTCCAGTCTCTTCTTCTCTCGGGCGCCCGCTGACTAGCTACTCCCAGCTGCCCTTTGTACACCTTCCTGTGGCCCTGCTCTGACTCTTGGAAAACGGGACCCGAGCACAGCCATAAAAATAACCTTTCGATACTAGTTTTTATGTCTATTTACACTCCGGTCAGTGCGAGGGTAAGCTCTGACGCTTCATTCATTAGTCAATCCCGAGCCTCAGGTTTTTGATGTTCGCTTTATAGGTTGAGAAAGTCAACGGAACAAGGAGAAATCATAGCCAGTCGGGCAGACCCGGCCATAGTGGGAAGAAAGACAGTGAAGTGGGCGAAGTCTGATTTCCTTTCTTCTCCGCTTTCACTGCATTAAACGCTTGATTCGAGTCGCTGGTGAATGAGACCTTTTTTTAACAGAGTTGGTGGAGAGGGAGGATTTCCCCCCACCCCCACCCCCCAGCATCAGCCTTAATTTGTGACTTTCGGGAGAAAATGTAAGAAAGCCCTTTAAAAGGAAAGGTAACTGCAAGGTGTAGGAGTATAGGGTGTTCCTGTGTGGAGGGGGCGCTGGAGGAGAACCGAGGCTGAGGAGGAGGTAGAAGGAATATTATCTCCTGGCTTCTGTCGTTCACTTACAGTCTCCAGAGTTGGGGAGAAGCAGAGAAAAGAGGGGGCTCCCCCGAGAATGAAGGGCAAGGCCGGCAAAACCCGAGGATCTCAGGCTCCTTCATGCCTAGCCTGAAATAACTTTAGGCTCCCCCTTATCAAGATCATAAATTGATGGGCGGAGGATTTACGCCACCCGTTTCCCCAGGGACGTCCAGCCTTTAATCAGGCATTTCTGTTTCTGTCCAGGACATATCACAGTGATTAAAGCCATGCCCCAGTCCTCTTCATGCCCTCAGATGAGATGCGGTCAGATATAAAAAACCGAATTATTATTTTCTCGCTTGAAGACCTGTTCCCCGCTTGCCCGCAGGTACACACGCACACACACAATCCCCCTCCAAATGGTAAAAGCCAAAGAGATTTTAATATAAATAATCACTTGGAGGGAGGCAGGCAGGAGATTTTCCTTAAAACTACCCTTCTGAACCTCCATTTTCGCAAGTAAATGCACATGCGATTGATTTTTTTTTTTTTTAATCTCCAGCTTCTCCTTTTCCTTCGGCGTTCTTGGGAGTAGTAAAGCCGGTTTGGCCAGTTGTGACCGAGTTCATTGCTGGCCCTAATCCTCTGGCTGGGACCCTTCCCCAGCAAACATGGGGGGGCGGGGGTTTAAAGGCATTTTTGAAAACAGGAAGAGGAAGAAAACTCCAGTAAAGAACTTTAATCTAAATTCCCTAGCTGGGCCAAGTGTCACCCCCACCCCAGGTGAATGTGGTTATTTAGTCCTTGTTTTCCAGTGTGTGGGATTGTTTCAAATGCTCTCTGTTTGTGGTGTTTTAATTACTTTTTTTTTCCTGATGTCTTGTTAAATAGTTGGCTGGGTTGATGCTAAATATGCAATCGCTTAAAGGCACTTGAATGGGGCTGTTGGTTGCAAATGGTGAGTCTGTAAATTAAGCAACAGTAGACATTATGGGCACAGATTTCGCATAAATATCTCTAACAACTCCAGCTCTAATGGGTGTAAACTCCAGAGAGGCCCCACTACCTCCTGTGTCCTGGGAATCTGGCCCTTGGTCCACCATCCTCCAGTTACCACAACTGGATTCAGAAGGGAATGCGGAGTGTGAGGGGTGAGGCGAAGCCTTTGTTGAATTTCTCCGCTGTGTTCGGAATATGAACTGGACAGAATCCAAGAGGAGTCCGAGGTCTGGGAAGGGACTGGAACAGGCAGATGAAACTTGGGAAGGCAAGAAGGAAGGAGAAAAGGCCCTGGAATTGGGAAGGGGAGAGGCAAGAGGCCAGGCTGGAAGACCTACTGAGACATGGAGAGAGAGAGAGAGAGAAAAGAAGCCTAGAAAACCAAGTTCTCACCAGAATATTTCTTTTCTGTTCATGTATGTATGTATGTATGTATGTATGTGTGTGTGTATGCATGTGTGTATGCATGCTTACATGTATCTATCTCTTAGCTCCTCTTTCTGTCTCTCTTTCTCTTTTGTCTCTCTGTCTGTCTCACACATAGCTAAAAACCTCCTGATTCCAAACCCATACAAGTCTTCGAGCAAACAGACAAGGACATAGAAAAAGTGGACTCAGGAGGCACAGGGTGCTGGGGCCTGGGGTCAGAGTCAGGGTAGGGTTTTGGCTAACCTGTCCTGAGCCTTTGGGGAACTGGGAGGAAAATAATTGGGGCTTAAAGAAGCCACGTGGGGTCTGGAGTGAAATGCTTTGGCTAACTTCTCGAACAAATCCCTGAATGCAGAGAATTCACTGGTGTGTGCTGCAGCTCCAAGGCTGCCTTCTTGTAGTTTAAACACTCTAGCCCCTGAGCTAGAATCTGCAGGCACCTCTCTTCTTACTGTGGGGTAGGTAGCCCCTTGGTGCCTGCTACTAATTACCTCCTTTCAGCCACTTTTAAAAAAGCTATATTTCTTCAAATTTCTGGGACATAATGTGGGGTTATGTCAGGTCATGGGACCCTTGCCTGGTGCAAAGTAATTTGATGTCACCGAGAGCAATCAGACTCATTTGTCACCATAAGTAAGAGAGGTAAAAACAGCTTCAACCAGAATGCAGTGGTAAGTTTGTGTGGAGGAGTATTTATTTCAAATTCTGGTCAGCCGTTCCAGGTTGGACATTGGGGATGGGAGAACTAAGCTCTCAGCTTTTTGCCTTCCCCACCCCAAGCCTCTCAGTTCTACTCAGCTTTGTCCTCCTCAGCACCATGCATCTGGCTGTGGCCCCCAGAGGAAAGCTAGACTCCATGCCCCATGAACACCAGGATTTAGCACCCTGGGAAACTGAGGGAAGCCACTGAGGGCCTTGGCACAGCAGCATTTATACTCAGCCTGGCCCATCACAACCCTCTCAGCTGCTCAGCTGTTGCCACTCTTTGTCTTTGACTCCAAAAGACCTTCCAGGCATCTTCCTGTGGGTGGAACAAGAGTTATCAGTTGGAATGAGCAGAGAGGGCCATGATCCTCAGAGGGGCATTCTGATCCTGATGACAGTTGGCAAAGGGGACAGAGAATCATGTGTGGTGAGTTGGAGTGAGAATGTTCCTATTTAATTTTCACATTCCCAATTCTACTCAACTGGGGAATGTCATAAGGGAACCTAAGATGAAGGAGGATCTGAATTTTGGTACAGGGTCCAAACATCACTGAAGATGCACTCATGGCCTTTGGGCCAGTGCTAGGGACTGTCTCTACTTCCCTTAGCTCCATGGAATAGGTCAAACCTGGATCAAGAACTCAAGGGTTCTCTCATCTTATACATTGGCATCCCTTGGGATCACAGTTTCTGGGTGGCAAGTCACCAATACTAAGAAAATTAACTTGGTGACCCAAGAATCTCACTGATGATCTTTGACATCATATCCTCCTTAGACTGACCAATAAGTTCATGACATCATCTGTGTGGGCACTCTCTGTCCCAACAAAGGTCGCAGTACATCTATGTCTTCTCATTCTGTGCTTAAACATGGCTTTCCTAAAAGCCTCTATGAAGGATTCATTCTACATGCTGGTATCTTTCTCTGTTTTTTTTTGTTTTTGTTTTAATACTTAGAAAACACCATGCAGCATGCTGACTGTCCATCAGTTACCCCTTATTCTTGATACGTGGCTAACTCCACTATACAAACAAATTGATATCATTTTCTAATTCTCAGGAGGAAGTTATAATGGGTAGTGAGCTGAAACCTACTGGCTCCCACCCTTCATCTTTCTTTTTATTATTAATTTTTTTTCAATTAACAAGTATTTACCTTCTCTCCTTCCCTGTCTGGCAATAAATATGCACAGATTCAAACAAAATAAATTCTCATGTTGTCCTTGTCTAACAACGTACATTTCATTCTACCTATTGAGGCTGTCTCCTCTCTGTTCAGAAGTGGACACCATTCTTCAATCACCTGTTCTCTGTGTTGCTTTGTTGTTCAGACTTCTTAAGTTTTCCATAGCTCTTTATTTCTGCAATTTTGTTGTTAGACTGTCAACTGTTCACCTGGTTCTGCTTGCTTTACCTTGCACCAGTTCATACAAACCTTCCCAGCTTTCTCTGAACCCATTCTTTTTGTAATTTCTTATGGCATGACAATATTCTATTATATCCATATTCTATATTTTGTTTAACCTTTTTCCGATTGATTGACGCTACACCACAAAAAGAGATGCTATTAAATATTTGCGCACACATGGGTCCTTTGGAGGTATAGAGCTATTAATAGCATTGTTGGGTCAAAGGATATGAAGAGTTTACTAACTTTGGGATTTAGTTCCAAATTGCTGTCCAGAAAAGCCAATTCACAACTCCACCACCACTATGTCACTATGCTTCTTTTCCCACAGCCAACTGATCCAACATGTGTCATTTTGATTTTTGATAAACTTTGTCCATCTTATGGGTGTGAGATAGAACCTGAGTTATTTAATTTGCATTTCTCTAATTATCAGTGTTCTAGAGTTTTATGTGGCTATTGATAGCTTGAATACCTTCCCTTGAAAATTGCCTCTTCTTTTATCAACTGGGGAACACAATTTCTCTTTATATTGACTTTTGGGACATCTGCCCTCTTAAATGTTCTAAGATATTGGAGTTCCATGAGTCACAGTTCTTCAGCCTCACTAGGAGAACACTGATGTTAAAAAAATGAGCTTTTTATATTATCCTTAAGGTTATGGGGTTTAGAATGGGATGCAACCTTGGTAATCTTATAGTTCATCATACAGATTTCCACACATGGGGCCCGTAAGAATATGGCATATTCTTCTGCATAATATAATATATTATTATGAATATATGTGTGCCTAATATAATAGGTCAAGTTAATTATTCTATAATAAATAACCACAGCACTCATATATTGCAAATCTAGTATTGTTTTCAATTCAATTAACATTTATTAACTCGGTATGTGCTAAAGGCTAGGGATACAAAAACAAAAGAAAACTCCTTGCCCTCAAGAAGCTTACATTTTACTGGAGGAGGAAGAAAAATACAGCAGATACCCAAGCAAATATGATATGCTACAAAGTACAATTAAGAGGGAGAGGGTATTAATACCTGGGAAGGTCAAAGGCATCATGCAGGAGCTGGCAGCTGAGATGTGTTTTGAGGGAGATGCAATGTGATTGGGTTTTAACAGAGTATTTATTATATATTGATGCCAAGACATGTTAGTTCTAATATCCCATCTGTCCTGATTAAACTGGAAGGGGATAAGAAAGGAGTGGAAGTCCATGGGGAGATATGGACACTCAGGTTAAAGTCCTGCATTAATTTGCCTGCTACCTGTTTTGTGTTCCTTGTTTGACCAGGCCTTAGATTCGGGAAGGAGTCCTGATCTAAGGGCATTTAAAGGGGTTGGGGGGAGGGGAGGATGAAGGGTTGAGGAAGCACCACTCTCTTTCTGAATCTCCTTCAGTCAGGCGAAAAACCAGTCTCGTGACCCAGAGGAGAACAAATTTTGGGGGGGTTCTTGTTGATGTCAAGAGATGATACTGGAGATTGAGGTCATAAGTCAAATGAGTCTGACCCTGGAAGCTATGCCCCAGTGAGGTGAGGATCTGGCTAACTATTGGGGTAAGTAGAGCCTCTCACTATTCGCCTAAGTGTCTCTAAAAGGTATCTTAAATCCTTAATTAAACTCCTAAAGAAATTGGCTATGATGTTGGTTGGAAGGTGCATGGAAATAAAGAGGCCTTTGACTGTTGGAGCGCAGCAAAACCAATGGACAGTCACTCTAGAGCCTGATTCTAACATGATGTCTAATTCCCAGCCATCACAAATAGCAGACAGTCAGGAGAAGGGACATAATTTGTCATACTAAGGGACCCTGAACTCTTTTTACTGAACACCAGTTTTCATTGTGTCTCAACTAAATTCACCTTAGCTAAGACGTCCCATAGGATACCCTCAGAGTGAACCACCCTACCAATGTACTAGAAACACTCCCTTCTGCATGCCAAGAGCCTTGCTGAGGGAGATGCCAAAGAGGGAAAAAGAGAATGAGATTGGATCGAGATTAGAAGATGGAGGGGAAAGGAATGGGGGCAGAATCCCACGTGGTCAGAGCCCTTAGAGGATTTCCATTGAAACCAAGTTGTTAAAGCAAGGTACCACCACCTGCAGGAGGCTCTTCTGATCCCCATCCCAGTTGTTATACATGTTCTCTCTTCTTTCTCTTTATGTTACTTTGTATTCATGAGCTAATATTTGCCATTTGCTCGTTTGTGTAACTGTTGTATTCCTCTCTGCTCCTAGTAAAATATAAGCTCCCTGAGATGAAGTCTCCTAAAGGGGACCTTTTCTGAGTTGCTAGTGCCTTCCCCCCAAGTTGTATTGCACTGGAGTCAGGATGATCTAAACCTGTATTCTGCCTCAGACACTGTGTGATCCTGGGCAAGTCACTTAACTTCTGACTGACTTAGTGTCCTCATCTGTAAAATGGAGAAATAATAGCATGTGCTTTCCAACGTTGTTGTGAAGATAAAATGAGATACTGTTTGTAAAATGCTTTGCAATTTATAAAACAAATTTGATGATATTGATGATAATGTGTATATCTTCTTTTCCTCAGTAGAATGCAATCTCCTTCAGGGACTTTCTTGTTTTATTTCTGGTGTCTAGCACACTACTTGACATATAGTAGATGCTTTATGAACGCTTGTGAATAGATCGATTGATTCAGAACAGAGACCATTTCATTTTTACCTGTGTACCTACAGCAGTGGCATGTGGCTTGTAGTAGGTACTTAATAAATATCTGTTTAATTAGATTGAATGAGCAGCCCTTATGGGAGAAGGTATAATCTCTTAGAAGGCCCTAATGGAAACATCAGGGATTGTTTTCAGGAAATGAAGCCAGAGGGGACAGGAACTTCCCATGGTGGTAGAGAAGGCTTCGTGCTCTCCCCAGGGTCCAGGGAGGGTCATCGCCAGCAGAGGAACCTGACTGACCAAATGATGGGCCTGCAGTTGCCACCAATTCCCACTAGATGTCTTCCGAGCTAATGATAATTAAAAAGCTCTGTCCTTTGTGTGATGGTGGATTTCTCTGGCCTCTTTTTGAAGTCTGGCACTTCAGCAGTGAAACCAAATCCCCTTTCTTTTTCTTCACTAGGCTCCCACCCCCACTCCTTTCCTAATTTCTGTTCTTTTCTGGGGAAGCTCTGGAAGTCAGGATAAAATCAAACACGAGCTTGGATAGACAGTGCTGAATGGCTGCCTGGCTCATGCCATTGGAATCTTTTTTTTTATGACCTTAGATGTGTTTAAATAACATAGCAAGGCTGGGCACCCATCTTAGATTAAACTTTAATCAGCTGAGCCCAAGGACGACCAGGTGGTAAATGAGTTTACTCTGGCATCACTCCTCAGGGGACAATGCGCAGTCCAAGGTTCAGTTTGTACAGTGCCACAAGGTCCTGCTACCTTCTTGGCTCTTATCTGGAGCTAGACTGAGCCCTAATGACTGCCTCAATTAGAGGTAGCCCCAGGGAAGTGGATTTCTCATCTACTGGGTCAAAATGCTGCAGACAGACAGATACCTTGAGTAACAATGTGACCTAACGACCATTTACTCCCCATAAACAGCAAGGGTAGTGTCCAGGGCAGAAACTCGGAGCCCTTTCCATTTTTCACTGGGAATCTGAAGAATGATTAAATAAGTAGTGCACTGCCATTGCCTTTCAGCCCTTTCTGACACCAACAAGCTCACTTTGTAGCACTATTCACCTTTATGAAATCATAATTCTTTCCCTCAAGAGTCCTTGTGCCACTCTATCCTCACTATATCTTTTAATTTATGAGGAATTTGTACACATACAAAAACACAAAGACCTGTCAAAGATAATTCCTTTGTTAACTAATATTTTGTTGAAATTAATTTCAGTACTGGGTTTACTCCCCATCCACCTCTAAGAATTTATTCAACCTTAATATTAATATAATATAGCACATAATATCATAAGATAACAGAATATAACATAATATATGATACAGGTGCATCAAAAGTCTTCGTAAAATTTTAAGTTTTACTTGTGGGAACCCTGTATAATTTAAAATAGTATGATGTGGCATGATATAATACAATGTGCCATAACATAATCTAATAAAACATATCACAACATCACAGGATATAATAACATAACCTAATACATAATATAATACAGTATAATATCATATCATATGTCCTAGAAAATATATACTTGCTCTCACTTATATAGCTTGTCAATTATATATATACATATGCATACATACACACATAGACATACAAATATATATATACATATTTTTACATACATATGCATACATGTATGCCAGGGTTCAAATTTCAAGTCCCCCTCCCCACCTAGAGAGCAAGAAGTGTCTTCTTTTCCTGGATAATTAATCATTATTAATAATTCTAGTATTTTCTTAATAAAAGGAATGGTCAGTTGGCCATCTCTCTCAGACCAAAGATCCTGTCTTTCTTTTTTTTTTTTTTTATCAATTGTAGCCCCCAGTGCTTAGCACAGTGCCTGGAGGTCATAAATAAATGTTTATTGGATTATCATAAAAAGAATATTCAATATTTTACATATTACATATTGCACATACATGGAAGAACATTTGGAAGCTATGTAAGTGTATCTGTATCTATATATGAATATATAGAGTAGAATGCACATATGATAAATGTATGCACATATATATAGAATACACTTATATAATACACATATAAGTAAATGTATATGATGTATACAGTACAGATATACACATGTGTGTGGATAGATGGACAGACAGATAGATATTATCAGCCTAATAGAACGGATAGGTGTTCTGTCTTGAATTTAGAGAGTCCTGAGTTTGTCCTACTTCTAACCATACTGCTTGGGTGTGGATAAAACACTTAAACTCTCAGTGGCCCCAAATACTCTTTAAGATTATGGATGGCTAAAATTATTGGAAGGAGTTTCAAGGAGCATAGATTTAAACACTCTCAAATTTATAGGTCTAGACCAAAAAAAAATTATGTGGCTGGAATTAAAAGATGCAATGGAGATGGAATCCCATAGAACTTTCAAAGGAAGAACTCTGGCTTTGCACAGGTGAATAATGAGAGAGAGAGAGAGAGAGAGAGAGAGAGAGAGAGAGAGAGAGAGAGATACTTCAAAGTGAATGACAAGTTCTTTTTTTGCATTATGATCCATTTCCTGGTGGGACCTGTGATTCCACTGAAATGGGGTACTTCCTCAAACAAGCAATTGAACAACAAACATTTTAATTGTCTTCTGTGAACCAGAACATTATCAAGGGGACCCGGTTAGTTTTGCTTTGTTTTGTTTTGTTTTTTGTATTTCCACCCTGCTTTCTGCACTTGTTTACTCCCTGTTCACCTCTGAGGACTGGAGTTCTTCAGATGATTATTCCTTGGAACTGTGATTCATTAAGCATTCAGGTGATTTGCTGAAAAGTGATACATAAACCACAAGACAAGCATTACATAAACTACAAGACAAGTCCTAGAGACCTGAACACGTCCTCAGATTTGTCTTGACATATTTTCTTCCCCCCCCCCACTCCCCCATCAGAGCTTTCTGCCAATTCTGGAAAATAGATCCCAAGGTGAAGTATGACTCCTATATTTTGTGGAAATGTAATTTAGTTGACTATGCTGATTTATTATAAGAGTTTTCTTTTTCTTGGTGGTGGTGGGGTAATAGGAAAGAGAGAAAATAAGTGTTAGTCAATTGAAAAAATGAACCTTAATTTAAAAAGAGGAAAGAAAAATAGCAGTCCAGAAAACACTCAGGATTTCCAGGCACAAGAAGTCACTGTTGTTGCTTTAAGAAACAAAATAAAAATAAATGCTTATTTCCAGAAAATCTCAACTTTCAGCCTACATTAGTGAAAGGCCCAAGGGTCTTTCTACTTCTCTCTGTCTAAGAGAAGATATGTCTTCTCTGGACTCCCTTCCTGGTTGTTTTCTGTTGCCTGTTGGGGGCTGTTACATTCTTTTATGTCTGCTGAGTATTGAGACACAGTCATCTTCTGTACTTGTATGTTGATTGACCACGGGTCAGCCTGGACATTTAGGAAAAGAAATGGAACTATGAATAAAAAGATTACAAAAAAAGAACAGTCTGAATAAAGGGGGAAAATATAATGATCCTGAAGGCTAGACAATGAAACATACTAGCGTCCTCTCAGCAGAGAAATGAGATGAATAGGGCTGAATACTGTAAAGAACAGCAGAGCAGATAGATATCTGTAGTGAGCTCATACAAAATGATTAAGAAATGCTTGTTGGTTGATTGATTCTTTTTGCTTAATTCTTTTTCTTTGATAAGAGAAGGTTAAATTATTGTGTAGGGATTTCTAGATATGACTGTACTGAAATATAAAACAAAAGGCACAGATAATTAAAAAAAAAGAATGTGATATGTGTGTCTGTGTGTCTCTCTGTGTGTGGCTTATATAGAAGTAAAACCAAGAAGGAAAAACATAATTGAGCCAGCCATTCTATTGGGCTCCCAGGTTCAATGTGGGATGGGGAAAGCATATTCCCACTCCAGGGACTCCCCCCCACCATTTGGGTTTCTTTTAATTGTTATTGATAATTTTGTTTTTAACACAGCTGATAAATATAAACATTCAAACAATATACAGAATAGCCTTCCTGAACAACACAAAAGAGTGTTTACACTCTCATATGTAATTTTCCCCCTTTTCTTCTCCACCATCCTCTCCTCCCCAATTTCTCTAAGAAAGTCTAGCTCAGCCTGGGCCCCAGGACTCTCAGGAGAGCTTAGAAGGACATGGAGCAGGGCTCACTGTTTCTGACATGCTTAGTGGGTGTGTGGATGTTTATGCAGGGAGAAGGTGAAGCCATTTCTTGGAGGAGAGGGGGCACCTTCATTTTTAAAATAACCAACCGTGCAATTAGATCAATGGAGACACAAGAGGCTGTTTAAAAAAATTTTTGTTTTATTTTTTCCAGGCCCAGTCCCAGAAGGCTTCCCAAATCTCAGGCCCCAATGTTTTATTGTCTAGTCCGTCTGCAGGTTGTAATTATGGATTCAAGATGTTTAGGGTTTGCAAATGCTCTGGTTGTTGGTGGTGAAAACTCCACTTCTGCAAAGAAAAAAAAAATCTGGAGATAATTAGCTGGAATCGCCAAGAACACTGTGTCGCCTACACTGTAAATGGTCCCGGCCACCTTTACAAGATGTTAAAAAAAAAAAGGAAAAAACAAAACACAAAAAATGGAACAAATGGAAGCGGGACAATCGCAGGATTAGGGTTTTCACGGAGTTACTACGGGCCGGGGTAATCGCTACATTCTCTGCTGTTAGGGCTCGCCTAGCCTCGGTCTATTCGTGAAGCGAAGACCAGAGAATCGGAGGTGCTGCGCTGGCAAAGTTCGCCTAGAAAGGCAGAGGGAACTCAGGGGAGACGGAATTCCCGAGCTCAGGGGACCGGAAGAGTGAGCTGGCCCAGGAGTGGGGCAGAAGCCCCTCTGAGCTTGGAGGCGGGAATGGGGAAACGGAAGGGGGGAAAGGGAGAGGGAAAAAGAGAAAGAAGGAAGGAGAAAGGGAGGGACCCTTGGATGTCGATGAAGGCGCCCACAGATTGTGGCAAAGGGAGGAACATAACTTGGAGAGATATTTCCACATCTTGTCTGAGGACCAGACCTGGCGAGGCTGCGCTGGCGAGGAGACCAATTCTTGGACACATGCAAAGAAGGAGCCTGACTGTTGAGGGTTCCCAACTAATCACAGACCAAAGTGCAGGAAGTAGACTTTTGAGAACTGGAGTCAGTGGAAACCCGCCCCCTTCACCCAGGGGTTAACCTTCTATTCTGAGCCTACGTTGCCAAGGACAAGGTAGAACAGCTGGGAAAGTTGGGAGACCTTGCTCCTCCCCACAGAATCTGGCATGTTCCAGCCACTTGAAAAGGTTAAGAGCTCCTGGCCTGGAAGCTGCCAAGGCATGTGGCGATGTCACTTTGGGAGTCAGGGGGCCTTTTACGGTCTTTGCTTGGCTCCTGTTCTCCCAGCTGCTCCCCTTTCTTCTCTTCACAACATCGACAGGTCTTAGCCCTCCTGGAGAGCCTCACCCACCCCACTCCACTTCGGCCCAAGGGACCATGGAACTCCCAAGGCAAAGAGTCCCCCCTCTGGTTTTGCCGCAGAAGGCAAGTGGATTCTTGAGGACGCCCCAGTCGCATGTTCTGTAGGGTGTTTTATTGATGAAAATGGAGAGGAGACGGAAACAGAGATAAGAGGGAGACAGAGGGGACAAGGAGAGATGAGAAGAGAGAAAGAGAGAAAGGAAGGAGACAAAGGGGAGGAACGAGAGACGGGGAAAGGGAAAGAGAGGAGAGGAGAAAGGAGAAATACTGTTTCCTTGATTCCCATTTCTACCGTGAAGGGAAAGTGGAACCATCTTACCGCTTTCCACTTCTCCCCAAGAAGAAAACCGTGGAAAGGGCTAGAAAGAGAAATCATCCATGCTTTCCTGTTATTTGCAACAGTCGATTTACAGTAATAAGGAAATAAGAGATTTACAAATCAAGCGGTTTTTGTAATGGCTAATACTAACAATAGCGATAATGTTCGTTAAAAATCTGGATAGAAATCAGTACGAAAACGAGATGGGCCTCAAAGCGTTATTAAGCATTTTGTAATTGAGGGTCTTCTGTTTTGTTTTGACATCGTCTCCAAATATAGCCTTCCCTCCTCCCCTAAGAGAGAGCTATGCCTTGCAACACATTCTAATCAGTAATATTAAATTCTGCAAACGGCGTTTACTCTTCCAACAACTAAGAGCGCACAGTATTTCAGTCGAGTAGTAGTGATAACAAACGCTATGAAGTCTAGTTTGGTCTTGCTTTATTTTCAAGTCTTGTCTGACTTTTAGAATCGAAAACAAACAAAGAAACGCGCGCATACACCAGTCCATTTACCAGAAATAGGCCTCTTTCTTCCTTCCACCCCCCCTCCCCAGTGGATGAGCCCCTCCGTGCCAGGTCGTGCCCTGCTTTCTGCTGGTATCCGAGACAAATTCACTTTTTCTATGAGAGTTCCAAAGGCATCCAAGGGGAGCAGAGCAGGGACGACGGCTTCCAAACAACACTGGCATTGTCCAGGGTGCTTCAGGGGAGCAAATCTTCCCCTCTCTTGACTTTGGAGGAGCAACTCTAGCATCCCCAAAGGGAGTCTGGAGACAAATCAGGGTTGCTATTGGCTTCGGTTTCCGGGGGAGGTCGGTGGTGCAAGCCATCGCAGAACTAAGGCTCATTAGGAATTGGCCTTGTTTTCAAACTTCAGCCCAGTACTACTACTATTGTTAATTTTAACAAATTGGGCATGGAGTGTGTGGGAGGGTGGAGGAGTAGTGATGAGAGAAGAGAAAAAGATGCAAGGTTTTATGACAACTTTCTTTTTCATAGCGCACCTTCTCTCCCCTTCCCAGCCCCCCCCCAATCTGTGCAGCCACACACAGTAAGGTCTCTGCAAGCTGAATGAATAGCAGAGAAGGAAATATTCACCCATCAAAAGCTCATGCAATTTTTCCCTGTTCCCTAGAACACAACCAAATAGTTATGCCCTGGTTAACTGATTGGTAAAGGCTCCAACTCCAGAGTCGGAGCGTGCCAGAGTCCGAGGGAAGTTCAGTAGCAGAGGAATTGAGGTCCTGGGAGAAGCGTCCTAAAATAATGCCCCCCACCCCAGCCCCTTCCCACACGCCTCCATTTCTCCTTTCTGAGCTGCTGGGTTGGGAACGAGAAAGTCCAACTGCTTCCAGGCAGGGGTCCGGCCCCAGAAAGGTAATCCCTCGCTCTCGGCGTGCCTTGGCATAATGAGATGGCCTGGGGCCTGTGAAAGCGCAGACCTGGGGGGTGGTTAGGGACAGACCAGTCCCAGAATCAAACTGAGCACCACCAAGAAAGGAGTGGAGGGCCCTGCCCGATTCTCCTTTCTCTGCATTTGTCCAGGCTAGGCGAGGTTAGGCGGTAGGAGACGTTATTCCTTGGAGGAGAAGGTCTGAAAAGGCTGGACAGGCCTGCAGGTGTTGGGATCATCTCTCTTGGTCCCTCCTTCTGAAGGCTGGAGGAGACAGAAGATCTGACAGAGTGGCCCCCAGTCTTGATCCAGATCTCAGACAGCCAGAACGGGACCAAATACCAGAGCTTAGAGAAACA
Organism: Vombatus ursinus; assembly: GCF_900497805.2. Taxonomy (NCBI): domain Eukaryota; kingdom Metazoa; phylum Chordata; class Mammalia; order Diprotodontia; family Vombatidae; genus Vombatus; species Vombatus ursinus. The sequence goes on along the minus strand of NW_020954577.1, from coordinate 49,685,775 downwards.
ATGGAAAACGAAGCAGTCTGAGTCCTAGAGAAGTCTTTCCCACCATCCCCACCCGTCCTCTCCATCCCCACCCCCTTCCAAAAACCCCCCCCCCCTTTTCTGAGTGTAAGGCTGGAGACGCCTAAAAAGCTTAACCAGGATTTTCCCAAGCAGAATGCCATAGAGAAAAGTCATCCTTTCTTCATCCTTTCTGCGGTTTTCTTGGCTGATTTATAAATTAAAAATAGGTCCCAGTGCTATTATTCTGCGTTAAAAAACAAAACTCTCTCTGTCTCTCTCTCTCTCTGTCTCTCTCTGTCTCTCTCTGTCTCTCTCCAAACACACACACACACACACACACACACACACACACACCCTTTACCCCTCTATCCCCTGAAATGCATTCTCTGCTGCCCAAGGCTAATGAAGCCTCGATGGATGCCAAACGCCCCCTTCCCCCTCCCCAAATGTCCTCCCCACCATCCAAAACTAATCTGGCCCCAATAGAAGCCTACATTTTCGCCTGGCCTGTCTTCCAGGCCGTTCCAAAGTTCCCACAAACACGCGTTTGGATGCCTGGGCAAAAGACCTCGGGACACTGGAAAAGGTTACTCCTGGGACCTAGGTTCGGCAACTGGTGAGTGATTTCTTTTCTAAGGCCTCTTGTGTGTCCTAGGCCCGGCAAAAGACTTTAATTTTTCCTTGTTGCGTTGTCAGGGGAGAAGACCCCAGTCTCGCCTCGCTAGAGCAGGCGTTGAACTGGAGCTAAAGGTCGGAAAGAGGGTTGCCGTTCTGATTTGAGGTAGCGTATGTGAGGCTGATAGCTTCAGGAGCAAAGGTGGAAGGACCAGTTAGAAGTGTTAGATTTTCAGACAACGATCCTCTGGCCTTAGGCGACCAGCGAGATCTCGAGTTACCAAGATTTTCCTCTTCTCTTTGTGTGTTCGTGTATGTGTTCTGCGTTTTTGTGTGTGTTTGTGTTTTCTTGCCTTCCCTCATTAGAAGAGTTGGGAGGCGGGGTGCAGTGATGCTGGTAGACACCTAAAGAAAACTCTGAGGCCATCTCTCTGCTCCAACTGACCCATAGGGTGGCCTGGATGGGGGATGGGAGCTCTCTAAGCGGGTCGGGCTCAGCGATTTTCCTGCGGGCGTCTTCGACCGGGTCGTGGGATCGTCGGAGATCCGGTCCCCAGGTCGGGCCCGGTAATGAGCCCGCAGAGCAGTGTGAGGCGCCCGCCGGTTAATGAACAGAGCCGTCGAGAAAGGATCCGCTTTGATCTCCTTTGGACCCAGCATCTTGGCCTGGAGAAGACTGGGCTGCTAATTGGATTTCAGAGTTGCCTTTAATCTCCACCACCCCGCTTGGAACCCGACCAAGAGGAATTAAAACGAATTTGATAAACAAGATGTAACTGACTCCTAGTTTAAAAAGCGAGCGAAAGCGAGAGTTAATGATCGTAGCTAGGTTGCCACCTCACAAAAAGACTTTCGATTTGAGCTTCTGGGTCCCCTGCAGCCCCGAGTCTCCCTCATCTCTTTCCGCTCCCATTCCCTCCACCTTGGATAAGGCTTAATTAGAGTGGAAGGAGGAGTGAAGGAATAGTGAGCGAAAATACTTCCAGTTAGAGAGGGGGGAGGGAGACGCTGTGGGTCACTGGCAAGTCTCGGGAGGGCCTCCAGGGGAAAGGGTAAGAGGGTGGAGGCCCCTTCTAGGGGGACTGATGGGACCGAGATGGAGAAAGAAGGAAAGAGTCAGGCCTACACAAGCCTCATTTTGAATTTCAGACTGGGAGGGTGAAAGATGGCAGGAGAGAAAGAGAGCAAAAGAGATACTGAGACTGAAGGAGGAAGAGAAAGTGGGAGATGAAGGGGGAGGGAAGGAGGGCAAGACAGAGACTGAGGGAGAAGGAAAGAGATGATATGAAATATCAGGGGCAGGGTGAAAATACCAAAGGGAATATAGTTTTTTTTTTCTTTATAATTTCTCTTCTTAAACCGTGGCCATATAATCCCTTATTTAAATTATCTGAGTTCTAGCAGAAAGATGGAAGGCTATATAGCCAACCTCCCTGACAAGGAGATGGTTGGTCTGGAAGGCCTCCTGTTTAGCTGTTCTGAAATCCCTTCCTCTTTGTGATCCCTGGCTTGAAGAAGGGAATGGGTCAGGCAGACAAGACTGCCAGGAGAGGTGCAAGTGGAGGACGAGGGTTCCCCAAGAGGGGGAAGGAGAATTCAGTGAGATGGTGACAGAAAGCAGGTGAAAATGAAGGAAGAATCACTGCTTTTCTGGGTAACACAAGCTAATGAAATCTGTGGGTCTCCCAGGATTTCCTGCCCCTCCACTCCAATACTTTGGAGAGGCCTTTGAACAAATATTTGGCTTCCAGACTGTAAATTTCTAGTCTCCAACTGGAAAGCTTTCAGACACCTATTTTTGCACATAGTGTATGTGATACAGTGAGGGCAGCTAGGCTCACTGCCCCTGAGGGCTGGGTAAAAAAAGGAAAACTCGTTCCCTCACTGAAGTGGGGTCTAACTTCTGGTAAGGGGAAGAGGTCATGGTGGAGGCCCCTCTCAATTCCTGGTTTACACATGTTTGCAATCCCCTGCTTGGCAATAACTGGGACCTGAAAACCTTTTGGAGAATTTGCTACAAGAAACCCGTCTCCAGCTTCACATTACACTATCCTTGGACCATAAGGGGTCTTCCAACTCCTACTATCTGGGTGACCGTGGGTAGAAAGGCAATGTGGTGTAATGAATAGTGTTGTATTGAGTCAAGTAGACCTAAATTCAAAATCTGACACATATTACCAGTTCTCAGTCCACTTCCTCATTTGTAAAAGCAGGATGACCCTAATGCATCCATTTCATTGTTTTTTTTTTCATCCATTTCATTGTTATGAGGATCAGATGAGAATGTAAAGCATCTTGAAATCCTTAAAGTAACATATAAATAGGAGCTATTATTATTAAAGAATTTCACCTCTCTAGGTCTTAATTTCCTCTGGGATTGTTAAATTAATTAATTTGGAAAATGCTTATAATAATGCCTATGTTAGCAAGCTCTCAGGATTTTGTGAGGATCAAATGAAATGTCTGTAAAACATTTTGTAAACCTTAAATTTAAAAAATACCTGTTGGGGCAGCTAGGTGTCGCAGTGGATAGTGCACCACCCTGAAGTCAGGAGGACCTGAGTTCAAATCTGGCCTCAGACCAAACACTTGGCACTTACTAGCTGTGTGACCCTGGGCAAGTCATTTAACCCCAATTGACTAAAAAACTAAAAAAAAACCCAAAAAACCTGTCATCTGTCATCATCATCATCATCATCCTTCATCACATTTGTGGAACTGGCTTCTTAAAGCCTACCAGGAAGTATAGGCATAGGATGGGGAGGAGGTGATAGAGCTGACTGATTTGGCTCTTATGATTCTCCTCCTGCTGATCTTTTGATGTTTTTTTTGGCATTTGGGAGAGATTTTGCAAAGAGCTTAGAAGAATAAATGAAGAAAAAAATTTAAAAGGTGATCGGAGAGATTATTTATCTCCTTTAATACTAGTGACAAGATGAAAGTGTTTCAAAAACACTAAGGTGGTGTAGTCATAAGGATTTTCCTTACCCAAGGCAATGAATAGAGTCTCTTGAAAACAAGGTTATTGTGAATCTAGGTTTACTGTTAACTTGGAGCTACTCTACCAGTAATCTCTAAAGGTGCTAAGCCTAGAGGATTGCTATAACAGAAATATCTTTCTGTAAAGAAGGTGCTAAACTTTCAAAATATGTATATATTTTGTGTATATATAATACACATATATAAAGTGGGTCCTTTAAATAAAAAATTACTTTTCAACAATAACTTTATCAATAAATGCCCTAAATACAAAGGATAAAAAGAATTTCATATGAAATCATGAACTTCTATTATGTCTCATTTTTAAAAGGTTTATATTAAATTTAACACAATAGTGGCAAAATTGCCCCATTTATTGTGAGCCCTGTTGGATTTCAAATTTTTCTTCTGTATATACGTGTATATAGATAGATAGATATTCTCTGTCTCTTTCTGTGTCTGTCTCTCTGTTTGTGTGTGTCTCTCTCTCCCTCATCCTCCTTCTCTTCCTCCATCCCTCCCCCACACATCTCTATCACTTTTCACTGACTTCCACCCCCACTCCCCCATCCCCACCTCAAATTCCCCCTTGTAATAGATGAGTAAAGTCAAACAAAACAAATCATCACTTTGGCCAACTCTGAATACCTGTCTCATTGTGCATCTCTAGTCTATCATTTCTGTCAAGAGGGAAAAGGAGGCATGCTTTGTCATGAGTCTTCTGAAGTCATAATCAGTCACTTTGTTTAATCAGATTTCTGGTCTTTCAAAGGTGTTTTCACTGTGCTGACTATTCACTCCTGAAGGGGACCTCAGACTTGGCAGATCCTCCCAAGATGAAAAGGCTTTAGGCACAGGCCAGGGATATCTGTTGTCTGACACAGGCCTAGGCAAACTGGGAGAGGTTGATCACCACCTTGGCTATGGGACAATGAATTTTTTGGTCATATTAACTGTCAAAGACAGACAATAATCCTAGAGAGGTTGCAGCCTGGGGGTGGCTTGGTCAAGTGAGGACCTGCAGTAATGAAATCTAGGGTCTTGGACTTCTTGGATACTTAGAGATGTATGGAACAACCAGTGGAAATGGAGGAAATATTGAAGGTTTTCCATGCACTGGTAACAAAGGAAATTCAATGGACTAGGGAAAGGATGTAAACAGTGGAGAAATAAATCAATAAAATCAGAGAGAGATAGCCATAGAAATAGAGACAAAGAGACAGAGAGACAGAAAAAAAGCTTGTTTCTTCTAGTCTCCTGGCCTGCTCCTGGGCAGACCAGCCACACAACACCTTACTGATCAGTGGACAGGAGCCCCTCAGAAGTAAGGAATCAGTTATTGAAGTCGTCAACCTGTCACCACGGGCAGGGCGAATACAGCCTGCAAAAGTGGGAAAGAAGGGGGAGGGGGCACAGCCTGGGAAACCCTCTAGACAGAGTGGCCTGCACCAATGAAGCACACTGGGGAGTTGGGGCCTCAGAGCTGGGGCTGGGAAGCAGAAGGCCTCAGCTCCAGCTGCCAGCCACAGCTGGAGGGAAACAAGAACTCCAGGCAGACACAGGAACTACCTGGGGGCAGGACGTGGGGTGGGGCAAGGTGAGAGAGTCTGGCTTCTGGGCTTCCTGCTTCCTCCTCCCCCTAAAAAACCCACCCACTGTGCACTCCCCTAACCCCAAACAGGAAGAAAAAAAAAGTCTTATAGAGCAAAGAAAGGGTAAGCTAGGGAAGGAAGCTTGGACTTTCTCTCAATGTATTGGGTGTTTTCTATTTCCCCCCTTCTTTCTCTAGCATTTGGAGGCCTGTGGGGGAAAGATGAGGTCTCCCCCCTCCTCAAACATGCTCTTACAGCCTCCCTCTAGCACAGAAAAAGCCCAGCTTGTCATCATCAAATCAAGCAGGCAGACAGGTAGGTTTTAGGGTCAAAGTCAGCTCCAAATTACTTGAGGCAGCTGAGAAAGCCGTAGGATTTGGAATCAGGGGACACAGCAGCAGCCTGCTACTACTTACAGCCTGTGTGATTTTGGGGAGGCACCTTCACCTCAGTTTCCTCAGTTATAAAGTGAGAGAACTGAACCGGATCATATCCAAAGTCTGTAAAGCTCTGATCCAAATGGCCAGATTATTAATCATATAAATGACAGTGATGCCACCTGCTCCCTGAGTTAAGAGAGGATGTTGTTTAAAAATTGCTAATCAATAAGCCCCTGATTACTCGCAACAGATCTTTGGGGATTGACTGTGAAGTGATAGGATTGCTATTTCCAAAAGTCAGCATTGAATCCCCTGCCTAGGTGCCTTTGCAGGGATGACTTCCTCCCTGCACCACCCCCCCAGTCCTCATCTGCTGCCTTCCCCCTCTGTTGCATAGAGATACACTAGCTTCATAGTAGGATGCTTATTGTTAGAAAATCTTCAAAGTTTCGATGGATACTCATCTTAGTAAAGGTCTGGGACAGACAAACTAACAGAGTCTCTTTATACTAGGCTATTCCGGTCTCTTGAGGCAATTCTTCACTGAGGCTCTCTACCTCTGGACTTGAAACTTCTTCCTAGTTCTTTGGTTGTTCTGAGGGGAGTAGGTCAGGGCTCAGGCCGTTCTCTTTCATCCCTTCACCAACAGAACCACATACTTTTCTGAATGATGCAATTGGAGCACTTCCCATGCTTGACAATCACCTCTTGCCTAGAACTAGCTTTCAATGACCATAGGCCACATTCTACTCGGTGTCACCTTGACCTTTCCATCGCAACTTCCTCCTAAGAAAAAGATGAGGATGTTGCCTGAAGTGAACTCTAAGATCCCGTAGAGCTCCAGGGCCATAATTATTTAAAAAAATTTTTTTTGATTAATTAATTTAGTTTTAGTTTTCAACAATCACTTCCATAAGCTTATGAGTTTTAAATTTTTCCCCTTCTCTCCCCACCTCCCTCCCCAAGATGGTGTGCAATCTGATATAAGCTCTACATATACATTCTTATTAAACATATTTTTACATTAGTCATGTTGTAAAGAAGAATTAGAACCAATAAGAGGAACCACAAGAAAGAAGAAACAAAACAAAACAGAAGGAAAAAAGAGCAAATAGTATGCTTCGACCTGCATTCAGGTTTCATAGTTTTTTCTCTAGATGTGGATAGCATTTTCCATCATGAGACTTTTGGAAATGTCTTAGATCCTTGCATTGCTGAGAAGGACTAAATCTATCAAAGTTAGTCATTGCACAATGTGGCTGTTACTGTGTACGATGTTCTCTTGGTTCTGCTCATTTCACTCAGCATCGGACCATACAAGTCTTTCCAGGTTTTTCTGAAGTCTGCCTGCTCCTCATTTTTTATAACACAATAGTATTCCATTCCATTCATATATCACAACTTGTTCAGTCTTTCCCCAATTGATGGGCATCTCCTCAATTTCCAATAGCAGAAAGAGCTGCTATAAATACTTCTGTACATGTGGGTTTTTCCCCCCATTTTTATGATCTCTTTGGGATACAGCCCTAGAAGTGCTATTGCTGGGTCAAAGGGTATGCACATTTTTATAGCCCTTTGGGTACAGTTCCAAATTGTTCTCCAAAATGGTTGGATCAGTTCACAACTCCACCAACAATGCATTCATGTTCCAATTTTCCCACATCTTCTACAATATTTATCATTTTCCTGTTTTGTCATGTTAGCCAATCTGATAGGTGTGATGTGGTACCTCAGAGTTGCTTTGGTTTGCATTTCTCTGATCAAGAGTGATTTAGAGAATTTTTTCATATGACTATAGATACCTTTAATTTCTTCATCTGAAAACTGCCTGTTCATATCCTTTGACCATTTCTCAATTGGGGAATGACTTGTATTTTTATAAATTTGACTTAACTATCTATATATTTTAGAAATGAGGCCTTTATCAGAGACACCAGTTGTAAAAATTCTTTCCCAGTTTTCTGCTCCCCTCCTAATTTTGGTTACATTGACTTTGTTTGTGCAAAAACTTTACAATTTAATGTAATCAAAATTATCCATTTTGTATTTCATGATGTTCTCTATCTCTTGTTTGGTCATAAATTCTTCTGTTCTCCATAAATCTGACAGGTAAACAATTCCTTGCTCTCCCAGTTTGCTTATATTATCAGCCTTTATATTTAAATCATGAACCCATTTTAAGATTTTGGTCTATGCCTAGTTTCTGCCATACTCGTTTCCAGTTTTCCCAGCAGTTTTTGTCAAATAGTGAGTTCTTATCCCAGAAGCTGGGGTTTTGGGGTTTATCAAACAGTAAATTACTGTAGTCATTGATTACTGTGTCTTGCATACCTAACCCATTTCATTGATCCACCACTCTATTTCTTAGCCAATACCAAGTAGTTTTGATGATTGCTGCTTTATAACACAATTTAAGATCTTGAATGGCTAGGCCACTTTTTCTAGCATTTCTTTTAATTAGTTCCCTTGATATTCTAGACCTTTTCTTCTTCCAAATGAATCTTGTTATTATTTTTTCTAGCTCCATAAAACAATTTTTTTGGTAGTTTGGTTGGTATGGCACTGAATAAGTAAATTAACTTAGGTAGAATTGTCATTTTTATTATATTAGCTCAACCTACCCATGAGCAACTGATGTTTTTCCAATTATTTAGATCTGACTTTATTTGTGTGGAAAGTGTTTCATAATTGCATTCATATAGTTCCTGGGTTTATTTCAGCAGATAAACTCTTAAATACTTTATAATGTCTACGGTAACTTTAAGTGAAATTTCTCTTTCTATCTCTTGCTGTTGGGCTTTGTTGGTAACATATAGAAATGGCAATGATTAATGTGGATATATTTTATAACCTGCAACTTTGCTAAAGTTGTTTGTTATTTCAAGTAGTTTTTTACTTGATTCTCTAGGATTCTCTAATTATATCATCATATCATCTGCAATGAGTGATAGCTTTGTTTCTTCTTTGCCTATTCTAATACCTTCAATTTCTTTTTCTTCTCTTATTGCTGAAGCTAACATTTCTAGTACCATGTTGAACAACAATGGACATCCTTGTTTCACCCCAGATCTTACTGGAAATAGCTTATCCCCATTACATATAATGCTTGTTGGAGGTTTTAGGTAGATGCTACTTGTCATTTTAAGGAAGACTCCATTTATTCCTATGCTCTCTAGTGTTTTTAATAGGAATGGCAGGGCCATGATTCTAAGAGTTGTGTGATCCTGCTGGATTAATTTGTTTTTGGTCTGGACATTTGATTTCGTGAAGGTGTAGGGAAATCCCCATGTGGAAACTCCTTCTATATATAAATCCCTATTTGGGACTTAGGATCTTATATTTTACAGCTGGCCTGAGGCACTGAGAGGCTAAGTGATGACCCTTGTCACACAAATCAAGTTAAGTCAATAGGCATTTTTCTTTTTTTTTTCTTTTTTTTTTTTTTAGTGAGCCAGTTGGGGTTAGGTGACTTACCCAGGGTTACACAGCTAGGAAGTGTCAAGTGTCTGAGGCTGGATTTGAACTCAGGTCCTCCTGACTCCAAGGCTGGAGCTCTATTAGCTGCTCTTAATAGGTATTTTTTCAAAATAAATTTTTATTTTTTCTTCTGTTTTTTTTAATATCACCACAGTTATCCCCATTACCATAATTCCTTCCTTTCCCTCCTAGAGAGCCATCTCATATAACAAATAGTATTTTTTAAAGAAAAAGAGGGGGGAAACCTGCACAATTCATCAATACATTGAAAAAGTCAGAACTTATGGGCAGTGTGTAATACTTGTGGACCTCTCACCTCAGGAACGATGAGTTGGGATTGTCCTTTAATGCTCTTCATTTGAGTATTGCTTCCTCTTCATACTTTCCTTTCATTCATTTTTTTTGGCATGTTTTTGTTCTTTCCGTTTACACAATGTATACATTGTTTTCTTGTCTCTGTTCATTTCATTCTTCATCAGTTCTTGTAAATCTTCCTGTGCTTCTCTATATTCATCATACACATCATTTCTTATAGCACAGTAATATTTCATTACATTTATGCACCACAGTCTATTTAGCAACTCCCATTTGTTTCCAATTTTTTATTATCACAAAAAGTGACAAAAATTTTGGTGTATTTGGGTACTTTCTTCTTATTGATTTCTTTAAGGTATAAGCCAGCTAATGAGGTCTCTGGTTTAAAGGATATGGACATTTTAGTAACTTTATTTCAATACACATTTATGAAGCATTTCCTTTGTGTCAGGTATGGTGCAAAACACTGGGGATACAAAAAAGGCAAAAACACAGTCCCTGCTCTCAAGGAATCCCAATGTAAAACATAACATGCAAGTAACTAGGTATTATGTGTCAGAGAGAAGATTTGAACCCAGATCAGACTCTCCAGAAGATTTGGACTTTGAGGGAGTTGTTTAGACAGTGCAGAATCAAGGTGAAAGTGAAAGTGTCTCTTCAACAGTCCCACTAAATGTTACTTTTTAAGAACCGTTGGAGCTATAAGTTACTGTATGATGCTTTAAGTCTTTGTCAATATGTACTTATGAGTCTTTTGTGTTATCTTTCATAGTGGAGGAAATAAATGTTTTCCCTGGATCTGATCTATCTTGTACATTGAGTACCTTTCTATTCCCTTTTTCAACCAATCAATCAATAAGCATTTATTACATGCTTAGTTTGTACTAGGCACTTCTTTTTTTTTTCTTTTTGGTGAGGCAGTTGGGGTCAAATGACTTGCCCGGGGTCACACAGCTAGTAAGTGTCAAGCGTCTGAGGCTGTATTTGAACTCAGGTCCTTCTGACCCCAAGGCCAGAGCACTATCCACTGCACCACCTAGCTGCCACTAGGCACTCCTTTTGAGTTAAATCTAAGCTTTAAGCGATTTTTCCTAGAGCTCTGGGTTGGTAGTATAAAGAGATAGATGAAGAGAAAACGCCTGAGCTCTCCCTCTAGAGACCAAGTTTCTCTTTGTCTAAACCTAGGTCTGCAAGCAAGAATCCAGAGCTGCAGGGTCCCTTAGATGGAGAGAGCCCTTAGTGGTCTGTTGTTAGATATAAATTAGTAACAATTAGAAGAAAGAATGATGAACCAAATCACTATACATACTACATCAATGGGAAAAGTGTATACATGATGTAGTAGGTGCAACATCCATGACTAAGGAGAACCCATGCCAGGAAGATTGAAAACCTCTTACCACATAGGATATCCCCCCCCCCCCCGTTAAAAATAGTAATGAAACTGTAGCCAAGACATCATTGGTCAGGGGACTAAGGATCAGACATTTGCACAAATAACATAAAAGCCCAGTGAATGAATAGTAAGGGCTCCTCTGAGTAGATGAACTTCCCACTGCCACCCTCCTGATTGGTTATGCCATCATGGCTATTACAGAGATGAGGCAACCTGAGGCTGACAGAACCAGCATCAGGTCTTTGCTGAATAGCCATGCCACTGGTTTGCTGAGTAAACTTCTTTTGCTAAATGTTGTAGGGTATACACATATCTCCTTACATCCCAATCTCAGTCCTGAACTAGTTAGTCCAGTTGGCATCAAGCCTGACCCAGAACACATGCATGCCATAGGGAGGGAGCACAAAAGAAGGGGATACAAGGGGGGATTGATTAATTATAGCCATTATATGTTCAGCTAAGATATGTAAGTATATTAATAATTTCAATTGTTGTTTAAAGAGAAATCCACTTAAACCAGTAGCTAACTTTTTTTTTAAAAAATTATTTATTTTGTTACATTTTGAATTCTGAGTTGTCTCCCTCTCTCCCTCCCAATTGCAAATTAGAGAAGGCTAACATTATATATGCATATATACACATGTATAAATGTGTATGTATACACATATGTATGCATGTGTGTAGATGTGTATACATGTATGTATAAAAACCATGTAATACATACTTCCATAGTTCTTTCTCTGGAGGTGGATAGTATTTTTCTCCACAATTGATTTGCCTGTTTATATTACTCAGAATAGCTTAGTCATTCACAGTTACTCTTAGAACAATTTTGCTGTTACTCTAGGCAATGTTCTTTTGTTTCTGTTCATTTCACTCTGCATTGTTTCATGCAAGTCTTTCCATGTTTTTCTAAAATCAACCCACTCTATATTTCTTACAGCACAGTAGTATCCCATCACAATCATATATCCCAAATTTTTAAGCTACTCCCCAATTGATGGGCATCCCCCTCTCTTTCCAGTTCTTTGTCACCAAGAGAGAGCTGCTATAAATATTTTAGAACATATAGGTTCTTTTCCTTTTTTCCCTGATCACCGTGGGAAATAGATCTAAAAGTGGTATTGTTGGGTCAAAGGATATACAAAATTTTCTAATTTTTTGGGCATAATTCCAGATTGCTCTCCAAAATGATTGGATCAGTTCACAGTTCCACCAACAATGTATTAGTGTCCCAATTTTTTCACATTCTCTCCAACATTTGTCATTTTCCCCTTCTATCATTTTAGCTAATTTGATAGATATGAGAGATCTCAAAGTTGCTTTAATGAGCATTTCTCTAATTAATAATGATTTAGAGTATTTTTTCATATGACTACATATAGCTTTGATTTCTTCTTCCAAAAACTGCCTGTTCATATCCTTTGACCATTTATCAATCGAAGAATTACTCATATTCTCATACATTTGACTCAGTTCTCTATACTTGAGATATGAGGCCTTTATCCAAAAAACTGTTTATAGAATTCCCACCACCACCACCCCCTCCCCATTTTCTACTTTTCTTCTAATCTTGGCTACATTGATTTTATATGTACAAAACCTTTTAAATTTAATGTAATCAAAATTTCCCATTTTACCTCTTATAATGCTCTCTATCTCTTGTTTATTCATGAATTCTTCTCTTATCCATAAATCTGATAGGTAACATGTTCCATGTTCTTCTAATTTACTTGTGGTATCTCCCTTTATGTCTATGTCATGTATCCATGTGACCTTATCTAGGTAAATAGTACCAGCAGCAAACTTTTGAAAAAGAGTTTTGCCTTTTGCAATCAGGTCTAACTTGGAGTTATGCCTCGAGGAAGCTTTTGTTTCTCTTTCTCCAACTTAATACAATAACATGGTGATGTGCCCTGTACAGTTAAGGGTCTCGAGGATAGTCCCTTTATCCACCAATCTCATAAGAATAGACCTGTGTCCTGTTGGGTATGGCTTCTTTCCTGAATTAGGACTATGTACTCTGTTGTCTAGGCTCAGGAGAATGCGGACAGATTAAAAGGCTGAAGAAGACAAAGCAATAATATTGTACAAGGTGAAAGCAGACCTCAGAGTTGATTAAAATAGGTAAAAGAGTTAGATAGAAAGTTTGTCATGTTCAAAGTGGCTTGGTGGTGGTGGTAGAGATGGAAAACATCAGGGCCGATCTAGGACAGAATGGGGAGAGTATAGCAGGAAGCAGTAAATGCATGTGAAAGGGAGGAAGATGTGGGGTATGTGCCCTGGTCATGGGTGGGCAAAAGCATGGAGTATGTGTTTATTCCAGTCAGGAAGAGAGAGTACAGTGTGTATGTGCAGGGAGGATTGGCTAGGGGCTATGTGTGGGAGGCTAGCACCCCAGCTGTCTCTCTTTGGCTGCTTTAGGTATCTTTTTCCTATTACACTATTTTTAAAGTACTTGAAAATCACTTTGGAACTATGTACATTTGAAATGGGCTTACAGACTTGGTGAGTGGACAGAAGCTGTGTGGCTACAAAGTACTGGCTGGTTAAACTGTCCCACAAGCACAGCCAATGTAGGCAGGTATCTTTTCTTTTTGTTACTGAAATATTCACTTTTCTTATTTGTGAAGTCATCTCTTAATTATATGTGTGCTGACAAACAGGAGTGAGGGTAGACTGATCTAGTAGGTAATTTTAAAAATTTGTATTTAAGGGGCAATGCATAATTTGGTTTTCTTTGATAGCAGATTTACCTAGAGAGTAATCTTTTCAAAATTACATTGGTGTAACTTTGGGATTGGTGTGGGGTCTTAAAAGAGATAGCTTGTGGTAAGATGATGAGACAGACCAGGTGCTCTAGGCACTAAAGAAGGAAGGGAGGGAATACCCCTATCGAGGCAATGGTTTGACAGTCATCAAATTCTGCTGATGTTTCTTTTCGTTCAAATTCTTATACCAAATTCTTAACTTGTGGTAGAGTTAACATGGGAGATGCACAGTTACAGTCAATTGCATTCACATATGACAACATGTTCAGCCATTGCTCAATTGATCCCCATCTATTTTTCCTAGTTTTTTATTACTACAAAAAGTACAATTATAAATACTTTGTGGATATTGGTCTTTTCTTTTTGCCATGAACCCTTGGCCTTGCAGTAATCTCTGGGTCAAGGAGTTTTGACATTTTAGTCACTTTCTCCAAATAATTATAGATTGCTTTCCAGGATGGTCTTTCCAGAACCCTTCCAACATGAATTATTCCCATTTTGGGGGGTCATATTTGTCAATTTACTGGGAGAGACATGAAACTTCAATGTTGCTTATTTTATTTCTCTTTATTGCTAGTGAGTTGAAGAAATCTTTCATAAGTTCTTAATACTTTGCTATTTTTTGAGAAATGTTTATTAATATATTTTATTTTTTATTTTTTTTTAGGCAATTGGGGTTAAGTGACTTGCCCAGGGTCACACAGCTAGTAAGTGTCAAGTGTTTGCTCTGAGGCCAGATTTGAACTCAGGTCCTCCTGACTTCAGGGCCAGTGCTCTATCCACTGTGCCACCTAGCTGCCCCTATTAATATATTTTAACCACACATCTATTGGGAAATAGCTTTTGGTCTTATGTATTTCTGTTAGTTGTCTATAAATCTTGAATATCAGACCTGTATCAGGTATTTTTAATATACTCCCCCCCTCAGCCAACCAACTCAATCCTATCCTAGAGCATCAGCTTTATTCATGTAAAAGTTTTTCCGTTTCAAGCTATTAACATTATTGGTTTTATCTTTTGTAACCACCTTTTCCAGTCAGTCAGCCAATGAGCATTTATTAAGTACATGCAATATGTCAGACACTGTTGTAAATGCTGGGAATACAAAGAAAGGCAAAGACGTGGTCCTTCCTCTATTTGAGTTTAATTGATAACTCATACCTTAGCAATAAACGGTATCTCATCACATTTTCTTCTAATTTTTTATGACATGGACTTTAATATTTAGGTTATCTATCCATTTGGAGTTTATTGTGGTATACAGAGTAGCTCTGGTCTACCCAATTTCTGCCAAACAGCTTTCTAGTTTTCTCATCAATTCTTGTGAAGAGAGTTTAGTTGATTACTGCTTTATAATATTGTTGGAGACCTAAGATTTCCACTGTCCCTTCATTACTATTTTTTTATCGTGCCCCTTGATAGTTTAGATCTTTTGTTCTTCTGAATTAATTTAGTTTCTATTTTGTCTCGTTTTATAGAATGACCCCTTAGTAGTTTGATTGGCATAGCACTAAATATATAAGATGATTACAGTCGCATTGCCACTTTTGTTATATTGACCCAGCCAAGAGCAATGAATATCCACAAATTATTTAAATGTTTTGTTCCTTTGGGCAGGATTTTGTAATTGTGTCAATACAGGTTTAGATTGTGCCTTAGTTGATTAATTCTCAGATATTCAGATAATAATAATAGCTAGCATTTCTAGTACTTTAAGGTTTGTTTTGCAAATATTATCTTACTTGATCCTCACAACAATCCTGAGAGGTAGGCGCTATTATTATTCTCCATTTTAAAGAAGAGGAAACTGAGCAGACTCATCCAGGGTCACTCAGCTGGTGGGATAGGGATTCAGGTATTCCTGAGGCCAGACCAGCTCTTGGCTTCTTCACTTTGCCACCGAGCGTAGGTATTTTTAATGGGACTTTCCTTTCCATTAATCCCTCTCAAATTTTGTTATTACTATGTAGAAAGACTGTTGATTTTTATAGATTTATTTGTAATTTGCTACTTTACGGAATCTACTAACAGTCTCAATTAGTTTCTTTGAAACATCCCTAGAATTTTCTAATCATGTCATTGGAAATCAGTAGTAGTTTCACTTGCTCCTCATTTGTCTTCATTTCTTTAGTTTTTTCTTTTGTCACAATGCTATTGTTAGCATTTCTAAAATTATGGAAGGAAGCAGGTCTTCTAGCCTTTACTCTTGTATTTATTGGGAAAGCTTCTAGTACTTTTGTACATAGTGCTAGCTTTTGGTTTGGGTTAGGTGGATACTTTTAAATTTATGTTAATGTTTTCTTTGTAAGGCTTTTAAAAAGCATAAATAACTGCTGTTTTTTGGCAGAGGTTTTTCTACATCTAGTGATGTAATTTTGATTCTGTTTTTAATATGATTAATTATATTATTTTCCTAATGTTTAACTGCCACTTACATCCCTAGTATAAATGTAACCTGTTCATAGTGAATGATTTCTTGGGATAAATTGTTATTATTTGGATAGGATTTTATTTTAAATTTGGGATTTCATATTCATTACTTTTATTAGCTGGCAGTTCTCTTTCATTATTCTATCCTTCCCTGGTTGAGGTATTTGGATGAATTTTGTCTCATAAAAAGAGCATGCTTGAATGTTTTCCTTCTCATTCTGGGGAGAATACTTTGTGTAGTATAGATATTAATCATTCTTTAAAGATTTGATCCAATTCTCCTGTAAATCCATGCTGACCAAGGGTTTTCCTCCCCATAGCAGTTGTTTTATGGGTAAGTCACTTTCCTTTCCTGACCACTACTGGGGTTTTTTAAAAACTGCCTTGAGTTTGTCTTCATTTTAATCATCTTTTCATTTATATTATTGAAGTCAGTGTGCATGTAAAGGAGACGTTTAGGCATTTTCCTAAACAAACAGTCAAGAGAGTATAAAAGAGGTTCCTAAATAATCTGATGACTTAATAAGCTGTTTGACATTTTTTGTTACAGACCGATTTGAAGCAGATCTTTCGTCAACCTGATAGAATTGCAGGGTGTTGGCCATGGGATGAAAGTGACTAATGAGATGCAGGGAACCTCTAGGAGAGTAAGGGGGGCCAGGATTTCTTTCTCCTCTTCCTCTAACCTCCATGGTGTGTTTCAACAGAAGTATGTTAGCATTTAGAGGAGGGGAGAACAGTTTAATCTAATCAAGTAGGTGAAAGGAGCCAAGGGTTCAGCATCTGAGGTGTTGCTTGGGAGATGGCAGGCACCGGAGTTAAGACTCCTATGGGAAAAAAGTAGAGCTGGATTCCAGCTGAGGCTGAGGCTGAAGATGATGGAGATCATGACCAAGCATCTGAATCTTACATCCTATCTGGAAGGAGGCTGAGAGTGACTCACCAGGAAAGACTGAATCTTGAGATAAGCATTAGGGTAGGGGATCAGTAGCAAGGTGTACATTACCTTGGCCCCATGCATTCCCTCCCCATGAATGTGCCTCTCTGTCTGTGAACTGAAAGGATGCCGGGTTTTTCCACTGGTGCTCAGCATATTTGGGGGTGAGTTCCCACTGGGTTTATGGGGGAGATATTGTGTTGCTACTTTTCTTGCTATTCCATTTCAGTAAACACCTTTGGCTCAAGTTAGTTGTTTCCTCTGGCTGGTTATTGAAAAGCAGTCCCTCAAGGGCTAGTGAGCTATAGTTTTAGGAGTATAGATACAGAGTACCTCAAACCTAGGGTAGATGTCCCTGGGAGTGGCAGCACCCACAATGGTGATGGGGGTTGCTGGTGCCCAAGAGGTGAGCCATGACTTCCAGTTCTTAATCTATGGGACATTTTCTGGTTCAGGTTATTATAATCAGAAAATAAAAATTATTCCCTTTCTATCCTCTCTGTCTCTGAATTTTTCATATTAATTTCCTCCTGCACTACTTACAGAGATATTCCTATATCCATTGCCAGTTTGTTAGTCAATCCCTGATAGATGGGCAACCACTGAATGCTACTTTGAATAATTTTTTTTTGGTAAGGCAATTGGGGTTAAGTGACTTGCCCTGGGTCACATAGATAGTGTCAAGTGCCTGAGGCCAGATTTGAACTCAGGTCCTCCTGACTCTAGGGCTGGTGCTCTTTCCACTGCACCACCTAGCTGCCCCATTTTTGGATAGTTTATAAAGATTTTATTTTTCCTTCACAGCCATTAGTACGTATACCCTTCCCCTCAATGAATTTTCTCTTATGTAAAAGAAAAAAGTTAAGGAAAAAAGAATCTGCTGTAACTAGGTTCAAAAGACTCTAGACCTGTTTTCCTCTATCACCTCCTTGCCAGAAAGAGGGAGGAATGTTTGATTATCTTGTGGTAGGAGCCAAGACTGGTCATTGCAGTGGCTTAACGTTCTGCCCTCTGGTGTCCTTCCCCTTTCACCCCTTTTATATTGAAGTCATGGTCTATACCCCGTTCTGGCCTGCCTGCTTCTGTTAGTGGGGTTTTGAATGGGTCTCACCAAGAGCTGCTTGAAACAGGAATTTGAGGAGGTGTCCCTCTGAAAAACACGTTTCTGGAAGGGGGTAGAGGAAATCATTCTACAGCACAAATTATTTGTACTTCCCCTGAGAGGCTAAGACTTGGAACTGAGAGAAAAGCTAAGGAAGCTCAGCGGACACCTGGTTTCCAATCCTATCTTTGCCACTTACCAACTCTGTGACTTTGGTTAGTCACTTAACCTCTCAGTCTCAGTTTCCTTATCTGTAACATAAATGTGTTTGCATTACCAAACTCCCCAGATTATTGCAAGCAGTCCATGAAAATTCATATGAAACACTTCCTAAACTTTAAGGTGCTATAGACATTATCCTTATCTTAGGTAACATTTGGGGAGTTGCCTTTTGGGGTCTCCTTTGGGCTAGATTTCACTTTTTTCCCCAGTACATGGAAAAATTCATTTTTAGGAGGGAGGACTAGAGACTGCTAATCAAGGAACCTTCTGCTTTATTTGAGCGCCGATTGTCTTCCAGTAGAAATGAACTGATTTCTTCTTGCAGATTTAATTTGCTCCAGAGTCTTTGGCAAAATTCCCTTCCACCCTTAACTTCCACCTCTGGCCAAGCTCTGGGTAACTGATGCTGGGTAGGGCAGGGCTGAGCCTTGGGAACCCGGCTTCCTCCTCTCATCCACATTCCTCTGGGTATGATGATTGGTTTGTCTGTGAAGTCCAATGCACTTGGAGAAATTGTCACACCAGGAATAGCCTGAGCTCTTGAAGACTTGGTACCTGCCAAGCTCTGATTTTCATGACCCTGTGTGTGTGTGTGTGTGTGTGTGTGTGTGTGTGTGTGTGAGGGAGAGAGAGAGAAAGAGAGAGAGAGACAGAGACAGAGAGTTTTCCAGCCAGCAGCCCCTTAACTTGATTTGGTTCAGAGAGGTATCTCTGCCTCACTTTCTCTTCCCAGTGTCCTGACTCTTAAACCTACTGTCCTAACTGAGATCTAAGCCTCAGCTGTTCCTGGGTTCTTGCTCACACATCTCTGAGCCCAGGGCCATTTAGGCCCCAGGTATACTTCTTTGAGAATGGATGTATGGGAAAGCAAGTACACATCTGGGCAGGCTTTGGGAAACCTGTGAGCCTGTGCTGGTGATAGTGCCATGGGGAGCTGTGAAAGCCTGGCTATCCTACCTCCCTGATCTATTGAGAATTTCAACAAAAGTCAAGATGGGCGTGCTTGCGTGTGTGTGTGTGTGTGTGTGTGTGTGTGTGTGTGTGTATGTTTCCCTTGCTTAGTTGGCCCCCCACTTCTGCCTCACTCATCCATCTCTCTCCCAAACAGCTTTCCCTTTTCTCCTCCTCTTCTTCCCCTTCTCTCCTCCAGGAGCTCAGAGTGCTCCATACCATCTGCAGCATTTCTCCTGTCCCATTCCAGAACTTGACCTCACGAACGTTCTTCAGATCATAAAATTTAGCACCAGAAGGGGACATTTACATCTCACAGATGAGGAAACTGAGGCCCTGGGGAGGTAAAGAGATTGGTTAAGGTAAGAGCTGGATTTTTGACTCAAGCCTTCTGATTCCCAAACCCTCCTTCCCCATCCCTGCCAGGAGCTATTCCAAGCTGCAAAGACAGACAGTCTGGGGGTTTCAATTTCCTTCAGCTAAAGGGCTCTGGTGGAGATGGCCTGTTTCTGTCTTGCAGATGGTGGGGATCTGAAACACACAGAACTCAAAACACGCTAGGCTAGGAGTTAGGGGAGTGTGCAGAGATTGACGTTAGGGACCTTTAGGGCTGCAGTCGGAGGAGTACAACCCCAAATCCCTTCCCTTCAGAAGGCCCTTGACCTCCTATTTGCAAACCTTCAGTTCTGGTGAGTCCAAGTTCAATTCTTGGGGTTGGTCAAGGGACAGGGAATTGGTCTCAAAGGATTTGTAATCCCCATGACAGATGGAACTTAAGACCAAGTTTCCTAGGTCACCTAAAGCCTCTGTTTTATTGCACAAACTAATCGAGATGTTTTTCAGGCAGCTAGGTGGTGCCATAGTGCACAGAGCACTGGGTCTGAAGTCATGAAGACCTGAGTTCAAATGTGACCTCAGACACTTCATAGCTGCATGACTCTGAGCAAGTCATTTAACCTCTGTTTGCCTCAGTTTTTTCATCTGTGAAATGGGGATAATAATAGCACTACCTCCCAGGGTTGTTGTGAGTATCCAATGAGATTATAATTGTAAAGTGCCTAGCACAGTGCCTAGCCCATAGTAAGAGCTATATAAGTGTTAGCTATTATTATTATCATTATTATTACCTGTTGGGCAAATTTTCCAACTGTTAGGTGGGCCCATGGACAAATCATTCAGTATTCCCCTTACGGTTCCTCTTGATTGTTATTCCAGAGAGAAACTCTATTAAACCAAATCAAACCAACCACACAAAGTACAGCACCGTGGAAAGACAAGCATCAGGAATATCTTCATTCAGGTCCTCCTCGGACACTGGCTGATTGGATGGCTCTGTGCATGTCACTTAGCCTTGAGCTGCACAGCAAGGACTGATCCGCATCTGGAAAGAGAGCTTCCTCACAAGGGAATCCACCCTAACAGTGAAATCTCAGGTTCAGTAGGAGCTCTGTTCCTCTGCCTCTTCTCATCCCTATTTTGAAAATGGAGGTTCTATGAAAAACATAGTTATGGGCCACCACCAGTCCTTTAGCCCTATCTTCCTGAGTGAGTGTTGCCCAGGAAGTAGGATGACCTTCTATAGCTCTTTAATGTGTGCAGAGAACCCTGCTACCTTCTCTCATTTGAGCCTCATAACAGCCCTTGACCTAAGTTTTCAAGGTACTATTATACCCATTTAACAGATGAGGAAACTTCAGCTCAGAGAGGAGAGCCTCTAGCAGAAAGGGGAGATAGGCTGGGCTTGGAGTCAGGAAGACCTGAATTCAAATCTAGCCTCATAGTCCTACTAGCTGTGTGACCCTGGGCAAGACACAACCTCTGTTTGCCTTGGTTTCCTCAACTGTAAAATGTGGATGATAATAACATCTACCTTCATAGAGTTGTTGTGAGGATCAAGTGAGATATTTGTAAAGCACTTAGCATAGTGCCTGGCACATAGTAGGCATTTAATAAATGCTTGTTTCTTCCTTCCTTCCTTCCTTCTTTCCTTCCTTCTTTCTCCCTTTTTCCCTTCCTTTTCTCCCTCCCTTCCTTCCTTCCTGAAGTTACTTGCCTATTGTCATACAGAGAAGCAAGTGTCTGAAGCAGGTGTGGAAACCAGTCCTCTCTAATTCTCAGTCTTTCACACTATTCAGTCATCACTAACTAGCCTTAGCTCTGATGTATTTCTGATATGTATTGCAGTCTGTCAGTCAACAAACATCAATTAAGCACCTACTGAATATCAGGAATTGTGCCAAGCCCTGGAAAAGCAAAAGATATTCCCTGGTCTCAAGGAGCTCCCAGTCTAATGGGGGACACATACAAGTTCCTCATCTCCCATTTCTGACACTTGGTACCTGTGTGATAACAGGCACATCAAATCACTTCTCAGAGCCTCAGTTTCTTTATTGGTAAAATAAGAAGGTAGGACTTGATCACCTCAGAGGTCCTTTCCAGCCCTAAATCAGTGAAGCTAGGAGTCAGAATAATACATTCAGGTCCCCAGTCATTTCTACCACAGGCTCCTTGATTGTGAAGTTAGCCTGGGGAAACACATGATAAGAAGCTGTGCTAGACAGTAATTGATGTAGGTGGGATAAAAATAACTTCTGAGATGAATTCATATTTGGATCATTAATATTTACCACCCAAAAATGGCCCAGCATGCTAGAGTCACTGGAGTTTTTCTCATTCTGAAGGGGAGAAATGGCTTTTAGAAATGTATGGGAAGAGACCATCTGGAGTTTCCATCTAGACTACATCATCCAGACTTTGTTTCCATATTTTCTATTTCCAATTAATGTTATTAAATGAACAACTGCAACCTTGTGTTCTGGGGAAGAGGTTGTTGTGAGGTGCAAGGGAGATAGCGTATGTAAGACACTCAGAAAACCTATCCATGGTCATACTGGTGGCCACAGACTGAGCTGGGATTAGAACCCAGGTTCCCTGATTTCAGGACACAAAGGATGAGGGGCTATCATTTACCCAGGGATGATCATCCCTCCCCCATTTTATGAAGACCTAGAGAGATTTAATATCTCACTTGGTCACACAGGAAATGGTGTCCAGACTAAAATTGTGGGCTGTTTTTCTGACTTGGCCTATCCAAAATGCTGGATCCCCCTTATTTAGTCCTTAGAGAAAATGGTCACTCATTGTCTCCATCCTCCTCTTTTGTCTCACAGATTCAGAGTGACCATGCTTTAGGGAACCCTAAAGTGGAAAAAGCCTTCCTTCTGCACCACATCAGACAAGTGGCCAGCCCTCCAGCCTCTGTCTGAAGTCCTCCAGCAAAGGGAGACATTTGGGTCTGGTCGATTGTCTGTGCCAAGAGAGCAAAAAATGTCCTCGAATTTCCTACATGCAAAAACACTGGAGTAACTGGTTAGTCTTTTATAGACTCCTTCCTCTGGTTGCCTGTGAGGAAAGAAAGCCAAGGGTTTACTGCAGCCTGGAGCTCTATGAAGATACTGCTTAATTTGTCAGTGGAAAAACAATGGCACATATGTACCCATAGACACAGCACCATCCAGAAAGACTCAGGAAAAGGATATGTCACATGGTTCTCTTTTATAAACTTTGCTACAATGGAAGCTCTTGACCTTCCTGTGCATTTCCAGGAGAGGCAGCAGAGCCTGGGGAAAGCATGCTGGATGGTGAATCTGGAGGCCTGCAATCCAATCTCACCTTTCTGACTGTATCCATATGTGTCTCCTCATAGCTTCAATGCCATCATCTGTCAAATGGGTATAAGAATATTTAAAGAACCTTAAAGTTCTCTGTATATATGAGCTATTATTCTGTGGCATGAAGAATAGATTGAATATGACAGTGTTTTCTTGTGGTTTTTGGGGGTTTTTTGGTTTGTTTTTGTTTGTTTTAGCTATTGGGACCTGAGCAAGCAAGATGGCTTCAGTTAGAGGTTTAGTTTAGTGGAAAAGAGCTTTGGATTTGAAATCAGTGGGCCTGGGTTCTAATTCTCATTCAGTCTGTGGTCACAGTGTGACCATGGATAGGTTTTCTGAGTGTCTTACATACACTATCTCCTTTGATCCTCACAACAACTCTCTAAAATAAGTGCTATTATTAGCATTACTACTTTTTTCAGGTGGGGAAACTGAGACCCAGGTAGATCAAATGACTTGCCCAGGGTCACATAGCTAGTAAGAATAAGAGACAGTATTCAAGCCTGGATCTTTACTCCATGTTCAGCAGATGATATCCAAAGTCCTTTCCAGCTTCAAAACTATGATCATGGCCTGGGTGAAAATCCTGATTTTGATGGGTGACCTTGAGCTAAGTAGTTCAGTTAATAGCATACTAGACCTCAAGTCAGGAAATCATGAGTTCTAATCGAGCCTCAGACACTTAATAGCTGTGCCACCCTGGACAAGTTACTTAACCTCTGTTTGTCTCAGTTTCTTCATCAGCAAAAATGGACATAATAATATCTCCTAGGGGTTGTTGTGAGGAAAAAAATTAGATAACATTTTAAAAGTGCTTGCAAACCTTAATGTGCTATATAAATACTAGCTATTATTATTATTATTATCATTGAGCAAATATGAGCTTCTTTCTCATTGTAAAATGGTGTCCTACCTGCGCTATGAGATTGTTCTGTTGTATAAGCCATAAATAGATACATCTCACTGCATGGGTAAGGCTGGCCTTGGTACTGACCTATCCTCTCTATCCCTTTACATTATTCTCCTATCAATGGGTTCTTCCTTGGGGCACAACTAAGATTATGGAAAGCCACCATTAGAAGAAGCCAATATAGTGGAAAGACTACTGGCTTTGGAGACAGAAGAGACCTGAGTTCAAATCCTGGCTCTGACCCTTACCTCCACTGTGACCTGGCAAGTCCCTTTGGGTGTCTGTGTAAGTTACGGTATACATAGACATGTCTCTTATCATTGAGAAGACCCCATTTGTAGTTGCATGTAGTATAAGATCAACAGTTATCTTTAACCTACTATAAGGTGACTCAAGGTCAAGTTTGGTTACACTTCTCCTTATAGCAATTTCTTGACCACTCCCCTCATTCTTCCTCAAGTGTCCCCAATGAGAGAAGCAGACCTCTTCCACTCATCAGAAATGTAACGCCATTCATTCCAGCTTTATGTCACATTGCTTCTCCTGACACGCTATGAACTCCAGACAAACTGGCCAACCTCTCATTCCCTGAGCTTGACACTGCATCTCCTGCCGTCATTCATGGATTGCCTCCCATGCTTGGAAGGTGCTGCTTCCTCACCTCCATCTTTTGAAATCTCTAACTTCCTTCAAAGCTTAGCACATGAACCACCACCTATGGGCCACCGTTCCTATTCCCTCAAGGCATTAATGCTAAATCCCTCCTCAAATAACCATGTATCTGTTTATCTGCTTACATGATCTATTTCTCCAACCCCCCCCCCAACATAATGTGATTTCCTTGAGAGTAAGCATTGGGGTTTTTGGTTTTTTTTTTGTCTCATCATTGCATACCTAGTACTTAGCATGGCAAATCATGGGTACATCATCAATTGTTGGAATGGATTGGATTAGATTGGAAACAGACCTACAGAGCTTATGTCTAAAAACAAGAGGGATATAATAATGACCAGAAACATTGTCTGGGGTAGTTTGCAGAACCAGATCTAGCCATAAGTCCCATAATCCTACTAGATGTAATATCAGTCTTCCATCTCCCAGAGGTCTATGTGTTCCATTCCCTTTCTCCACAAGACACAAGATTGGGGCCACATCTTGGAAGATTCAGACTGGCTCTCCATTCAGCCCTGTGCTGGTCCCAGTTCAGAACTCATAGGGAAAGTAAATTATAGGCTAGTCAGTACTCTGAACAGGGAATGCTGGTGGATTCAGGAAGAATAGTTACATGCAAACCTTGAAGTTAGCCTGGCTGCCAAGAGGTAGGGAGCTTTCTTTCTTGAGGGGTTCTGTCTGGGTGGAAAATGATGGCTAGACTATTCCATCTTGTGAAAGCCATCAGGTCTAACATGGATC
The DNA here is from genome assembly GCF_900497805.2 of Vombatus ursinus. NCBI lineage: Eukaryota > Metazoa > Chordata > Mammalia > Diprotodontia > Vombatidae > Vombatus > Vombatus ursinus. The sequence goes on along the minus strand of NW_020954577.1, from coordinate 49,660,614 downwards.
ATTTCTGGGGAGTCTTAAAGAGGAGATGAGTTGAATCCTGTGCTTAGAAGTATAGTTTCCCTCCTCTCTGAATTGTGTGGTTGTAGCTTTTCCAAGGACTCCAAAATATTAACTCCAGAATAATTATAAAACTAACACATAGTGGACTTGCAAGAATCCATCTTGAAAACTTCCATTTTGAAAAGTTAAATTTTTGGCTTGTGTTTCTTTTCTTATTAAAATAATTTACTTGACACATCAGGGACCTGTGATTTTGTTGCCATAAGATCTCCTTCCACCTGGAGAGATTGCAACCCATTGCAACTTATGGTCTTAGAGGCTTGTGCAAAAGTCTGAGAGGTCAGATGAGTTGTCCATGGCCACCCAGCTAGTAAGTGTCAGAGGAAGGCTTTACCTCCTCCATTCCGACTTCAGGTCCAGTATTGTATACATTACTACCCCTAGCCCTGTTCATTCTACTTCTACAGCTTTTAAAGATTGGTACATTGCACACGTGTCTCTCTGTACTTCTGTGCCTATGGGACTGGTTGGGATTCTTCGTTGGTTGGAATAGGAGAGTGACTGGCACCAGTGATTTCCCTTTTTAAAGGGCCCAGTGTGATGTTATGGTGCATGTGGGAGGCAATGAGGGGCAGTGGATTAGGAAAGGGAGGGTCTCTGCTTTGCCACTCATAACCTTGGCAACCTTGAGAGTATCACTGGGTTTCATATCATTTATCTGTAAAATGAGAATTACAATAATAGTACCTTTCCTACTTACCTCTTAGGGTTGTTGTGAGGGTCCAAGAAGATGATAAATGTGACAGCCCTTTGAAAAGGATAAATGTAAGTCATTGTTAGTCAGTTTATTAAATACAATCTTCCTTATCATGATAAAATGCAGGAGAGGAGAAGTGAAAGAGGGAGAAAGGAAGAATCAATAATGAATTTCACTAAAGAAAAGCCTGTCTTTCCAGGCATTGACTGATGGGGAACCCTATGAATCTCTGGGGAGAAGATGCTCTGAAGACTTCTCCATAAGTTTCTCTGAATGATCAGGACAAGTCAATTACTTCTGAAGGTCAAGTTAACTCTTTCAGGAAACTAGGGCAACCCCCTCCCCACACACACACACATACACACACACATGTATTGCTGACATATTCTGGTCTATCTAATGGTAGCCCAGTGAAATGACAAATGGTATCAGATAGTAGCTTCCTTTTCAATGTGATTGAAGAGATGATGAAGCCAGTCTCAGAGAGTTGAAGTAAATAATGGAGCACTCAGTTCTTAAATGGCAGTCCAAGAGCTCAAAGAATCCATGCCTCCTTCAAACATGCTCAATAAGAGAAGGCAAAGGGACTGGACTTGTGATTTCATTGATATAGGGAGCTCTTCAGTGAGGTGGTTCTGCCAATGCAGGTCATCACTTTTTCTGCAATTTATAACCTTAGAAAGGTGCCCAGAGCATTGGGAAGTCAAGTGACTTGTTCAGGGACTTACAGCCAGGGTGATTTAGAGGCAGGGCTTGAAAGCAAATCTTTCTAACTCTGAGGCCAGTTATATATACATCGGTGATTTTTTCAAGGACCCAAGGACAACCTAGCTCCCACTACTGAATGTTTCTATGTCTCCATGGCCCTTTTGGCTCAGAGTAGCACTCTCACTTCTGGCCTGCTGATACCTAAGAAGTTGGCCAAGTCTTCTGTTCCCCTGTGTATCTGGTTACAAAAGCCCTTTTCTATCTTGAGCCTAGAAACGGTGCACATAACAACCTGCCATTTTCCTTCTGCCCAGATAAGGGTCCAATCCTGCGAGAAGGGCTTGCCTGTGCCTGGGACATGTCACTCATGGGTTCTCAATTCTTTTTTGGGAACAAATTGGCCCAGGCCATAATCTTTACAATCGATCCCCTTTCGTCATTGTCTTTGTCTGTTCTCCTTAGCCCCACATGCTTAAAAAAAAAAAAAAAAAAAAGGTCCTTTTGCCTCTCATTCATACCTGGGCTTGAACAGTCTGGGAACTCATGGTCTTTCAGAGCTCAAAACGAGCTTCTTTTCCTCCTATGTGCACAATATTTGGGCAAAACTTCTTAGGCTTTGACCTTTCGGCTGGAGGCCCCACTCAGTCACCAGCATTGAAGACTGGGAAAAGACGTCAAGAATAAACTTGGCTGTGCTTCCCAGCAGCTGCTCGGCCTTCCCCCTTCAGTACCATTCCTAGGGCAGGCGTGAATGTCACTGACCAGGAGGGGTGAACAGTTCATAAGCCATGGAAGTGGTGGTGGTGAGAGCAGGTACAATTCTCCACGTTCCCAAGCCAGACTAGATCGATAGGCTAGGGAGCTAGAACATAAAACAGACTGGTGCAAGCCTAGTGCACTATAGGAAGTGCTGAGTTCTGACTAAGAATGCAATCAACAGCATTTCTTAAGGGATTAACATATTCCAGTCACTGAGCAAGACAACTCCGCCAGAGCATTACAGAGTATTACAAACAGACCATGCCACAGGGAAACTTATTTTGAAAAATCTGATTCAAAATCTAGAAAATTAGAAGGCTTTAGAGCTTGGTTAGATAGGTGGATATCTATGAGAAACAGTCCCCCACTCCCCATCCTCCGACCCCAAGCAAGGTGTTATAATTTTGAAATGAACCTTTCAATGGAGGTACTGGTATTGATAAGGCTGGTATTGGCCCTTGGTTCTCTGTTCCACTCTCAGAAGCCCAGAACTGGGCTGAATGTGTTCTTCAGCTCTACTTCCCCAGGAACCAAGGAGGGCCACCTAGGGTTTGCAGGGACCAGCATGAATATTAAAGGTTTGGGAAAAGGAAAGTTTGGCGGAATGTTTTGGCTGAGCAACCTAGGTTCATCTCACCAGTCAGCTGGAAAGGGGAATAAGGCAAAGAAGTCAGGTAAACGGCTGGGATTGGCTCCGAGGAGGGTGAATGGGGTGCTCAGGCACTACTATAGGCTTCTAAGGAGTCGGCCTCCGACCTTCAGAATTCAGAGAAACACTGGCAGACTCTGCTTTTGACCCAATCTGACTCTGGTGCACGGGAGCTCTCTCAGTGTGCCTTACATCCATAAGCTAACTCACGTGCACTTGGGGAGCAGTTCTGGTCATTCCCTCTAGCACTCACCTCGCTCCTTAAACCCCGAAGTCCTCCAGCTCCCTCCCTCAGGCCCCCAGGCCCTTCAGCTCCCGCTCCCCACCAGGCCCTTAGTCCTCACCCCAGCAGCTTCGGCACTGGAGTAGCCTCCCCACCCGGTCCATCTTCCGCTAGGGAGGCAGCAGGGACTGAACGAGGTGTCTTCAGCCCGTTGGCCTAGGCCTAGCCTCAGCATGCACTGTCTGCCTCCCCCGGCCTCCTAGCGTGCTGGGGTGGGGGAGGTTCAGCTCCCCTAGAAGATCATGAGATGGAGCCGAGCGGCCTTCTTGGATCCTGTGACCACCAAGGCAATGCGGAGACGCCGGGAAAAATGGACGGATTGACTGCCGGCCAGAAGGGCAGTCGCAGGGAGACCAGCAGGCCTGAGAGCTGCTGGACCTGGCGCCGCTGCGCCCATCGCGTGCCTCTGGCAGTGGGGGGCGCAAGAACACAGCAGTTTGGGAGCCGGCGGTCCTTTGTCCTCTCCGCCGCCGCCTCCTCTGTGGAGAGAGGGAGGGAGGGTGTATGCTGGGAGGCGGGGATGCAGACAGGGATGCAGACAGGGATGCTGCTGACTGGCGGGCAACAGGAGAGCAAGAGGCAGGAGGCGTGCGGGGAAGGAGGAGCCGCGGCAAGACTGCCTGAGCACCCCTGGGTCGGGAAGCACCCCAGGGCCCACTTAGGGCCCGACTCAGACGACTGGGACTCCTTCCTCTCGGCTTTGCCTCCTCTTCCCGTCCCTCCGTCAGAGCAACTCGTGCGTAGACGTTTTAGGACTTGAAGGCCAAAGAAGGGAGCTGAATCTAAGCTTCCAGAGCGTGCTTCGAATCTCAGCTTTTCCACTGATAACCTTAGTGATTCTGGGCAAATCACGTCTCGAGGAGAGGGTGTTGGGTTCCGCTTTCTCATTAGGAAAAGGAGGTAGAAGGAAACGGCGCTTTCCGTGGAAAGAGGCCACTTGCCGTTATACCGCAAGAGAGATGGATTAAAAGTCAGAGGAACTGGTTTCGAATCCTGTCTCTTCCACTCAGTAACTGACTTCTGGCAAGTCACTTAACCTCTCTGGGGCTCAGTTTCCTCCTCTGATAAAGGAGGCTACCAAGAAATGAATGCTAGTTAATTCTTGGAGCTGGGTCCGTTTTCTCTCTGGGAGCTCTTTCTAGCTTCTACCGTTGTGACAGTAATATTTAGTCTCGATCATTCACATTACGCTTTGTTTAAAATTAAACCTAATGAAATCTTTATATATATTAATGTAGATTTTCTCATCAGTAATGTGATCAGGACCCCAAACTCCCTAACTTAAAGACACACACACAGACACACACACACAGACACGGGGTCGGAGACTTTCTGAGGATAAGGAGAAATGTTCACTGTTTCATCTGTCGATGAAATTGACATTTAGGATGAAAGGGGTAGGACGGGGTGGATAAGAAATGCAAAATTAGCTTGGAGAAAAGTCTTTTGTTAAAATTTTTGATAGACACATGCCTGGAACAACAAAAATAAAGGAGTGGGTTGGACTCGGTGAAGCTCAGGCCTCCTCCAGCCCTAAAGTCTAGGATTATCATTGGGCCTCAGTTTCCTCAACTGTAAAACAAGGGTTGGGTTTAGGTGGTTTCTAAAAAACCTTTCTCGACCTTATGGACGTATGAAAAGCAGCTCATCGGTGGCCTTCTGCCAAGGTGAAATGCCCTACTGGGAGACTCTGGTGGCAAATGTTGAGTCCTCTGTTCATTTACTGTACTCCAAGCACATACCTCTTGGCTTTTCTGGTGGGTGCTAGGGCATTTCTGTGCCTATCAAAGTGTCAAAGAAGTCGGGGAGCTGCTAATCTTCAACATTTTCCAGAAAGAATAACTAGAATGTGCCTATTTGGAGTGCCTAGATGCAAAACTTTGGTCTCCATCTGTCTTGAACTAAGTCTGTGTTTGTACTGGAAAAATTAGGCCTGAAAAGTGGGGCAAATACTCAGATACTTCAAATAATGAAACATAATGAATTCATATAAATTATATGGATATTTAAGGTTCCCACCCCACACTGGATAAGGATCATTGGGAGAAGGTGCCAATGTGGGGAAAAGCTTACTTTCTCCACTGAGACAGGATGTCATTTTAAAATCGTAGATGTGCTCAAATTTGAAGGAACCTGAAAGACTTATTTGTCCAACCCTCTTATTTTATGATGAAGGAAACCAAGACCCAGAATAAAGAGGCATCTTTCTCAAGGCCATGCAGACAATACATGGTAAAGCTGGGATTTGAACCCAGGATCCTCTGGATTGTGGGTCCAACTTTCGTGCCACTCTGCTATCTCATCTCCAACCTGGGTTTGAGAGTTTCCAGGTTGGCTGCCCTAACTCATTATCTTCTGTAGCCTCTTCCCTCACAAAGAATGAAAGCATCTTTTTATTCCATTTTAAGGTTACTCTTCCCAGACACTGGACTGGGGTACAGGATCATGGGGGCTGTAGGAAAGGTCGTCTGGGTAAAGGAAATGATGTTGAAGATTAGGTTGAGGGAATTATTTTCAGTAAATCTGACAATAGAGTTCAAAGGAGCAGAGCTTTAGAACTGGAAACGACCTTAGAAGCCTCTTACTCTGAATTCCTTATTTTGCAGACAAAGAAATTGGGGCTCAGAGATGTCTAGTGTCTTGTCAATAGACAAACAGCTAGGTGATAGTTTTATTTATTTATTAAGTGGTAATTCTTTTTTCTTGAAGGAAGAGATGTGTGTGTGTGTGTGTGTGTGTGTGCTGGAAGTGGGGGTGGGGAGAAGAAGAGAAGGAAATGGAATCCTAGGGAAAAACAGAGGAAGAAATTATCTAGATTAACATTAATATTTAACATTAATTTTTAAAACTTTATACCAGCATTTATTTTCTCTGTCATTATTCCTCTAATTGAGTAATGAAAAAAAACCACCTCATAACAAATATGCACAGTCTAGCAAAACAAATTCCCACACTGGCCATGTCTGAAAAATGTATATCTGACTCTGCATCTTAAATTTATCACCTCTCTGCTAGGAGGTAGATGGTTTATCAGTAAATGGATCATAGTTCTACAGTTTTTCCAAGCTGTTTTTTTTTTCCTCTATAATGTTGGTATTATTGGATGAATTGTTCTCTAGTTCTGTTCACTTCGTTTTGTACTCATTTTTATTTCTTCATTTCTTATGGCATAATACTTTTCCTTTACATTAATAAAACACAATTTGTTCAACCATTCCCCAATAAGTGAGTACCCCTTTACTTCCCAATTTTGGGCTACTATGAAGAGAACCACTACATACTCTTTTGTTCATATGGGTCTTTTTTCCCTTCTCTTTTTCGGTAAAGTGGGTTAGACTTAAGAATGATATGGTTGGGTCAAAGGATATAAGCATACTTCCAAATTGCTTTCCAGAATAGTGGAACAATTCATAGTTTCACCAACAGTGCACAAGTGTGCCCATTTTCCTTCAGCTTCTCCGTATTTTTTTATTTTCATCTTTCATCATCTTCAACAATCTGATGGGTGTAAGGTGAAACTTCAGTGGCTTTAATTAGCATTTTTCTAATTATTAGTGATTTGGAGCTTTTTTTCTTCGTATGGCTGTTGATAGCTTGAATTTCTTCCTTTGAAAATTGCCTGCTTGTATCCTTTTTTAAAATTCAATTTTATTTCCAAATCTGAATTCTCTCCCTCCCACTTCCCTGTTCATATCCTTTGACTATTTGTCTACTGGGAAATGGCTCTTAGTCTTAGAAATTTGAATTCGTTTCTTACATATTTTGGCTATGAGACATTTATCAATTTACTCCAAAGACTTTCCCAGTTACCTGTTCCCCCTTTAATTTCAATTGCATTTGGTTTACACAATAATTTTTTTGTTTTACATAATTAAAACTGATCATTTTCACTTTAATGATTCTCTCTATCACTTGCTCATCACGAACTCTTCCCCATCCACATACCTGAAAGGCAATTTCTTCCTCAATCTTCTAATCTGTTTAGGGTCACCTTCTCTATCTAGGTCATGAATTCATTTGGAGTAGCCCAGATATCCAAGCAAAATTAGACTGATGGTATGGAGTTACTTGTTACATGTTACTCATAGTTTTTAAAGGGTGTAGTTAGGCATCAGAACTAGAATCCGGTTCTCTCTGGGATGATGGATTTAAAACCAGAGGGAACATAGAGGTCATTTTACAAGAGAAAGAAGTGGAAATTCAGGGAGATTAACTAAGTACTTGAAGGGGGATTCGAATTTAGATCCTGCTAACTGCAACTCCATGGCTGTAACCTCTCCTACACCGAGAAGCTTCTTAAGCTGAACTGAATTTAAGAAAAGGGGGTGAACAAACGAGAAAGATCGGCCTGCCTCGGGTTTTACAGCTTGGCAGAGTTTCTCCTCTGGATGGAGACATCTTGGCTTTGGTTAGGTTTTCTATTTCCCTCTTTTTCTCCTCCGATCCTCCCTCTACCTCTACCCCACCTCCGTCTCACTCTAACTCTGTGTTTTGCCCATAGTGGGCGCTTAATGTCTGTGGAACTGATTTAATTCGTGTGGGCTCTTGCTCCGAACAAGTCTCGAGGGTGCGTGTCTCCGCTGGTAGGATCTTGAGACTTCCTACAAAAATGTTTTTAATCTCCTCTTCCAGACAAAAAATCGTCCTCAGCCACCCCTTCCCCCAAGAGGCCACCACGGAACAGACGACTGTGATTTTCCAAGTCAGGCTGGATCAGCCATCCCTCAAATGATAGAGTTGGCTTTGTAGTCAGGCAGCTCTGAGTTGGAAGCCGCCTCTGCTCTGGAATAATTGTAGCATCTCTTAACTAAGCTCTCTGAGCCTCAGTTGCAAGGTGAAAATAACAATTCATGGAGCACCCTCCTCCCACAGTTGGAGTGAGGTTCAAATGAGATAATGTATAGAAAGCTCCATACAGTTATCAGTGCCTCTAGCTTTCCTTTGCCCAAGGCTGAGAGATGCCTGCCGATTGTGCCTCAATGTTTGTGCAAAACATACACACAGAACAACTGCAGGCGGCTGGTTCAGTGTGTTTATGAATAAAGCTTCAGAATGATTTTTAGGGGTCTGATCTATAATTTCATTGATGCGGTGAACGTCTAGTGGAGTTTTGGACTGGTTCAGCAGTTCATATTCCCAGAGAATTGCTTGCGGGCCACTGTGAGAGAAAGTGATTTGCCCAGAGATACACAGCAAATACCTATTAGGTGCATCTCTTGAATCCAGCTCTAATCAATTCAGAGGCTTGCTCACTACCCTCTGTACCACTCTGTCTTTCTCCAGAATGGTTCAGACCCAAATTTCCTCCAGTACCTCTCCAGCACTACTCCTGTATGTTGGAAGTTGGGAAGTCACAGGCGTCTTCTAATTCTCACTCTCCACCTTTCCATTACCTGACATCTGGAAGAAAGGTGGGTTTCCCGCGCCCTGCTTCTTCCTTCCCTTTCTGGCAATGACCTTTGCGACCTTTATTGAGCTTAGACCCTAGGCATCCGAACCTAGTGCAGCCAGAGGCTCAGATCTGATTACTGACACTTCCTCAAAAGGCTCAGAAAGTATGATTCAGGCAGCTGGACACTTTGGCTTCCCAGCTGCCTGATCGAACTTTCTAAGCTAATTGTTGTGATTCTTGGTCTGACTCCTGCTCTAAGAGAACCAGTTTGAACACGGCCTGGGCGGGGCTAAGAGCTGACCTTGCAGCAGCTGTTCAATCCCTCCTCCCTTCAAGTCCCTTCTCCTGCGTGCTCAGAGCTCTCCTTCCGCGGTGGGACTGGCAAGGAAAGGAGTGAGGGAAAGTGTTTAGTCAAAGTGTTCCTTAAAGAAGGGTCTTATCTGCAGAGTGAAACGTTGGTTACAGTAACAACAATATTGTCTAAACAATAACTGCGAATGACTAAATTGTTCTGAGTAATAAGAATATTCAAATCAACTATGAAGGACTCATGAAGAAAAATGCTATCCACCTCCAGAGAAAGAATTAGAAATATGTATTGTATGGAAGAAATAGGAGTATGTACTGTATGGTTTCATGTGTGTGTGTATGTGTATATATATATACATATATTTGTATGTATGTATATGTATGTATGCATATACACACGTATGTGTGCAAGCATGTGTATATGTATATATACACAAAGACAAACACATAATACACACACACACACACATATATATATAGAGAGAGAGAGAGAGTTGGCCTTCTCTAATGTGAGATTGGGAAGGAGGGAGAGAGACAACTCAGAACTCAAGGTGACAACAACAAAATAAAATAAATATTTTTTTTAAAGTGCCATCTAGAGTTGGGACTAGGAGTTTGTCCCAGGCAAGATCTGGACATCATAATTCCCTTCTCCTTCATCCCCAAGTGGGGAAGTTGAGCCTCTGTATTTGTGTCTGCCTTTCCAAGGACTTGATCTTTCTGTAACATACCAAGTAATGAATGACTTGGAGAGGAGAATATTTTGCTATTCAAATATGGATGGTTCTAGAGATCAATATTTTAAAATATCCCTCTTTGTGTCCTAGGCTACTGTACACTTGGCTTATCCAGGCTCTGTACCTGTGGACAAAAGAAGGGTGTTTAGCCAACGAATTCTCACGAAGTATGTGTTGTGGGAGAAGGAAAGAAGATGTGATTAATTTTTACATATAAAAGTGAATTATGAATTATTGTTATCTATCTGGAGGTAGTCACTTAATACCAGATTGGAAGATTCCTTGTCCTCACCCTGTCCACCAATTAAGCAGATGTAGACACAGGAAGTGACAGCCTTAGGTGCTGGTCTCGGGTGCCAGCCTATTGGAGGATACTGTTAGAGAACAGGAAAAACACACACACCAAACAAACAAACAAAAAACAGCTGCCTTTCATTAGCCTGAATTGGTCCTTCGCTAATTCTGAAAAAGAGTAGGAATCTATGAGAGAATGCTGGGGGTCGAAGTAACGTTGGATAATCCTGAGACTTCCAGAAAAGTACCTCAGGAGTAACCTAGCTCCACCGATTCATTTTTACAAATGAAGAAAGTGAGAAGCAGAGAATTTAAAGGATTAACCAAGGTCACACGAGTAGTAAGGAACAACCAGAGTTTGAACACACATCCTTTAACTCCACATCCAGGGCTCTTCCCACGACAACCCGTTACATCCTAATGGTGTCTGAAGTTCAAGAAACATCCACACATCTGTGCAAGGGGCCACAACTAGACCAGTTGTTTGTTTTTGTTTTTTGTTTCCAGTCACCAAGAGTTGTAGTAAGGAGCTGGAGATTAGAAAGAAGATGAACTCCAGGCTGTCTTGGGTGATTCTCCGGCCCAGAATGAGTGGCACCACACCCTTGTAGCCATTTCCTTTGTCACGTGGGCCCCTGGAGGACAGTCGCTTGTCACATCTTCCTTTGCGGTTTCCCTCAGGCTTCTACACTGGTCCTGAAAATCAGAGAAGTGGAGCCACAATCTGTACAGTTCAGACAAAATCAACAAACCAAGCAATCAATGCAAGCAAGAAGCGAAGACAAGGAGTAATGGGGCAATGTGAAAGTCCAGTCTCAGTTTCCCAGATTTCTAGCTTACTCGGATTGAAATCACTGAATTGTTGTCTCTTCTGTCCTGGGAGGAGGTGAGCACGAGGATTCAGTAACAGACCCTACTCCTCTCTTCAGGTCTTTCTTTCCCCTTTGTCTCTAGAATAGATCGAGGCTTCTGGCAAGAGGAAAGGGGTTTGCAAAAGTTAGGGTCCGTATGAAAGGGCTACTCTATGCTGAAGTTGTGGGGATGGGAGGGGAGCTCAGTACTCCCCATCATCACGATCGCCAGGATCATTGGGGATGAAAGGATGTCGCTGAGGTGAGGTAGGCTAGCGGACCTCGACGATGCTGTCCAGCGTCTCTGCCTTCCCCGCTGTTTCTGGTTAGCAGTTGCCACGACTAGAGATAGTCCGGAGTTCTAGAGAGCCTGATCAAGTGAGGAGTCCCAAATAATCCTCAAATTCCTCCTCGAGTGTCGGATTTGGCGGTGGGGGATCAGATGGTGATTCTGGGGTGATGCCGAGCAGGACTCTGCTCCTTACTTCCTGGGAGGGCGGAGGCTCACGGCAACCCCAAATAAAAACATTAGCCGGACAGTGAAGATGCCCTTCAGGCCTTCGGTGTCCTCTACCGATCCTTCTTTCCCACTTTGGAGTGAATAAAGTCCTAAAAGCTTAGGCTAGAGACGCAGTGGAAGAGGCGGTTGGGCTCAGTGAAAAACACTGGCGATTCGCAGTCACAGGACCTAGGTTGGAATACTGATTTTTCCACTTTCTATAGGCACCTTGGACAAGTCCAGTTCAGCTCTCTAGTCCTGGGATGAAACGAAGTGGGTGGTTCTAAGACTCTTTCTGGCTTTGGATCTTATGACCCTGTATCGGAGCCTATGTCTTCCTACTGTGTGGCCCTGGGCCTCATATTCTTCATGTATGAAAGGAAAGGCGTTGGAATAGATGAAATCCAAGGTTGCAGTTCTAGAGCTATGGACGTTTTTCCCTCAGGGTTTTCAGCCCATATTTCTAGCTGCAACTGCCTTAAGGCGAGAGGAAAGCAGGCAGATAACCTTTTTGTCTTCTCCCTTCCCTTTATCACTTTGATTCTGAGAAGCACCCCCTTTTTTCTGCGAAGGAAACAGTCGGGTCCCCCTTCATCCCCTCCCCTACTCTCTAGCCAACTTCAGTACCCCAAAAGGGTAACTTAAAGAGGTTGAAATTTCAAAGGCGAAGGCCCCTGAATGGCCGCGCAAAGCCTCCCAATTGAATAAGCAAAAGACACAGCCAGGCTTCGCCAATTAATTAACTAGCGAAGGACAGGTGGCCATTTATTCAGGGCAGGCTTTCGGAGAATCCTCTTTTGTCCTTCCATTTTACCAAGAAGCGCAGACATATTGAAACAGACTTCTTCCGCCGCGGGGAGCGAGATACCTGCTTTTGAGTTCCACCGCCCCCGAAATGTCCGCGGCTATTCCACATAACAGGGGTCCCCAAGTGTGCATCGAAGAGCAGTGAACCTGCAAAAAGAAAAACAAACAGACAAACAAAAAGGAGATCCGCGATACAATATGCACTGGGGCCACAGCAATGGTAGTGAAGAAATATTCATAGTAAGGACGCTGGGTCCCCGGATAACTGACAAGCCAAAGCCGATTGTTATTAGGAGGAAACTGAATTCTGAGTAAAAGTAGGGGGAGCGGGACGGTGGTGGAGGAAATCAATGAAGTTTTGGGGAAGACTTACTGGAACGTACGTCCTCCTTCGTGGAAGAGGTGGGGTACTACCAGACCAGAATAGTGTATACATTGTCATGTGGGGTTTCTGTAGTGTGCATGTGTGTGTGTGTGTGTGTGTGTGTGTGTGTGTGTGTGTGTGAAAAGGGATTCAGTCGGGGGAGGGGGGGTAGGCGGGAACCACTGCTGTAAAGACAAAAGGTATAAAGTCATTTTACCTCCTTCCCAACAATAAAAAATTTAGGATGCTCCCGGACGAATCTTGGAGCACACTTCCTACCCTCTCGCCAGGGAGGTGGGGGACTGCTCGGGCAGAACATCGCATACTTTGTAGGACGTTTGTGTTCCTCTTTGATTAACTCTAATTTGTTACGGTGGTTCTTAGTTATACTCTGGAGGAGAAGGAGGGGCGTTTCAGAAATTACTGTGGTGAAAGAAACAAAAGACAAAGATAAAAAAGAAAACATAACTTTGGTGCTTCGCTCCCATTTCTCCACCTCTTCCTCAGCAAGTAACGAAAAGACTGCCAGATGCTGGTGGAGATCTGAAATTCCTAGATGCGAGGTGAGGGGGCGGGGGCGGCAGGAGTGGCCGGACTCCGGGTTCCATTTTAAATAACAAATGCATCTTATCTTCCCACCTCGACAGCCCCGGGGCAATATCCTTCCCAAGCCTCCCCGCCGCCCCGCCCCTATGCTCTTAACTGCAGGAAACAAGTCCGGAAGCTTTTGAACTACAGAGAATTGAAATCCGAGAGCTCAGGCTCGCGTGATCTTCAGAGGTAGTCAGCCCGCCTCGGCCGAGAGCCGAGAATGCCAGAAGAGGGGCTGCACTCCCGGCCTCTGCAGACCCAGAGAATTCCGGGAGCCGCTTTTACCTTCTTGGGCTCCTCGAGCCTCCTCTGAATGCCCTCTCCGAGAGCCGGGCTTCTGTGGTTCGCTCTGGCTCCTTCTTGGGCTAGCTGGGCCCAGAGAGTGAGCAGGGAGCTGGGGCTTCTCTGGACCTCCCTCCAGATTCCAACAAGGTCGTCAAAAGAACCGTAATGAAATCGTAACAAAAATGCCAGAATTCTAAGAACAGGAAAAAAGGCCGTTCCTCTCCTCTCCCTCCTTTTTCTTTCTTTCCTCCCCCTTTCTCTTTCTTTCTTCCTTTCTCTTTCTCCTGTCCTCTCTTCTCGTTTTCTTTTAATCCTATTTTACCTGACGTTTTTCCTTCCTTCCTTCCTTCTTTCTTTCCTTCCTTCCTTCCTTCCTTCCCTCTTTCCCTTTCTCTCTAACAATTTTTTTTCCCCTTATCTGTATTTCTTCAGTTCCTTAAGGGCTACTCTGGGAAATAAAATTTTAAAGAGAGAACCCAACACTCGCTTCAACTGTTCAGTTTTTCTCAACTCAATGTGTTCTCACACTGCCCTCCCCCCTTCCCCAATTTGGTAGTAGTCCAAATTACCCCAGTCAGCAAGCCTGGTAGAGCAAAAACCTCTCATACTGGGATAGAAATGGAATCCATTAGTAGCTGCGGAGAACAGGAGAGGAGAAAAGAGGACAGCTCCCGGGCCGTGGTGGTTGACTCTTCCATTCTGGAGAAAAGGAATCGCAGTTTTCTGACACCTGACCTCAGTTTTTTTAGGCTCACTAAAAAGGCTCACTATAGGCTCTCCGGCTATACCTGTTTGCAAAAGGACTTTTTCCATCTCTTGGGGTATTTCCGAGGGATAATAATAATGATAGTAACAACAACAAAATAATTATAATTCACATTGCTATAGCCCTTTAAGGTTTACAAAGCTCTTTTGCATCCATTATTCCATTTGCTGGACTGATGGGAAAAATCTCTGAGTGGAAGGACACACCTGTGTTGTGCATTTTATGAAACACAGTACCTAAGTGGGTAACTATAACCTCGAGATGACCACGCCCCCCATCTCTTCATCTTCTAGAAAATATCAGAGGGGAAGAAATATCAAAAGGAAATGAAATCCCAGTTAATCGTTTTAAAGGAGGGGGATAGTGCAAGGGAGGTGGAGTTTTCAAAGGAACGTGTCCCAAGTGGCTTGGATAGAGACGGATTTGTTCATGGTTGGACCCTACCAGGAAGGATCGGAAGCGCAGTGAAAGTAGCTGGGAGTGGGGACTGGGGGAGAAAGGAGGTGATAAAAGTAGCGAAGAATTGGTTTAGAAAGTCCAGGCCCCATCGTTGGAGTGGCCTTGGTCATGCCTGTAGCCCAGGGAGATAAGCTCCCGAGGGCTTTGATTTTGAGAGGGGAGGAAAAGAGAAAGCCATAGCTGGCTCCTTGCAGACACTGGTAAAGGGATCAGGAAGCTTAGAATTCTGCATTCTCAAGCAGTCTACACTCACAAGCACGCGGCTTACAGTTTTGGATTCCCCCTCCAACCCGCCCCCCAGCCCCAGCCCCAGCCCCACTCCCGGCGGCTTCCACAGTGGGCCTAGAGCTATGCCTCTGGCCGCTCTCATCAAACCAGGGGGGAGAGGAAGGGCTGCCTACAGATTTCTCAATTTTCTCCATTAGACTCCTCTTAGCCGACTTCCTGAACGTCCTCTTCCTTGCCGAATCCCAAATCTCCCAACCCTGACATTCCTACTTCCTCGTTAAAAAAAAAAAAAACCCACCCCAGGCCTTCTCGGGATAGAGAAAGAGGCTGCGACTTCGAACATGGGGCAGAGGAAGAACGCTTACGCCTGTGCCTTCTGGCAAAGCAGGGATGGAGGGAGTTCCTAGGAGCCTGGGGGCCCCTGCAGCTCTGAATAGAGACAGAGAGAGAACCACAGAGACAGAGGGGAAAAGGCAGACAGAAAAACAGAGACACAGACAAACAGACACAGAGACAGAATCCGTGTCTTGTTGTATGCCTGTGACTTTCCGTTCAAAAAAAAAATGGAGTCTCTTGCTTTCCTGATCCCAGAAGTAACTAGGAGTAAGGTGCAAGAAAGGCCAGATTGGTTTTTTAGGAGTGTTCAATCTATCGATCAGGGAGCAATTATTAAGTGCCTACTATATACTAGTCGCTGGGAATACAAAGAAACTCAGCTGTGGCATACCTTCCCCCCATATCAAGCGGGGGTGCACAGTCCGCAGCCTAGTTTCGCCTTTTCTAGCTGAGCTTCAGCGCTCATTCACTTCTGGGGGGAGGGGGCGTTTTTGGCTCCTGCTTCCTCATCCTAGCTCTGTCCAGCCTATAGCCTCCAGATCCGCAGAGATCAGGAATTCCCCGAAGAGAGGCGGCTGGGCTGGGGCGCGTGCGTGTGCGTGTGCGTGTGCGTGCGCAAGGGAGAGCTCCGACCCTAAAGTGACCCTCTTGGAAACAGAAGGAAAACGTACTTGGAGGCCTAACCATGCAAATCAACGCTGCGAGGATAACGCTCTTAGAGTCCACAGGACTTTTACCATTTGCTGATAGCTCCCTCCGCCCTCCCTCGCCCCTACCCAGCCCGGGCAGCGCGACTGGGCTTGTAGTTCTCCCTTTCTCGTTTAGTGTCAAGTATTGAGTAGTTTTTTGTAGAGCGCTGGCAATCACCAGTTCTCTGGGGGAAAAGATTTCCCCCCTCCCTTCCATTCCCACACCCAGAAGTAAACTGACCCTTTGGTCTGTTTTTCAAGGAAAGTTAGTTTCCCTCCCCCCAGGAAGAGCTCAAGAAGCAAATATCAATTCCACCCTCCACCCCTCACACACAGATACCTGAACTTCAGGAAGAAGCGCGGGAGCTCAGCGCCGAACCTGTCTGGAGCCTTAGGCCACCTAGGAGAGGAAGACGAAAGGAATAGGGGGTTACTGTCAGGAGGCCCTCTGGGCGCTGGTCTGAAAGACAACACAAAAGCAGAGCCTCCAGACAGAAACTCCAAGTCTCTGTTGACCTGTGAGAAAGAAAACCAAAGGAGGGGAGTCTGACTCAGGGTAAGGTGGCAGGCAAAGCCGGAGAAATGGGCGGAGGAACAAGGAATGATAGAAAAAGCCCCTAAAAGCCACTATCCCCATCCAGGTCTCTTTTGACATCCCAGAAAAATTCAGATCTCTCTCTCTCTCCCTCTCTCTCTCTGTTTGTCTCTCCCCTTCTTTAAAGATTGTAAATAGATTCTTTCAAGCCTCCAGTGAGGTTCGCGAGTCGGTGGCAACAAGCTAAAGAATTCAAACGAAATCTGAGGTTGGAGACGCTGTCTTCACACTTCTAAATGCACTTATGGACGCCCCCCCCCCCCCGACTCAGCAAGGCTAGATCAAGGTCTCGGTTTACCAAAACAAAAACATCAGAAGGCGGCCCCCCAATTGGGAAGCGCCGCTCCCTCGGCGCCCCTTCCTCCCGCAAGGCCGCAGAGGCTGCGTTTCCACCGAGTCCCATTTGCATCCCCCCCCCTCATCCCCCTGCTTTCCCCTCTCTGTTCTCACACTCTCCTCCCCATTCGAGTCTGTCCACACCACACCTGGTGCATCACCGCCTAGCCATTAGCTTCGGGCCTCCTTTCATCTTCGGCGTGGCAGACGTCTCTATTTATCCACTTGCAATCAATGAGTGGCGTCACCAGCGGTCCCGTAATGACGCCGGCACCATTAAGGATGACAGGCTAGAAAGAAGAAGGCAATGGTGATCCCTCCCAGAGCCAGCGCAGCCCAGCGGAGCGCGAGCATCGCAAGGTGACCTGTCTCCCTGCTACTCTGTGCGCTCCTCTCCAAACCGCTGTGCTCCGCTCCTCTCCGGCGGCGCGGCCCAGCCCCGCCGCCCTCCCTCTTCTCCCCTCGGTCTTTCTCTTCCGTCGAACTCGGAGGCCAAGGGCTACGAGCTTCTTGAACCTGGGCAGCTGCCAGGTGGGAGCTTGCTGGAGGGTCGGAGCCCCCATCCCTTTCTTTCTGAAAAGCGCCCCGGGATGGAGAGCAGGAAGGACATGGTGATGTTTCTGGAAGGAGGGCAGCTTGGCACGCTCGTTGGCAAGAGGGGAGCTAATTTGTCAGAAGCAGTGGGGAGCCCTGGCCCCGAACCCCCAGAAAACGTGATCCACCGGAATTGCTTGAGTCCCCGCTCGGGCCCCTTGGCGTCCAGGGAGAAGGGCGGAGGCGGCAAGGAGGATGAAGTGGAAAGATTGCCACGGACAGCGGCGGGGGCGGGGGCGGAGAGCCGCCCAGCGGGGCCGGCGGGGGTGGCCCCGCCGCCCTCCTCCGACTCCCCCTCGGCCAAAGGCCAGCAGAGCAGCTCGGATACGGAGTCGGATTTCTATGAAGAAATCGAGGTGAGCTGCACCCCAGACTGCACCGCAGGAAGCGCCGAGTACCAGCACAGGAAAGGTACACCAAGCTTTGCCCCAGCCCGCTCTCCGGCCTCCCCCCTCTCCCAGTCCCCGGAGCCCCGATGCCCTCCCCCCCCGCCCTCCCCTGCAGCTTCTGTCGCCTCTTGCCCTGAGGTGTCCTGAAGGGATAGAGGGATTGAGAGAGAGGTGATTTCCTCGGCCTAATTCCAGGTGAAGCCACAGAGGCAGCGAGGAGGTCCTGGCTGGTTACCTGATTCCTCTGCCCCGTGCCCTCCTCCTAGTCCCACAACTTGGGGGAGGGTGCTCACTTGCCTGTCCTCGGGCATCCCGCAGGGATCAGGCTGAGTCTACCTGAGTGTGGGGTACTGATTCACAGGGGAGAAAGCCCCAGGCCTAGGCCTTGGGCTGGGAAACGGTCCGTGTGTTAGCCCTAGTGCTGGACAGTCCCTCTGAAGCCTCAGGGAGGTAGTCTGGGAGACCGTCACTCCCTTCAGTGCCCTAGTGTTCCGTGAGAAGGTTGGACCACGCCAAGATACCAGCTTATAAGGCCTCAAACGCTTGGTGTGGCGGCTGGGCGGCAGGGTTTGTAGGTGGCAGGCATAGCAACTATGGAGGCAGACTGCACGCCAGAACGGAATGAGTGCGGAAACGCTGCCTAAAGAATGGTCCAAAGGCTGCAGGCCGCCCGAGGAGCCGCCGCCCGGCCTTTTTGCACCTCGGCTCGAAGGCCGAATTACCTTGTCACTTCCAGGGCTCGGCGGCGCCAGTTCGGAAATGGTCCCAATGAGCTAATTGCCTTTGGTCTCGGATACAAAGAGGGCAAGTTACATTTGAAAAGCGAAGGCCGGGAGCCGGCCTCCCCACCTTCCCATCCCCCAGTTCCTCTGCTTCTACTCCACCACCCCCACTCAAAGCCCCATCCCCTTTCCTGCACTTCTCAGTCTCTCTTCAAATACCACCCCAAAGAACAAGGAGCCGGGGAGGGTGGTGGTCCTGTGGATAAGAAAACCCCACCGTTTTTCTTTCTGCACTGTCCGAAGTTGAGAGAGGAGTCACCAGGCTCTAGGCTAGTGTGGGATCCACCTTCATCCCTCTCTTATCCCAAGGACTCCTGAAAACAGGCTCAGCAGAGGCTAGGAAAGAGTCCAGAAAAGAGATGGCCTCCCTTGCGGAGAGAGGGGAGAGTCCCAAGGTCCCTGTCCAGCCTGGTTGCTACAGTCCCTTTACACTCTGCTTAGGCCGTGGAGTTTGAGGGCCTTTGGTGCAGGGCTTTAGCGAGCTCGAGGGGTTAGTGGGGGAGGGGAGACGGGGGGTGGGGGAGGAAGGACAGAGATGCGGGGGAAGGAGGTACACCAACGCAGCCCGCAGGCCCAGTCACATTTTCAGCCAGGTCACTCAACACCCGCATACTCTCCTCATACACCTACTCAGAGCAGATCCGACTGCAGACTTCTTACACAAGTGGTATTCGTGTGCCTGTTTGAAGCCCCCCTCACACATACAAACAAGCAAGCACACACACGCTTCATGACGCCCTCTGACAGAATGAAAGGCTAGTTCAGAGGGGTAACACCAACCCCATTTCTCTTCCCATCCTGCAGAGACAATGGTTAACCCCGACTCCCCCAGACCTAGTCCTTGGAAGGAGTAAATGCTAAATGACCAGCTCAGGCCGATTACCCTCCGCAGTCCTTTGGTCCCCGAAACCCGTATACTAAGAGCCTGTCCCTCGTCCTTCCCTCTCTGTCCCTTCCTTCCCCCGGTGGGATGGGGATGGGGTGGGGAAGGGAGAGGAGCTGTCTTCAGACAAGCACTCCTTTACCTGCAGACAGCAACGCTGGCTATAGCTGGGGGGAGTCGGGTGTTGGGGGACCCATTCCTGTCACCTTGTGTTTCCCAACCCTACATCCAGCCCTAGTCCCGCCTCCCCCCCCCACCCCGTCCCCACTTCCAGGCCCCTGTGCCATCTCGAGTAGGCAGTGTGTCTTCTTTGGGCTTCCTTGTGCAGCGCCATGCTCCGAGGCTCTGGCTGGCAGTCCCAGCAGCGGAGGGGAGCCCCCCAAGAGCGGCGGCGGGGGAGGCCCGGGAGGCGGCGGTGGAGGCGGCGGGGGCGGTGGTTCCCAGGGCTCCCTGGCCTGCAGCGCCAGCGATCAGATGCGCCGCTACCGCACCGCCTTCACGAGGGAGCAGATCGCCCGTCTGGAGAAGGAATTCTATCGGGAGAACTACGTGTCGCGGCCCCGGAGGTGCGAGCTGGCGGCTGCCTTAAACCTGCCGGAGACCACCATCAAGGTAAGTACCGCGATCCCCCACAATCCGCTTTCCGTT
The DNA here is from genome assembly GCF_900497805.2 of Vombatus ursinus. Taxonomy (NCBI): domain Eukaryota; kingdom Metazoa; phylum Chordata; class Mammalia; order Diprotodontia; family Vombatidae; genus Vombatus; species Vombatus ursinus. The sequence goes on along the minus strand of NW_020954577.1, from coordinate 49,640,624 downwards.
GGCCCGCCGGCCAGTTTCCCTGGCAGAGAGAGAGCTGGAAAGCCAGCTCTCTTTGCTCCCTTGTTGTGTCCCAACTCTTGCTGGAGCCGCTGACTGGGGTGGGGGTGGGGAGTAATGAGCCCGAGGTCAGACCTAGGAACTAAGAGGCAGAGAAGTGAAGCAGGCTCTGAGGCTGAGATCCGGGCTGTAGAGAGAGAGAGAGTCAGGGAGGCCCAAAGAAGGAGGTAGGCCTCCTATGGGCTTCTCTCACCCCACCACCCCCCACTCCCAGATAACACTAGGTCTTCCACTGAACCACAGACTCGGTTCCTGTGCCCACTGCAACAACGTTAACCACTAATGCTGATGGTTATTCTTAGTATTTCCTGTGAAACAATTCCTCTTTCCAGCTTCCTCTTCAATACCCCTCTCCAAGATATGAATTCCACCAAGTTGAGTGAAGGCCAACATTTGGTTCTCAGTGAGGTCGAGATAGATACAAAGGACAAAACACTTTGAAACAGTATACAAAGCCTCAGCTCCCTGAATATAGTCTCTTACTGGGGAAGTGTTCAGGGACAGTTTTGGGGGCTCCCAGCTCGCTTTCCCCACAATCATATCCACCAGAGTCCAAACTCAACCCTGCTTTTAACCAAAGAGGGAAAAGCCTCTGGTGCCATCCTGGACCAGGGAAATGGGTCCAGAAGCCAATTAGCGCCAGGTGCCAGGGCAGAAATGGGGGGATCAGGGAGATCTGGTAAACATTCAGAGGTTCCTCTGTTTCCTTCGTCTCTGCCAGGTGTGGTTCCAGAACCGCAGGATGAAGGACAAGAGGCAACGATTAGCCATGACCTGGCCTCACCCAGCCGACCCTGCTTTTTATACTTACATGATGAGCCACGCTGCGGCCACGGGGAACCTGCCCTACCCGTTCCCCTCCCACCTGCCCCTTCCTTACTACTCACACATGGGCCTTGGAGCCACTTCAGCCTCTGCTGCCGCCCCCTTCAGTACTCCCCTGAGACCCCTGGATACCTTCCGGGTCCTGTCCCATCCTTACCCTAGACCTGAACTCCTCTGTGCTTTTAGACATCCATCTCTCTATCCAGCCCCAACAACGCATGGACTTGGGGGGTCAGGGGGCAGTCCATGCTCATGCCTGGCTTGCCACGCCAGCCAGTCCAATGGCCTGGCACAGAGACCTTCCGGCTCAGACTTTTCCTGCTCCTCCACAACCAGGACGGACTCTTTCATCACCTTCACGCCCTCCGTACTGAGCAAAACCTCCTCAGTGTCCCTGGATCAGAGGGAGGAAGTCCCCCTTACAAGATAAAAGGTGCATCTCAGGTTTTTCCAGAATACTCATTTTTAGGGCAGACTCCCTTGCTCTAGGACTTACCCTCCCACCACCCCACCTTTCCACCTTTATTTAATTCCCTTCCATCTTCCCTTGGACATCTGCGGAAAAAAGGAGACAGAGGACTAGAAATAATAGCCTGAAAAGGATTTCCATGACCATGAAGGAAACCTGTTGGTGAAATATTGGGGAAAAGAAGCCGCTTGGATGGCTATGTAGAAGGCACAGTCTGCCATCCATCTTTGGAGAAGATGCCAGAGCCTGGCAGGGAGGGGACCCTCCCGAGTATGTCATCAAGGCTCCACCTGAAAAGAAACTTTAAAACCCACACAAGCACACACATATACACACTCATACACTAGCACATACACATGCACACACAGGCACATACAAAGAAAACTTACTCTCCTTTCTTTACCTGACAAAGCTGAAACACTGGAAGGGGATATTGCTGTCTTTAACAAAAGGTTGTGTGCACACACACAAACAACGTGAAGAGCTCTCTTTGCCAGATTTTCCAAATCTAGTAATGGAGATTCTGAATAGCTATACAACTAAGTATTTCTTTTTAAAAACAGAGAAAGGGAAAAAAATTGTCCTGCTGCCATAAAGATTCTACCAACATGTATATATTTTTGGTGGTTTGACTGCATTCTTTGTGTCTCAGAAATACAGTATATTCCAACTGACCAGGATCTAATCTTTTCCCTAGAACTCTGCTTCCCAGATCCCTGCCCTACCCTAACTTGATTCTCATTTCATTTCTGTCTGTCTGTGTCTATCTCTCTGTCCCCTCCTTTTGTTTGTCTCACAAAAAGATCTTCAAAGGAAAGGGAGGGGGCACTTTTCTTGTGTCAAGGTGCAGCTGAGTGTTATTTACCCTGAAACAAGTGTCTGGTCACCAGGGGTTGAAGGGTGGCCCCCCTGTCTAAATTAGCAAGGTTGTATATGTAAGGGAGGTTTTTAAATGCCTAGTGTACAACATCATGCGCTCTGAACAGAGACCATGAGCCAAACTTAACAAGCCGCCAAGGGAAGAGATTAGGTGATGGAGAGTGGGCAGAGCAGAACTCCTATGGACAATCACAGCATGCAAATTAGAGCAGAGTAGACTTTGTCTCCTTGGTTTGTTCTTTGCCATCCCATTACCCATTTTGCTTTTAAATTTCTCATGCCCCACCAGACTCTATATTTTACCCACTCCCATCATCATCACCTGCCTTTGTGTTTGTCTTTCAAATGTTCTCTATGCAACCCTCTGTTTCTTGAGTGGGTGGAGCTGTTTCTTTTTTTTCTTTGAGAGGGTTTTGCAGCCCAGGGGAAGGAAGACAATAGTGTCTTGGGTCTTGGTGAAATAGGGATTTTCTTGCCCTCTAACCCAACCCTATTTTTCTTGGAAGCCCAAAGGTTTCACTGTTCAGATTTGTTACCATATTTCAATAAAAAGGCCAAAAGAACCATGACAGTATAGCACCTTTGGGAGCTTCTATTATTCAAAGGAGGGATGCCAGACCTTTTTTTCCTTTTGGTGAGATAGAAGGAGTGGGGAAGATCAATTTGGTTTTATTTCCTTCCCAAATAATAGACAGTAGGCCTCCTATTTAAGTGAAGAAAAACAAAGCTCCCCTTTGCAGAGCTGGTCAAATGTGTACGTGGAAAGATCAGCAGCAGTCCTTATCTTTCTCAACTTCTCCTTATTGAATTCCAACAAATGCATCTAGCGAGAGGTGCGTAGTTTAAACCGCCCACTTTATGTTTGAAAGAAATTAGAAACTGGGGTTTGTGTGAGGTGCTATCTGTTTATCTCCACCCACCCCCACTTTCAGGTTTGTTTTTTTTTTTACTAGCTAGCAACTTGCTGGAAAATAGGAGCAAATGGAAGAAAGTTCAAATTAAGGCACTTAGTAAACATATATGTATACATATATAATATATAGAAAGATATATATCTATATATCTTATAATATGAACACTTTAAGTATTTACAGAGGGTTTTTGTCACAAGAACCTCGAAGAGGAAGCAGAGAAAAGTTCCAGAGTGAAGGGGAGGGGTTTGAGTAGAGGAAGTGATGAAGTCTTGCAGTGTTTTAGGTTGAGGGGAGGGAGGGAAATCACCTGCGCATTCCACTTGGAGCAGGCTTCTGTCAAGGGTTCCGTCCTGGGACAGAATAGGGAACCTTGACAAAGCGCTCTGCCCGTCAGGGTGAGATTCACTTGGGGAAAACTGAGCTCAGTCTTCCCAATACAGAGTATAGTTTGGGTCGTCTAAACAGGGAGTTTGTGTTGGCTGGGCTCTGAGGTACCTGAGTGCTTGCTTCGGGTGTTCAGTTTCAGGGAGTGAGGGAGAGAAGGAGGGGTCAAGCAGGGTGGGGAGACAGAATCAGCTCGGGTCTGTAGTTCACCATGTCCCTACTTCCCCATCCCCTTTTCTGGCTTCACTTTTGTTGCGGAGAAAAAGCCCGAAGCAAACTCACGAAAGCCAGCACCCCAACCTCTCTTCTTCCTCTAGTTTTCCCCGCCCCCACCCACACACATACCCAGCCTTTCACCCAAAGGATCGCCCGCGAGGAGCTGTGGCTCTCCCACAGGGTGGGCCACCTTCTAAGGATCGGGCTGCAAAAACCCGGTGGCGCATGTCTCTGTTCTTTGGTCGGACGCCCGAGATTGCTTGCGACAGGTAAATAGGCTGCGGGTTGTGGTGATGCCAGGCGTATTTTCAGTTAATAGGGAGGGAAAATGAGGTGTCTGCAGCGATATTGGAAAGTACAAGATCGATGATCCGTCCTCGTGTCCAATCAGCAGCCTTTAATTGACTGTATTTTCTGGGTAATTGAGCCAGTCTACCTCCAAATTGAAGTGGAAGATATAACAATACATCTTGCCAGGGGGAATTACTCATCACTTCATAATGAAATTTTCCTTTTGCCAAGCATCGGGGTTTTGTGCTGGGGCCGGCTCAGTCTCTCCTCCCTCACTCCCCCTTCTCTCTTTTAACATGTTCTCCCCGAACCGGCCAGGACCAGGGGGCCTCTTTCACAACTGAGAAACTCTCCACAAGTGTCAGGCCTTCCTTCCTCCTCCTCCGGGGGCTCTAGGGCTTTCGAAATGTTTGGGGAGCCGAGGAATCATTGGAGTATCCCCGCAGTCCTCCACTCGCTCTCCCGAAGCTGGTCCCTGTCAGCATTTCCCAACAAAGCTCAGGGCCTTTCCGATAGCTCAGAGTCGCCTAACGAAGGTGCTTTCCTTGGGCCTGGTGGGCCGCACCTGCTGCCCGGGCAGGGGTCTCCAGCCTGTGCTGCTCTTGGGCTTCCATCCAGTTTGAGAGAGAGGCTGCCTCCACACAGGCCGGGGCTCCACCGAGCTGTTAGCGTTTGATTGATTGCCTTATTAAAGCGTGTTCTTGTAAGTGTGACCGAGCTGATTGCATTGCATATGTTTGGGATAATGTTCACTTTAAACAACTGCATAAAGGGGCCAAGCTCTGTAGAGGGAGGCCAAGGGAGGACGCAATGGTCCCACGAGCGCTTCTCCGGCAGTAAATCTCCCGGTTCTTCAGCCAAATCTCTCAGTTCCCTGGCCCCTTGGGCAACTCACCCCCACTCCCGCCTTTTGTGTTTTATTTGAAGTTGACTTGTCTCCTTGGCATCTTGTCTCTTCTCAGCTCGAAGCCACCCAGTCAGGACTGCCCCCTCACATAAGGACGCCCCAAACACACACCAACAGGCTTAGCTTGCCTCCCATTAACCTCTTTACACACCCCAAAGCCATAGTTTCCCCCTCTCCCTAGGAGCCCTCTGGAGCCAGGGATTGGAGGGTCCCCTCACCCACTCAGCACCCCTACCTGAGTAGAAAGGCGAGTGTCCCCACCCCCATTCTCCCTTAGAGCTTTGGCGGGCTTCGGAGAGTTTGAAACGATCTTTTGTTCCCCCAACGATTCTCCCGCTCTGGTGGTTACATTATCTCCCACTAGGAGCCCCTGGAAACCAACCCCCTCCACCATATGTCGGCTCAGAAGGGTGGGTGTCATGGGGGACACTTGCTCCGGGTGGCCATACTGAAGGAGATGCAGGCCTCTAGGGAGAGGGTTCTGAGAATCTATGGGGACCTTCTCCACCCAACCATCCATCCATCCATCCATCCATCCACCTCATAGCCTGGAAGGAGAAAAGACTAAGCAGTAGCTAGTGGATTTGGGGAGGAAAATCTATGCAAATGTGTTTGTGAATAAGTTTGCTTTTCCTCTGATTACTTTTGGAAGTAATCTTTCTATCTCTCCTCCCTCCCTCCCTTTTCCTCTCTCCCACTCTTTCTGTTTTTTTCTTTTATTTTTGTCTTCTGCTATCTTCCCCCTTTCTCCTCCATCTCTTCTTCTCTCTTGTGTTCCTCTTCTTTCTGCCTTTCTGTCTTTTCTCTGTCGCTCTTTCTAGATCTCTCCGTCTGCCTCCACAATCTCTGGCACTTTCTAGTCCACTCTCACCCTCTGTCTCTCTCCATCGGCTCACTTTCTAACAAAGAAAGGAAACAATAAATAATTCGTGGTCCTCAAACCTATTCCTCTTCATGAACTCATAGTCCATGTCTCTCCCCCGCCACACCCACACCCCCGAGCCCCCGCCCCCCGGCACAGTTAAGGAATCAGGCTGTGAGCGGATTGCAGATTTATAAGAGAGATCTTAAACATCCGCGGTGAATAACTCGTTGTATTGAGATGACAGCCGTCCTTGAAACGAATATAGAAAGCTGCACCTCTTGTTTGCAGGTGAGAGAGAGAGAGAGAGAGAGAGAGAGAGAGAGAGAGAGAGAGAGAGAAGGTGGATTCGTGCATAAAGCACCCCTTCCCCAGGACAAGGAAGCTTATTCTCGCCCCCCCTGTGAAATGGGGACTCAGATCGTTTTGCCAAAGGATCAGTTGTCACCTGGCCCTTTAGTCTGCACGCTCACAGGCCAGGAGATAGAACAGGAGTGGCTGGTCCCAGATCCTCCATCAGCAGAAAGGTCTACCCTGGGAGAAAAAAGCCGGGGGGCGGGGGAGGGGACCCAAACCTCCCTACCAAGGATCTAGCTCTCTCCCTAAGGTAAAGAGAGGGCAAAACCCTTTCCCAAATAGTTTTCTCAGTAAAGAAGTGGAGGTAATTTTCAGAATTGAAGGAGAGAGAAAGCCAGAAAGAGGGAGACAGAAAACGAAGGAAGGAGAGACAGAAAAGGGGAGAGATAAAAGAAGAAAAGAAAAGAGGGGAGAGAACAGAGAGGAAAGGTGAAGTAAAGAGAAGAGAGGAGAGGAGAAATAAAGAGAAGAGAGGAGAGAAGCGAGAAGAGGGGAGGGGAGGAAATGAGATCGTCAAAATCTTTTACAGGTTGAATCATTTCAAGTGTTTTGGGCCCTCAATTTTTCCATAGATACCCACAGGGGAATGGAAGGGTTAGGTAGAGAGAGGGGGAAAAAGAGAGAAGAGAGGGAGAGTAAGAGATGAGAAAGGAAAGTAAGCTAGCTCGCCACTTAGAAATAACCCAAAAGTATTAAGTAATTATTTAAAACAAGGCTGTTTAGAAAAATATTTGTATTTATTGCAGCTGCTCGATTGGGCTCGTTAAAGGCTGCGAGCATTTAAATCGGTTACAATCTCATTTAAATCCCACTCCGTTCCAGCAGGCTGGGGCGCCTGAATAGCCCAATCACTCCGTAATGATGATGAATGAGAAATTAATTCACATACAAGCAAGACAATTTAGGCCTTCATCTGTTTAAATAGCCTTCCGATATTATCCGCAATCGCAGGTCACAGATTGAATCAATTGTCCAATGCTGTGAAAGTCACATCCTTGCATCTTCATCGCGGTTATTTATGGCGCAGCCGGGGCTGCTGAAAGGTAGACGCTGTTAACAGGGACAATTACTTCAAGGAAAGCGTTGACAAAATGGAAAACAAATGCCCGTCTTTCCTTGCCAAGTTTAGCTGGGCCTGGGCCCAAGCTCCTCGGGGGCAGGCTGAGGGGCCTTGGGGGTCAAGGAGAATGGCCCGCAAGGCCTCCCTCCCATGCCAGGTTGGCTCAGGCTGCCCTGCCCTTCCCCTTCTCAGTCCAAGCCCCTTCCCCAGAGTCTTCAGCCAACTGTGCTTCCCCATTAGTACCTATGCCCTCCATCACTGCCTCCCCCCAGGGTCCCCAAAATCAAAGCACTGGGCGGTGGGGATTGCGTCCCCTATAAGCATCCTAGATCACTCTGAGAAGGCTCAGTCCAATTTCTCTCTGCAGCACGTCCACACCAGCATTTGAGGAGAGAGGGGAGTCTGCAGCAGTCCCAGGCCAAGGGAGAAAGGAGAAATTTGGAGGGTGGGAACTGGCTCTAAGAAAGAGGTGAAGCTACGGCTATCTCAGGAGGGAGCCTGGGCCTCCAGTGCAACCAGGAGCTCCACATGGTCTTAGTTTTACCTCTCTACTACTCACTCTCACTGCTCCCCCTTCCAAAGAGCTCCTCTCATCCACCTATACGCAGGCCTTTTTATTGATTTCTGGAGAAGCAACTCTGAATTGGTGTGTATGTGTGTGTGTGTATGCATATGTGTGTATGTATATATGTGTATTATATATATAGTATATATATATACATGTATATATACACACACCCTAATTCAGAGTTGATTTTCTAGAAGTGGATATACATGTATATATGCACATATATGTACACACATATGTATGTATTTTTATATCTTTATATATGTATATACCTATATGTATATATATGTAGATGTAGATACAGCACTAACATTCATATAGTGTCTCCTGAGAGCCAGACAGTTCCATAAGTGCTTTACTATCATTATCTCATTTGACCCTCATAACAGCCCTGGAAAGTTGGTGCCATTGTTATCCCTATTTTACAGGTGAGGAAACGGAAGCAAACAGAGGTTAGGACTAGGAAGCTTCCAGAATCTTTCTGCTTCCCCTTTAGTTTCTGTCAGTCTTTGTGAGACTCTTCCTTTTGGTCTCACCTTCTTGGCTTCAGGGTCTGACTCCTGTCGTCCTTTCTCCTTAGCTCTGTACTACTCTTTCTATATCTTTCTGTGTCATTCTCTCTCTCTCTCTCCCCTTCCTCCTTCTCCTCCTCCTCCTCCTCTTCTCTGTCTTCTTCTTCTTCTTCTTCTTCTTCTTCTTCTTCTTCTTCTTCTTCTTCTTCTTCTTTTCCTCCTCCTCATCCTCCTCCTCCTCCTTCTCCTCTTCCTCCTCCTCTCTCTCTCTTTCTCTCCTTGTCTTTATCTTGGTTTCTCCCATTCCATTCTTAGGCCCCCTTCCAATTCAGCTAACATTTCTTTGGACTTAATTCTTTCTTGCTGAAGAAAGGTCAGCCTCTGGCTTGGAAAGGAAATGGCCCCGAATCAGAGGTTTTGCTTTTTGTGGGGCATGTGTGATTGAAGGGACATCTTTTCCAGATAGACAACCATTTTCTGCTAGATTTCTTCTTAAACCAAACCGGGAATTCTTCCCTTGTCCTGCAGAAAAGACACTACATTTTCACAGGATTAAAAAAGATAAAGAGCTTGCCACTTCTACATAGAGGCAGAGGCCAAAAAGAAACTTGGTAAAAGAACCAGCTTTTAGGCCCCTTGGTGCTGGTAGTGGGCATTTGGAGGTTGGTTGGAGGATGGAAACATATATAGTCACATTCTGTTTTAATTTTTTAAATTTTTTTGAGGTAATTGAGGTTAAGTGACTTGCCCAGAGTCGCACAGCTAGTTAAGTGTCCAGTGTCTGAGGACAGATCTGAACTCAGACTGTTTAAAAATTCAATCTCAGTTCCATTTCTTGGTCTAGAACCCCTTCCTTTGACCACCCCGCAGCAGGGCCTGATGGGAATCTCTCTGTAGCTTGGGCTCAAAATATCCTGACACCAGGAGCTAGAGATGAGTTTATTTTCTCTTACCCTTGCCATTTTCACAAAAGGGGCCCCTCTCCCAAATTCAGAATTCATGTTCTAGTCTTCCCCTCCTCCTACTTCTTCCTCCCTCTCCTTCCTTTCCCCTTTCTCCTTCCTCTTTTCAGTCAACTAGTATTTAATAAGCATATATGCCAGACGCTGCTTTCCACCTTCTCTGTTCCTTCCTTTCCCTCTTTCTCTTTCCAAATTTTTTTTTCTGAAGTTTCTCCCCCTCCTTTCTCATGTCCTCCTCTTCCTTCTTTTTTTCACCTCTCACTGGCCTTTCCCCATTTCCTCTTCCTTCTCTTTCCTTCTCTTTTTCTTCCCTCTTCCCTTCTTTCTCTCCTTCCTATTTCTTCTGTCTTCATCTCTTCCTTCTCTCCCTCATCCATCTCTCCCATTCCTCTCTCCTTTCTCTTTCTGCTTGAGCTCCCTCTCCTGCATCGGAGGATTCCTCAGATGCCTTGAGCCTCCTGCGGAGCTGAGAATCTGCTTCCCGACTGCGGGCGCAGGCAGAGGGCTCAGCCGAATTCTCGGCAGCCGGGAGAGGGCCTGGCGCCGCTGAGGGATGAGGGTCGAGCCCAGAAGGGCTGCAGCAAGAGGTGGGGACCGGGCACAAAAGCCCGGGAATGGGCTTTGGGGAGAAATGCAGCGGGAAAGTAGCGTAGAGGAAGGAGCCTGATGCCACGTTCCGTTTACCATAATGGCCCCAGCCCGTCTTACGCGAAAAGTTCGTATCTTTGCATATCCTGCGTACATTCAGAAATGGATCTCTTCCGACCACCTCGCTGAGGCCCCGCTGTCTACGCAGCCATGTATGTGTACCTGTCCGCGAGGTGCCCACCCGAATGGTCCCCAGTGCTCTGTTGAGGAGTGCCTTAAGGCCTCGCTTGCACTTTAAGAAAAGACCCCTCTGTTCTAGGTGAGGACAAGGACCTTATCTTTGTCTTTGGTCCCCAAAGATCAGTACCGTGATGACAGAGAGACAGATACAAGGATAGAGACAAAGACAGACGCAGTGACCGACAGACACACAGAATTCAGAGAAAAAGAAATGGAGCGGAGAGGTGGAAGGGGAGCTCACGGAGAGAGATAAGGAGGGAGAGAGAGAGAGAGAGAGAGAGAGAGAGAGAGAGAGAGAGAGAGAGACTCGTAAAGAGACGGACAGACAGAAATCAGAGAGACAGAAACAGAGAGCCAGAGACCAGAGAAGAGGCAGGGAAATAGAACTAGAGACAAACACCTACAGAGACATCGACATAGAGACAAAAGAAAAAAAAAGACAGAGACATCTAAATGGAGACAGAGTGTGTAAAGGTTCACAACAGATACCCCGTTACACTCACTGGGTCTATAGGTGTGCCTATGATTTCCCCACCCCCGTCCCCTCTTCTCTCTGTTTCTCCATATGAAACAAAAGCCTAGCTAAAGGATTCCTGAGGCTCGGAGGAACCACTCCCAGGAGCGACTTTGATGTATTGCTGTCCAATTAGTGCCTTTAATTGGTGTCCTCCGGGACGAGGAGACCTGGAGCTGGGACGCAGCCTCCACTCGCTTCCCCGGCACACTCAAAAAGTAAAATTTATAACGTGCTGCAGCATCCCCGCGGGGAGAAGGAAGGGCGAGGGAGATGGAGGGAGGGCTGGAGAGAGGGAGAAGGGAGGCACACTGTGAGTCCCTGCAGTTCTGTCCCTCCAGTGTCCTTCTCGAGCCTGTCCCCAGAGCCCTTCCCTGCATGGGTGGAGTGGAAAGGGACAGTTCCCAGACACTCCCCACCACCTTCGCAGCCCAGCCCTGGACCTTCCAAGCCAATCTCTCCTTGGCCCACCCCCACTCCTAAGTCAATGTTGGCAGGGGAGGCAGAGTTACCAAGGATTATAAAGGATCCCAGGGGCTTGCATTGTCTTCACTGGCCCACCCCAAGCGGTCTCCCATCTCGTTAATAATGGCTGTTTGTTAACAAGGATGCGGAGGTTAAACAATCTGGGCGGAAGATTAAACACGCCTCGTCAGGGCTCTGGCAACTACGCCCGCAGGCCGAGCCCTTCCTAAGCCGCAGGGGTGCTCTGGAACCTGGGACTGGGCCTCCAGGAGCCACCCAGGAGCCTGGGGGCGGGGTGCCAAGGAGGGAGAGGGGCGGGAGCTTCTTCAGCAAGAAGGTTGCCACTCAGGTGGTCAGCCCCAGGACCTCCCCCCAGGGGCACAGCAGAAAATCACTAGAGACTTCAGCCTCTGGGAGATGGGCAGAAGACAAGGTGCAGTCACTCAGGCACCATAATTGGGTTTCCATACACCTCCCTTCGAGGGGGGGGGGAAGAGAGAACCAGAGAGAGAGAGAGAGAAAGAAGAAGAAGAAGAAGAAGAAGAAGAAGAAGAAGAAGAAGAAGAA
>NW_020954577.1:49561576-49628977 GCF_900497805.2 Vombatus ursinus | reverse complement strand
AAGAAGAAGAAGAAGAAGAAGAAGAAGAAGAAGAAGAAGAAGAAGAAGAAGAAGAAGAAGAAGAAGAAGAAGAAGAAGAAGGAGAAGAAGAAGGAGAAGAAGAAGGAGAAGAAGAAGGAGAAGAAGAAGGAGAAGAAGGAGAAGAAGAAGGAGAAGAAGAAGAAGAAGAAGAAGAAGAAGAAGAAGAAGGAGAAGAAGGAGGAGGAGGAGGAGGAGGAGGAGGAGGAAGAAAAAGAGGAGGGGGGGAGGAGAGATGGAAGAAGAAGTAAAAAAGGAAGAAAGGAAGGAAGGCAAGGAGGGAGAGATTGCAACATCCCTGCTAGGTCTATTTTCCCAACTCCCATTAGCACTAGCAAGTTGGAGCCACAGAAGGTGGCTAATTGTGCCTTTAATATTCTAAGAGGTCATCTTCAGGACTTAGAGTTTCTAGTACTGTCATTCATGAGCTCCCCTTCAATGTGGTCCCCACTTATTACCAGCTGGCCTAACTTAATTAGCTGCCGGAAAGAATATTTACTAACTCACTATATGGTAAGAACAGTTAGTACAAAATACAAAATGTGCTAGCTGGCACACTGTATCAGGCTTCAGACACTAGCTGTGTGACCCTATGCAAGTCCCTTAACCTCTGTTTGCCTCAGTTTCTCCATCAACCCCTCCCAGGGTTATTATGAGGATCAAATGAGATGGTATAAGATAATAATTGTAAAGCATTTAGCGCAGTGCCTGCTACATTGTTGTTCAGTCATTTCAGTTGTGTCCAATTCTTTGCGACCCTGTTTGAGGTTTTCTTGACAAAGATCCTGGAATGGTTTGCCATTTACTTCTCCAGCTCATTTTACAGATGAGGAAACTAAGGCAAACAGGGTAAGTGACTTGCCCAGGGTGACCCAGCTAGTGAATATCTGAGGCTGCATTTGAACTCATGGAGACCAGTCTTTCTAGACTCCAGGCCCAATGCTCTATCTGCTGTGCCCCCCCCCCCCGTTGCCCCTTCCCTACTGCCTGGCATATAGTAAGTACTATATAAATGTTAATTCCTTTTCCTATTATTATTGTTGTTATTGATATTTTTCATCCAACGATCAAAGCATGTCACTCCTGGTACACAGTAAGCATTAAATATATGTTAACTTCTATTGTTATTTTTTTTCCCCCACCCAAGGATCAAAGCATTTGACCCCTCTCAAATTGAATAAAGACTTATTCCCTGTCTAGTTTACACCTTTGATTGATGGACTGATTCAATGAGAAGCAGGGTACTTTTGTCCCTCTCCCTTGCATCCTAAGCACATGCAATGTAAAATAGAGTGGAGTTCAGATGCAGAGTTGAGTCAGTAGGAATCCTGATTTAGAGTACTGCTCTGCACTATTGGAAAGAAATGGAAACCAAATCCTAGGACTAGGGGATGGTGGAGACCACGGTCAAACCTCAGTGCCATGACCTCAACCCAGGAGCAGGTGCAGGGGATTGGTTCAATAGCAAAGAGCCATAAGAGATTAACATGAGAGGACACTGGGGTAATTGGTCATTCCAAAGGTATGACTAGGCTTGGTCACATGCTGCTTATATGTATGTTTCATCACCTATGAACTTTATGAGCATCTTCTTTACGATACACTTCCCTAGAGAACTGCACAGGGCAGCAAGCCAAGACAGGAAGTAGGGAATGCTAATTGTATCAATAAACCGTGAATCCTGTCCTTTGAAAAGCCCAAATCCCATACTAACATCATTTATTGCCTGTATAAGATCACATAATCATGTCTTGAGTTTTGCTTCTCTGTTTAAGGTTCTGTTTGCTGAAAATTAACTTCTGATTTCCCATTAGAGATAGGTACCTATGCATAACTTCCCCCAGCCCCAGCCACCTCATTTTGGCAGGTGCCTTGGGAAAGATCACTAAGGAGGAGTTCAACTTTAAAGAGTGATAAAGCCCCAAGTCCAGGGTCACAGGCTCTGCTGAACTGTCCACTCCATGGAACTAGCCTTGAAGCAAGCAAGCAAACAAATAAACAAACAAAAAACCCTCAGCTTCCTCAGAGAGGTAAAAACCATTTCCTCTGAGGCACCCAGCTCTTGGGAAGATAGTCCTGCCAGTTGCCAAGCCTTCCCAGGTGTGACTTGATGGGGGCCCAGTAATTAGGGGTCCAAGGAAGTTCAGGCTGATAGTCATGATCTTCATCAAATGGCATTCAACTGCTGATGGGATGGGATACACCTGTACCTGTGCATCCTGGAAATAAGACTTCCTGTACTCTGTTACAGAAAGTCTTTCTCCTGTAGCAATTCCCATAACATCAGAACAGAGTTCTGATCAGCTTTTCCATAACATGTCAGTGATTTAACAGTGGAGGTAAATTATGTAACTGAAAATATCCCAGGAAATGGCTTAAAATAGGTTATACCTGTAATCCCCCCCCCAACATTCATTGTTACTCTTCTAAAATAAACACTTGAAACAGCCCCTTCCCCACTAATGTCTAACCTCCTTGAGGGCAAGGTCTCTTCCATTTTCATTTTTATCTCCCTAGCTCCAAAGAAGCTGGGACTGACATACAGTTAGTGCTAAATAAATGCCTGTTGAATGACTAGAAAGCAGTGATCAGGCTGCATCAGGTTTCTGGACCCAAGAAGACAAGATGTCTCATTGACCAAGAAGGTGTAAGCCTCTGAACCTTGAGCCGGGAATCAGAGTTAGGTAACAACATGACAAGATCCCTGAGTCAAGACGAGGGCACTTCCCAGGTCCGTTTGGAAGAAAATCTGAAAATCTCTGAAATATACCAGCTGGGTGACCCTAGGCAGGTCATTGAACCTCCATGTGCCTTGGGACTCTCTAAGACTTTACTAAGACAGTGAAGGGAAGGAGTTCTCAAATAGAGGCTGCTGAAATCATGTCCCCTTACTATTGTGTAACAGAGACATGTCTGGTGTAAAATGTGATTAATAAGAGTTACTCACACTATTGTGTGTAACATGGGAAAGATGTCATGTAAATTCAAATTTTCTCATGTGCTCATGAGGTGACCTTGCATGCCTTTCAGGGGAGGGACGGTGATGTAATAGGAAAAGAGCTTTGGATTTGGAGTTAAATCCTTACTCTTACTTATTATCTCCATGACTTTGGGTAAGTTCCCTCATTTCTCTGGGCCCTGGTTTCCTCATCTGTAAAATGAGGGGGTTACACAAAATGGCCTCTGATATCCCTTCCAGCTTTGAATCTACAACCCTATGAATCTATGTTTTCACTGAATCTCCAGGCTGGACAAGGTCTTGAAGACCTTCTAGTCCAACCTGTACCTAGCCAATAATACCTTCTAACCTCAGCCTCCCCATGTGGTCATTTCAGGCTCCTCTCCAAGACCTCCATGGAGGCGGTCTCTCTCCTACTCCCTCAGGGGCAGCCCATTCCCCTTGGGTGTGGCTCCCCTTGCCATGATGCTTTTTTCCCTCATTGCTAAATCTGCCTCTCCACTTTTCCTGCCAGGGTTCAAGTGCTCAGACTCAAGGGCTTCTGGCCAGATGATGTTGTTTAACCATTGGTCTGGGAAGTGATAGAGAGGGCTGCATGGAGGAGAGCTGACATTCCAGTTCTTTATCTTCCGGGTGAGAATGTGGACTCATGCCATAGGAAAGCAGGTATTATGTGGAGATTCAGTGAAATGGGCAAGCTCTTAATTTGAGATGACCTCACGTAACTCTTGGCAGAGATGCAGTAAGAGGAGGTGCAAACTGAGGTCTCTGAATGGAGTACTCACTTCCCAGCTGTCTGAGTGGATGAAATCACATTTAACGGAGAATTTTCAGTATTATGAGGGTTGAATTATGATCAGACATAGGAATAGTTCAGGGGGTGGATGGAGAAGTGCCTGGGAAGAAGTATGGGCTGGGAGTATCCAGAAAAAAGGACTTCTAGTGTTCTTACATTTTCTTTTCAAGTAACAAACATTTATTTTCTTTCTTTCCAATCTCTCCTCCCACAATGTTAAAACAAAAAACCAAAACTTTTAAAAAAATAAACAATAGTCAAGCAAGACAAAATTTTGGACATTGGCTGTGTCCAAGAGTGCATGTTTTATCCTTTATCTTGAATCTATTACCTCTCTGTCAGGAGGTCAGTCTTCATTAGTCCTCTGGGAATATGATTGGTCACTTCATTGATTGGGGTTCTTAAGTTTTTGAAGTTTTTTTTTCCTTTACACTGTTGTTGTTACACATAGGTTGTTCTCCTGGTTCCTTTCACTTTACTCTGCATCCATTCATACAAGTCTTCCAAGGTTTCTCTGAAATCATCCCCTTAATAATTTCTCTTTTTTTAGTTCAATTTTATTTTATTTTTAGTTCTTAATTCTCTTTTTCCATTCTCCCCTCTCTGACCCATTGAGAAGGCAAGAAAAATGAACCTCGTTAAAACACATGGTCATGTAAAACAAATTCTCACATTAAACATATCAGACAAAAAAGAAATGGAAAGAAAAAAATATATATATGTATTTTTGCTGAGGCAATTAGGGTTAAGTGGACTGCCCAGGGTCACACAGCTAGTAAGTGTCAAGTGTCTGAGGTCAGATTTGAACTCAGGTCCTCTTGACTCCAAGGCTGGAGCTCTATCCACAGCGCCACCTAGCTGCCCCAAGAAAATACTCTTGAATCAGCACTCTGAGTCCATCAGCTCTCTATTTGGGAGTTGATAGTGTTTATCATTATGAGTTCTTTGAGATTATGGTTGGTCATTGCGTTGTGTAGAGTTGCTAAGTTCATCAACTTTGAAAGACTTAGCAACTCTACACAACACATTGACCAAAGTTGATCATCTTCACAATATTGTTGTTATTGTATAAATTGTTCTCCTGGTTCTACTCATTTCACTTTGCATCAGATCATACAAGTCTTCCCAGGATTCTCTGAAACCATCACTTATAGCATAATGGTATTCCATCACACTCTCATACTACAAACTTCAGCCATTCCTGAATTGATGGTCATTCCCTTAGTTTCCAATTCTTTGCCACCATGAAAAAAGTTGTTATCAATGTTTTTGTACGTTTGGGTCTTTTTCCTCTTTCTCTGATCTCTTTGGGTTATAAACCTGGCAGTGGTATCACTGGCACATACCATTTACTCCTTCTCCTCCTCCTCTAGCTATATATAGTTTATACAGTATATACAGTTAAATAATAATAGCATTCATGCAGCACTTGAAGATTTGCAAAGCACTTTAATATGTTATTTCATTTGTTGTATTTCATGATTCTTACAAGAACTCTGTGAGGTCAGTGCCATTGTTGTGCCCACTTTACAGATAAAGAAATTGAGGCTAAGAAAGGTTAAATGACTTGCTCAGGGTCATAATTGGGCATAATTACTTCCAGATTGGTTTTCCTAGGGTTCTCAGAAAGATCACACATTTTAGTTTGAGGAAGAAAAGTCCTACTTTTGATAGAATCAGTCAATAAGCACTAAGTACTTAATATGTTCCTGGCACTACAGCAGACCCTGAGGGCATCCAGGCAAAAGTGGAATAATCCCTGCCCTCAAGGATGTTATATTCTATTAGGGGGAGATAATAGATACATTTATGCATGTATGCCAAATGCATACCAAGTTAATACAAGGTAAGACTACTGTAATGTGTCTTAAAGTACAGTAATTGTATCAGAGAGGTGAGTACCAAGTGACCAGTATGAGAACGGTTGCTTTCCCACTTTGCATGTTTGTTTCTTCCAGAGAGTACATTTCAATTAGTTTGAATGAGTTCCACAAAGAAGCAGAATTATTCAAACTTACATTATTTGACATCATAGTTACATGTTAAATATGGTAACTGATTCCAGCCCATTGGAAACATGTAGTATGAAACTGAATAATGGAACCACTTCAGGAATGGGATTCATTATTTTCACTCATGTAGGTTCCTACTTGTGGACATTCTTCAAAACTCTCAATTTCTGCAGCTCTTCAGGGTTTCCAAAGCCCTTTCCTTTCGGCCCTGTGAGCTGGGTAATGAAATCTTCTCTTGACTAGTACTAAAATAGCCTTTCTATGGGGAGAGGTAATATGGTACAATGCCTCAAGGGCCAGCCTTGGGGTCAGGGAGACCCAAGTTCTAATCCTACATGTGATATATGCCAACTTTATGACCCTGGGCAAGTGGCTTCAGCTCTCAGGGCTCCAGGCTCCCCGCTAGGATGATGAGTTACAGAAAAGTCACCAATGAAGGGACCTTTCCCATTGGGAATTTCCCACAAAGAAAATTAGAATCTGAAGAAAAAGAAAAATTTCCACTGTTCTTAAAGGTTTACAAAGCCCTTTCTTTGCAAGTCCTCTGGGAAGCTGGTAGTGCCAGTCTTCACATCTGTATCTTACAGATGAGGAGAGTGAGGTTCAGAGGGGTTAAGGGTCTTCTGATGTCAAACTCAGGTCCTTTCTATTACCTGGAACATATGTTAACCATAGACATATTTTCAGGCCCTTGTCTCACATTCCTCAATGCTCAGCATGGGTAGAGTAGTAAAACTGATTTAGGAATACTGTTTCTGTTTCCTCAGGTTTCCAGTGGAACCCCTAGTGTGAAAAGTTCAGGGAGTTTCTTGCCTGGGCTTAAGTGTAGGTGAAGCTTCAGCAGGCCAGCTCTGGGGTCTCCTGTTGGGAACATGGCTTCCCTATAAAGCCCCTGTCTGTGTCACCCAATACATAGTATCATAGGATGCTAGATGTAGACCTGGAAGGGACCTTAGAGGTGATCAGATCCACCCCCCCCCATTTTACAGATGAGGAAAAGGAGGCTCAGAGAGATTTAATGACATGTTGAGGCTCACATGGCTAGGAGTGGCATTGAACTCAGATCTTCTTTATTGCAAGTCCATCACTCTAGCCATGCATCCACTATGCTGTACCAGAACCCTTAGCTAACCACATAGAATTTCATTCAAACGGTTTATTTTGCAATAGGATGATGTTGGGGGAGCCAACTATTTTTATTAAATTCACCCTATAAAAGGTAGAATTCAGTCAAACAGTGAGTGTAGTCATGGCTTTGTAATGTTAGAGAACCTAGGAAAGCAACCCCACCCTTTTTTCTCTCTCTGTCTCCCTGCCCTAAGTCATGTGTGCTCTGCTCTGCTCTCTCTCTCTCTCTCTTTCTCTGATGGACCAAGATAAAGAGGAAGAAAAAAAATGGAGAGTTGACTGTAATCCCTGAATCTCTGCCAGTCACTTGCCTCATAAATCAGGCCAGCCCAAACAAGAAATGCTAGCAGTCACAGGGACCCAGATTCTGGGCGAAGCAGACCAGCACACCAAGTGCCGGGCATTGGGTGACACAGAGAGGTGCCTTATAGGGAAGCCATGTTCCCAACAGGAGACCCCAGAGCTGGCCTGCTGAAGCTTCACCTACACTTAAGCCCAGGCAAGAAACTCCCTGAACTTTTCACACTAGGGGTTTCACTGGAAACCTGAGGAAACAGAAACAGTATTCCTAAATCAGTTTTACTACTCTACCCATGCTGAGCATTGAGGAATGTGAGACAAGGGCCTGAAAATACGTCTGTGGTTAATATATGTGGAGAATGGAATCTAGGACTGGATCCCTTTTCTCTTTCTCTACTGATATCGACATCAATATTGACACATATGTTGAACTGGGATCATGTCACCATCTCCTTCTCTTTTTTAAAGCAACCTAGTAGCTTCCTTCATAGATAGCTAGATTAGATTTGTTGGGCTGGGAACATTTAATGCCTTAGAATGTAAATTCCTTGAGGGTAGGGGCTTTTCATGTTTATCTTTGTGTCAAGAGAGCTTAGAACAGTACTTGCCACATGGTAAATAACTGGGTCTTAATAAATGATCTGAGTTGAATTAGATGAATTTATTCCTGGATACATATTTTCCAATAGCTTCTATCCATGAAAATGAGAGGACATGGCTGAGAAGATTGAGGAAGAGACAGTATGTGAGACCAGTGGGATTAAACCTAAATAGAAATGGGGCATACTACTACTACTCCATACAGAAGGAGCCCCATGGGCTACAGATTGACTTAGTCCTAAAATGTGATATTATTCATGTTTGCTTGTATTTTATTTATTTTGTTCAATATTTCCTAAAGATATTTGAATCAGGTTTCACAGCCCACAAATGGGAGTATTGACGGCTGCCTGTAGGCTGGGTGTTTGACAACCTTGTGCTCTACTGCAGATGGGGCTGAACTTTAGTTGATTCACTGGGATAGTTAAAAAAAATTTGTGTGTGTGTGTGTTTTTCCAATTCAATTGAACATTTATTAAGGACTTATTGTGAGCAGACCCTAGGAGGGATCAAAAGTTTAGCTAAGACAGAATCTGTGTCTTCATAGAGTTTTGAAAACATGTAGCCCCCTCAATTCAGACATTATAATCTATTTGGTACCAATAGAATCTTGATAAAATACCACAAAGACAGTTCATGAAGAGTTCACTGGATTGTAAACTCCTTGAAAGTAGACCCAGGGTAATTTCTATATCCCCAGGGCCTTTGTTTTCCTTATGTGCCTTCCTCAAGGCAGGTACAGGTACTGAAGGTTCTTCGAATTGAACTGAATTGCTTGTTGTGGTACTTTTTCCAGAGTACCATCTTGAACTGTTTTTTCAATGGACCCAGCTCCATTGGGAACAATTTCACCAAAAACTCCTTCATTTCAATTCAGTTTAATCCAATACGTATTTATTTAGCACTTACTGAATATAGACTACTGTATAAGAGACTGATACGTAAAAATGTGTTGACAATCTCTCCTTTATGTTGGTTTTAGTTTGGAAGAAAGACAAGACAGAATTGATCAATTGACAAATGTTCACTAAGTGCCAGGCAATGTGCTGTGCAATAGGGGATACAAAAGCAAACAAACAAAAGCAGTTCCTGCCCTCAAGGAGCTGATATTTTGGAAGACATTATGGAAGACAACCTATGAACATGTAAGCATATACAGAATGTGTAAGTTCTACACAAAATGAATACGAAGGAAAGTTATTCTAATCCATAGTGAGCCTGGGTCAGTGCAGGTTGACCCCACTTTTCACAAAGAAGAATCCCTGAGATGTTGTATGTAAAGAGAATTTGTATACGTGTATCCATCCAACCATTTATCTAATCTTGTCTTTCTGGCTATCTGTCCATCTATCTCTTATCTTATGCTGTCTATCTAACCATCCATCTATTTACCCGTCTATCTACCTCCCTAGAGTTGTTAGGATGAAGTGAAATAATGGTTGTAAAGCACAGTACCTGGCACATAGTAAACACTATATAAATGTTAGCGATGATGATGATGATGATGATGATGACGAATCTATCATCTATCTATCTACATGTACATACATACAGGGATGTGGAGTTGTATTTCCATACTGTCATCAGGGAACATTTCAAAGATGTGGAACCACAGAATTCTATACTTCAGAGCTGATCTTTCATCCAATTTCTTCAATTCATACATGAGGAAACTGAAGGCTAAAAGGGCAAAGTGAATTACAGAAGGTCATGTGCTTGAAGGCAAGCAGCTGGTGGTGAAGTGGCTACAGCCCTGGGTCTGGAGTTGGGAAGACCTGAGTTCAAATCCCGCCTCAGACACTTATTAGTTGCAAGATCTTGTACAAATAATTTAACCTCTATTTACCTCAGTTTCTTCATCTGTAAAATGGGACTAATAATAGCACCTACCACTTAGTGTTGTTGTGAGGATCCAATGAGGTAATATTTATAAAGTGCTTTGCAAATCTTAAAGTGCATTTAAGTGCTAGGTACTATTATTATCATTGCAAGTAGTACAGCTGAGCCAATACCCCAGGATTTCTAGTTTTGAATCCATTCCACATGGTCCTAGGGTTCACATCTGGCCCCAACATATACTGATAATCATACCTAAGAATTCTTTACCTCTAGATCTTGTGAAGGAAATCAGATTCCCCAACCCTCTGCTTCTTTCAAGGTTCAGCTCTTGTGCTGTCTGCTACAGGAAGCTCTCCCCTTCTCCCCTGGTGTTCTCATCATTCTCAAATTACTGTGTCTCTGTTTCCCTGTTGAGCTCTTAATAGAATGTAAACTTCTTGAGGGTAGGAAGTAGTTTTCATTCTGTCTAAGTATTCCCAGTGCTGACTCAGTCAGTTATACAGTAGATATTTAATAAATGCTTGTTTATTGGATTGGATTTCAAGAATGTCTCTTCTGCCCATATCTGTTAAGGGTTGAGTTCTTATGTATTTAAATGAGATGAATATCTATGTAACCTCAGGGGTTACAAGGTTAGGCTCATGGCCTGATGGTATAGATTTAAAAGTGTAGTTTTGAAACACGTGATTATGTAGGGGGTGGGGTTATATACATATACGTATACATACATACATACATATATATAAAATGCTTTGCAAAGCTTTTTTTTTCTTTTTTGAACCTTACTAGTGATTTCATTGTTATGAGAAATTACCTAAGGAGGAAATTCTATCTACTCATGTACTTCGGCATCTCCATCACAGCTTAGAATCTTGGAGAGCTTTCTAGAGCTCTAAGGGATGATAACTTTGCTAGGGTCATGCTGCCATTATACATCAGAGGCATGATTGGAACCTAGGTCTTCCTGACTTCACTGTGAGCTCTCTGCCCATTATTCCTATACATGTGAGCAACTATTACTATGATTATTCCATTTACCTGCTAACTCTTGCATAAAATTAGTCAAAAGAACAATCCATCCCCTTATTCCTGTACAAGACTAGTTCCTATCCCCATAGGACATCTTCTCCTGAGTCCATGGGCCTTGGATGTCTAAGGGCCCACTCTATTTGTGACAGTGCTCTATGTATTTAGCTGAAATCCAACTGGAAGAGCCAGCCCTATGGGAGTGCTTCCCCTCCCTCTCCCACCCAAGTCAACTCAGAAATCTAAGATCTTGGTTTATACCAAACAGTAAAGTTGCTGTGATCTCGACAGGTGGGATTGTTGACCCTAGCGACTGACTAATTGATAACAAACACCCTTGAAGGGACCTCTTACCTGTGGAGAAGGTAGGAGTTCCGTTGATTGACTTGGCTGGGGTCTCCTATGACAGCTGTAGGCCAGGGCTACCCAAAGCTTAATCAAAGTGAGCTGTGAAAATTGTCTCAATAAGTGAGGCCTATGGACTCCAATGTGTCTTTCCTGCACTATTTCTACAGATCTACCCATATGAAGCATGAAGAGGAGAAAGGGAAAGTGATTTCCCCTAAGCTGCACAGCAAAGTGTTTGAGGGATTGGTTAGAGGTTGGGGAATGGTTCTACCATGTCTAAGGATCTCTTTGGGAGCAGGGATCCTTTCTTTTTTTTCCGTTTGTTTGTTTCCATGTTTCTACCCCCAACACCTGGCAAAGTGCCTAGAATAAAGAAGGCACTTAATAAATGCTTTTTGACTCTTTGACATGTCCAATACCCAAGGCTAGAACTAACTTAGGGCTGCTTGGATTTTGCTTCCGGTGCCAAAATAAGATCATAAACTGGGAACTAGAAAGAACCTTACAAGCCATCTAAACTATCATCTTCATTTTTCAGTTGCAGTAACTGACACCCAGAGAAATGGAACCCAGAGCTTCTTCTGTTACACTGTATCACTCATCTCACACATCTAATAAATGGGAGGGACGGGCCTTGGACCCTGATTTCCTGGGGTCAAGTCCAGCTCTCTTTCCATTATACCATGTTGGTCCCTATAAACAGGTGACTTTACTTCAGTCCCTAATGTCTTTATCAAACCCTTGGAACTCCTAATGGAACCCCAAGGAATAACCCTGGGATTACCTTTAGTCTCTTCTCCATTTGGGGGTTTCAAGAGCCAGAAGCTGGAGAGGTTGTCCACACTCTTCCCATGTCTGGACTCATAGTCCCATGAGTTCCAGAGTAGCTTGGCATCCCCTGGGGCAGGCTGACATGCTTCCTCTGCCCAGGGTGCATCTTGGTGGGCTGAAGCCAAGCTGCAGTGAGAGGCCTATGCTGTGCCACACATGACTGTAGCCTGGGCTGGGGGAGGGAGCAATTCAGCTTCTCCTGCAGGGTGACAAAGAGCTGAACTGAATAGATCTGTTTCCATATGCTGGAGAGAATATGTTGATAACTTAGTTACAAGACAGCTCCTTTCCTTGAAAAAAAAATCGTTAGTGTCCATGTTTTTTATATCACAATACTTGCCCTAAATGCCCTTCCCTGCTACCCCTCGGAATCCTCCCTTAAACAAAGAAAAGCAGTGGAACAAAACTGACCAATATAACAACTGTATTCCTGGCTGCTTGAGTCTGCTCCACTTGGCATCTGACCTCTGCATCAAGTGAGTCAGTGTATTTATTCTGAGCTGTTGCCTAAAGAAAGTTTTCTTGGAGTCTTTTGTTTTTACATTACCTACATTTCTCAATGCATTACTCCTCTTCCCCTCCCATGGTTATCCTTTATAACAAAGAGGACTTCCCCCCCAAAAAACCCAAACAGCAGTTCAGCGAAATTAATCACCAAGTCAAAAAACTCTGACTTTGTCTGCAAAGTTCCACACTCACAACCCCCACCTCTACAAAAAAGGGAGGGCAGTGCCATCTCATGTCTCTGCTTTGGGTCAAGCTAGATCATTTGAATTTCTCAGCATTTGGTTTCAATCGTTTCATTGCCATCATTTCACATTTAGATTGCTGTAGTTATTATGGTAATTTTTCTCATTCTGCTTAATTCCCCCTGCTTGGGTCTGTACAACTCTTCTGTCCTTTCTCTGAGTTTCATGGCTAAATTCTGATCCTGTAAGTTCCTACCTGTATAATCTCAGGCAAATCATTTCATTGCTCTGGGTCTCAGTTTCTTCATGAGAGGATTGGATTAGATCAAGGTTCATAAACTCTTTCTTGTCATAGACCCCCTTGGCAGTCTGGTAAAGTCTTTAGATGCCCCCCTCTATAATAACATTTTTAAAATCCATAAAATAAACTATATAGAATTACAAAGGAAACCAATTCCATTAAAATGTAGTTAGCAAAAAATATATTTTTAAAAATTCACAGACTCTCAGTTAAGAACACTTAGATGACCTATAATGTTCTTTCCTTCTCCAGGTCCTAGGATCAATTCCAGCTGCCACATTTTACAGAGGAGAAAAATGAGGTTCAGTAAAAGGACTTAACCAAGGTCTTACTAAACCCAGCTCAAACACTGAAAACACCACCCCTGAAAAGAATAAAATATGACTTCTGTAAGGAACACTAAGGCTGACAAGTTGTTTCAAGAATGTAATGCTAACCACACCGGGTGGGTAGCATATACATACCAAGTTCTTAAGTCTATTTTGTAATTCACGATATAAAGTAATACAAGGATCGATGAAAATAAACAAACATGTTTTTTCATTTGATCTTCAAGGACCCTGTGTGGTGGGTAAGCCAGGTATGACTCTCACCTAGCCAATAACAATAACCACAGCTAGCATTTAAGCAACACTTTAAGGTTAATAAAGCACTTTCCATATGTTAGATCATGCACTCAGATCCTAGCACATGGCAGAGGTGCGATGGGCATGTAGGCCTCTCTTGACTCCACTTTGCAGTGTCCCAAACTGCCTCGATGCTACCAAAGGTGCATTTTCAAAGCTTCATCTCCATGCCGACATATTGCCACAGATATTCCATCGTATATCCTTTGCCTCTGCTGGTTTAAGATGAATACATTTCCTTCAGCTTTGTTAACATTTGTCTCTCATCTTTGATGGTAAGCGTCTCTTAGGAGAGACATGAGGGAAATTTGTGGGCTCTAACAGACATAGATTCCATAGTAGAAAGATCCTGAGAAAGATAATTCTCGAGCATGCTGCATTAGCAGATGTTCACCTTCTAAACAGAAATTGAGCTCCTAAGAGCTCGGGTGAGAGGTTCTCATTGTCCTTGTTATTAAAAGAGATCACGATTTCTGTGAGTACAATGGATAGAACAGAATTCTATGAATAAAATGGATAGAGCAGCTTCAAGCTAGGTCCTCAAGGTACTGCACCTTTCACTGGCTCAATAGCCCTTGGTGATCTGTTTAAATGCCTTCTAGGACCCTGAGAAAACTGAAAGATGTAGATTCCATCCAGTCTGGCTTGTGTATCACGCTGCAACCCACTCTCCCAACAGGGTAATAAATTCCTGGGGCAAACAATTAGTATGGAGTAATTAGTTACAGAAGGTGCCAAAAAAGTATCTAGAAATGCCAAAGCAAAATGGGCTCTGTGTAAGGCAATTAAGTGTGTGTGTTAACATGCTGTTTCTACTGTTTATGCTCAGATGCTTCGTACTACATTGAATTTTAAAAGTCAATTTATGTTATGACTTTGAAGTAAACAAGTTGTCTTCCCTACATAGATAGATAAGCAGATAGAGCAATCACTAGGTGTTTTACTATGTGCCAGGTACTGTGCTAAGTATTGGGGATACAAATACAAGCAAAAAAAGATAGTCCCTGACCTCATGGAGCTGACGTTCAGATGAGGGAAGATAATAACTAAGGAAGAGCTTAGGTTTGGAATTGGTGACCACAAAGGTATATGGAGGCTTGATGAGGTGAAAGCTTAAATATCAGTATCTAGTGTTCCCATGGGGAGAGCCCAAAATTTCAGTGAGAAGATATGAGAATAATGGCAGGAATGTAGTTGGCATGGTTTGGTCTCTCTGGACAGCACCAATTTCCATACTTTGATGGACTCATCTCATCAATGGATATTTCTCCATTGATGGATGGTGAATTTAGGCCTGGAAAGGCCTTCAGAGGCCATCTGGTCCAACATTCTCATTTTATACATGAGGAAACTGAGACCCAGGGAGGCAAAGAGACTGATCTAAGGTCATACAAGTGGTATGCCAATTTGAATGCAAGTTTTTTGACTTCTGTCAGTGCCCTTTCCACTGCACCACACTGCTCCCCCCAATGGCAACTATTCTTTTTTTGGCTTTTTTTTTTACAACCCTATTAAACAGTATTTTCACATTAGTGATGTTGTAAGGAAGAATTAGAAACAATAGGAGGAACCACGAGAAAGAGAAAACAAAACAAAACAGAAGAAAAAAATAGCAAATAGTATGCTTCGATTTACATTCAAACTCCATGGTTCTTTCTTTGGATGAGATAGCATTTTCCATCATAAGAGATGTCTTTGGAGATGTTTTAGATCCTTGCATTGCTGAGAAGGGCTAAATCTATCAACATTAGTCATCACACAACATAGCTGTTACTGTGTACAATGTTCTCCTGCTTCTGCTCACTTCACTCAACATCAGACCATAAAAGTCTTTCCAGGTTTTTCTGAAGTCTGCTTGCTCATCATTTCTTACAGCACAATAGTATTCCATTATGTTCATATGCCACAACTTGGTTCAGCCATTCCCCGATTGATGGGCATCCCCTCAATTTCCAATTCTTTTAATGGCAACTATTTTCACCCACTCATCTTGTGTGATTCTTGACGTTTCATAGATCTCTAGAGAAGTTTGAACCAATGTGGAGCTATAGCTAAAAGAAATGAGACCTGGACAAGAAATGCATTGGTGCAAGCAACATGAACTGAGCCCTTGAATTGACTTTTTAATTCATGAAGTAATAATAGTATGAAGAAAAACTGAGAACAATTCAGCTGAGCAGGAGCCAGAATTAACTAATTGGCTTCTGTGCTGCTGAAGGAGACATTTTTGCATTCTTTAAATGTTGATATCCTGGGGCAAAATGCCAGTTGTCTCCACCATGGTTATAGCTCTGCCTCAACACACTTGAGGGTTTTCTCAAGGCATTTTCTCTTCAGCATTTTATGAGGGCCCAGTGAAGGAACAGAATTCTTACTGGGGCATGAGGAAGACCTAATGGTAGTCCACCGAGGCAGAGAGTCCAACTTTGCATTCTCCCAGTCATTCTGGAATCATCAAACCTTGAGCTGGAAGGAATGTTAGAGATCTTCTAGTCCAACTCCTTCATTTTGCGGCAGAGCTACCATATGGCCAGAGAAGAAGCGAGGTGCCCATCACACTGCTAACCAGTCAGTAAAAAAACTGAGGTCTCCTCCCTTCAAGCTGTTTTTTCCATTATAAGATATGGCATTTATCACACCTTAGACAACCTTACCTTCAAAGGACGTATTCTGGTGCCATACAAAAAAAAATCACCAGTTGGAGTCCCAGGAGCCAAAAGAAAGATATTTCCACATTTGATATTTTGCCAGTTGTCAGTCAATAAGCATTTATTAAGTGCCTATTATGTATGCTAAGTCTAGCCATGCAAAGGCAAAAAATAGTCCTTGCCCTCAAGGAGCTCACTCATGGTCTAATGGGGGAGACAATAAATAAACACCTACATATAAACAAACTCTAAGCAGGATAAATCGGCAGTGGTCTCAAAGGGAAGGCACTAAGATTAAGGGGGATTAGAAAGACTTCTTGTGGAAGGTGAGGGCTGGGACTTGAAGGACACTAAGAAAGCTGGGGGATGGAGATGAGGAGGGAGAGAATTCCAGGCATGGGAGACAGTGAAAACTCTCGGAGGTAGGAGATGGAGCTAGAAGGCCAGTGCCACTAGATCACAGAGGATGTGGGGGGAGAGTGGAGTAAGTGGTAAGAAGACTGGAAAGGTAGGAAGGGCTTATAAATACCAGGACATTTTAAAATCCAGTTATTGATTAAATTTGTACCTGTTTACTCACTGATTTGTTCACATTTTTCTCTCCTATCACAAATCTCCAAACTCAGCATTTCATCTTCCTCCTTCATGCCTTTGTACACAGGTCCCCCTTCCTGGAATGTACTCTCTTCTCATTTTCAGCTCTTAAGAACCTTAGTTTCTTTAAGGTTCAATTGTGTGCCACCTCCTACAGGAAGCCTTCCTGTTGTTGATGCTCTAGGCTCCTCAAATTACCTTGTATTCCTCCCCTCCCCTAACCCCAGAGAGCAAATTCCTTGAGAGCAAGCGGTATAGTTTTTGTTTTGTCTTCTCATTGTGTCTTCAGGACCTAGCATGCTACTGGCATATAGTAAGTGCTTAATATGGGTTTGTGGAACTGGATTGACATCTAATGGAGATGACACCCTGAATATGAAATGTGCAAGTAAAACAGCTACCCTTAGCAATGTCCTATGACCCTTCAGACAATCTTTCTGAAATTCTAGGTTGTTACATTGCCATATGGCTCATAGACCATGATACAGAGTTGTCTCAACTCTTAGAGATCTTGAACAGACCTTTGGAATTGTGTTTTAGCATGTTCTTTGGATAAAGAGGGCAACGGCATCTTATTGGGCAATTATCCTTATGGTCCCTTTCAAAGTTGCTTTTTGCGGCTTTCCTTTTGTCCTAGACCAAGCTTGACTCAGACCAATCTGATGGTTAATTTCAGGATTGAAAGGAATATGAGATGTTTTTAGACCACATAACCTTTAACAAAAGTAAGCTTACTCACCAATAGCATGGAAAGGAGAGTCGTCAAAGATACAGTGCTGGTTGAAGTGGGCACAACTCCCCTTGCCCCACATTCACCATGATGGTATGCATGGTCAGATGGATGTGATGACTTGCACAGACGTGGGAGTACTCAGATTTGAGGAGAGCTGACTACTAATTCATTGGGCTTCAGTGCTTTAGGCAGTCATTGTTGGTTTGAGCTTTACTTCCTTGGACCAATTATGTTTTAAGGTCATTGGAAAAACTAGCCTATGTGGCAGGAATGTTCCAGTCTTCCTGTCAGTAGTAGATGTTGTACCCACCACAGCTTCTGATCCACTAATAAATGGTTCATGGAAACAGTTGCTTTAGGCAGAATAAACTCGAAGGTGTCAGATACTCTTCAGTCACACTAGAGAATATTGTACATTTATTTGTGCAGGAAAAATCATGGCAGCTCTTGGACCCTCTCCAGTGGTAAAGAATCTGGGCATTCATAATAAAACTAGACCTTATCTGTAAAACTTGGGGTACTTGGAAATGCATTGCTATTATGTGATCATAAATAATTATTTTATAATTAATTATTAATGAAACAATATTATATTTGAGCAAGCCTCTTGACTTCTTTGGTCCTCAGTTATGGTACCAAGGAAAGAAGACTGGATTTGGACTTGGGGACCTGAGTTCAAATCCTGACTTTACCACTTTCTATCAGTGTGCTCTGGGTAAGTCTTTTAACTCACTCAGGCCTCAGTTTCCCAATCTGTCAAATGAAAGGGTTGGACTAGATGACCTCCAAGATTTCTTCCAGCTCTAAGTCTGTGCTTTTATCATAATTGTCATTTTTAATGTGAGAGTAGGGGCACAGAACTTAACCTTGTCCTATACAACAAATCAGGAAGGGGACCAGGTCACGTAATTCTAGATCCAGCATGGTCCCCAGCTGATTTTGAAAATGCCAACCATCCAACAGTCCCAAGAGTAACATTTTGACACAAACATTTTCTAACAGGTTTCTTTTGGGTTTATAAACTCCCTGCAGTCTGGTTTTCATCCTAACCACCATCATAGCATCATAGATTTAGAGTTCGTTAAGACCTCAGCAGTCAAGCCAAATCAACAAGCATTAATTAAATGCCTACTGTGTGCCAGTCACTGTGCTAAGCACTTAGAACATAAAGACAAAATAGTCTCTGCCCTAAATTAGGAGCTGCCATTGGAATGGGGAAGACAATATGCAAATAACTGGGTACATGCAAGATATATACAGTGTCGATTGAAGGTGACCTCAGCAATATGGCACTAACGCATAGGACACCCCTGAATCCCAGGGAAGCTAAGTGATTTACCCATGGTCACATAATTATATTGAAGGATTTGAACCCAGGTCTTCCAGAGGCAGAGCTCTTTCCACTGTCCAGCCTCTGCTGTCCCATGTTGTCTCCCTGCCACCATAACAGGGCATTGGCTAGAGATTCTGTGACTAGACAATTTCATGTTCTCTTCTCTCTCATTTGTATTGACATTCACAAAGCACTGCTCCAGGTCCCAGTAAAGACTCTTTTCTTGCTTTCTCACAACAGAAATACCATCATGTTTCCTATTATGGCAAGCATCTGTATTGTATAATGTCCCTAATGAACTCTACATTTGAAATATGTTTTTTAAACTACCCTGTTCCTTATTTGTCTAGTGACCCATGACAGCTTAGATATGTAATTGCTGTTATGGATTACCTCATGGCTATCATTCAACAATTAGGGAGTTGTGTTTTTTTAATGGGTAATGCTAATTAGGAAAGTTATCAACTATGGGTAGTTAACTTAATTGGGATCATGATGGTGCTTTAGTTTTGGAACGGCCACAGCATGGTGCTCACTGGGATTTGCATGGCTTTTTGGTAGCTGTTCCCAGAGTGATTAGGAAGGTTATGGACTGACAGAGGAGACATAGCAAAGAGACCTCATGCACTATCACATTCTTCCTCTCATTCTCTATTAATGACCAATGGCGCCTTCTGGAGCTCCATCCAGGAGGGTAAAAATCAGTCAGTCAGTCAACAAGCACTTAATAAAAGCGGGCCCCAGGCTAAGTGTTGGTGATACAAAGAAAGGTGAAAACAGTCCCTGCCTTGAGCATGATCCACCCAGAGAGAAGCCCCGAATCCCAGAGGGGCATGGAAAAGCAGGCCTCCCTCTAACCCTTCTACCCGAACTAGCCCAGATGAAAGCTTCCCTTTTGCAATTCTCCTGCCTATTAGAAGGCCTCTTGTGAACAAAGGCTATTACGCAATATCTTATTTTTTTTCCTTCCATGAGAAATAATGACTGTCTGGCTCATGAGCAAATCAGCGTCCAAGACCCCCTGAAGATCTGACGAGCGCCATCTGACGGTGGCCTTTCTTTAAAGTTCAGGGTTTCAGTTCTCACAAGACTGGAGAATTTTTTGTGGTAGGAACAAGATTGCTCTTTGGAGGGACAGCACATAGGTTTGGAATGTTCTTGAGTTTTACAAGGAAAAAGGCCCTTGCAAACAATGCTATAAGCCTCCCTCTGCTGAAGGCTTGCTCTGTTTCCTGCTATGGCATGGAGCTGATCTGTGGACCTGGGGGGGCAGTGCCAGAGGGACCCAAGCTCTGAGAGGTCCTACCAAGTCTTATTAAAGGCTTGAGGATGACGCCTAGTGATGGATTGTGTGTCTGCCATTTGGGGGATAGGCCAACTAGCTTGGAGACTCTCACCACCATGTTGGTTTCAAGGGGATGAATTTTTTGGCCACAGCAGTTCTTGGAGGCCATCTGCCTAGTTATAGAGGGATTGGGAGCTAGCGTTGGCAGGCAGAGCTGTAACTAAGACAACTGGGGCTTCTCTCCAGGCTACTGGATTTAGTGGGGCACCATACTTTGAGGGCACATATAACACTTGTAGACCTGCGGCAGAGTAGAGACAGAGGTGAATGCCTACTTAGCAAGAATAACTGTTTACAAGAGGAAGCTATCAGGTGGTAGGATCATATGTTTGGAGCAGGGCTACTTAACTTGGAGTGAAGAGACTCTCCCCCCACCCCCAAGTGTTTGTGCACAGATTTCAGGGCTTCTGTGAACATGGATAGGAAAAAACATCATATCTTTATTTTCACTGACCTGTAACTGAAATCTTACATTTCCTTCAATTATGAATTTACAAAAACCCATACACATTATTCTGAAAAGGAGTTGCCAGATTGCCAAAGGGGTCTATGACATTAAAAACATTTTCAAAATATCTGATCTTCAGCTAGTCCGTCCCTTAGAGGCTTCCTGGACAGTGCCAACCTCCCCAAAGGTGATTAAATAAGATGACCACAATCACATAGATCATAAATATCAGAGTTTGGACTTGAATCCAGATCCTCAGATTGTAGACTGTTTCTTCTTCCCTCCACACGGACCTTCCCAGGAGTGGCCTTCCACTGGTGCCCCAGGGTCTTCCCCCTATCAAGGTAAAATTTCTCCAACTTCTCCTTTTTCTTTCCTCCTCATGACTCATCCTCCCTCTTGCCCCAGATTTTTTTGCTCTGGGTATAATTTGAGGTACTTGTTCCAAGCATAAATATTCCTCACTACCCTATACCCATGTTGGGAGCACTAGCACTCCCTCTCATCATAACCACAATGGAGCATTTTTGCTCCCAGGCCAGTACCACCAAATAACAGAACTTTGAAGTATTACAAACCACAAAGTGAGATTCCTTGTTTTGTGGAGCAAGGAGGAAGGGAGCAGTGGTTTTTACTGTCATTAAATTGGTGATCTGGGGGGTAGCTGGGGGTTACAGACTGCGGCAAGAGTACAGTGAACTTTGTCTCATGTATTGATTGATTCAATTTAAAAAGCTTTTATTAAACACCTACCGAGTACCAAGGATACAAAGGGTGAAAGACAAAAGTGAAATGGTCCCTACCTCCTGGAGTTTGTATTCTACACAGAAACAAGCATAGATACATGCTGCCAGATGCACGATTACATGGAAATGGTCAGGATAGACCTTATTCTCTACCCAAAATTATTGTTTTCACAAGGTAACTTAAAGCACCCTGG
The DNA here is from genome assembly GCF_900497805.2 of Vombatus ursinus. NCBI lineage: Eukaryota > Metazoa > Chordata > Mammalia > Diprotodontia > Vombatidae > Vombatus > Vombatus ursinus. The sequence goes on along the minus strand of NW_020954577.1, from coordinate 49,607,463 downwards.
GTCTGTTGAAATTCAGCTTGGGGACAGGAAGAAAGAATTGTGAGGAAGACCAAAGGAAGGGTGGATGGTCGGCTCTTTCTTTAATTGCTGCAGGCTCATTTTCCTTCTTAATTTTCATCCCAGATTCTGAGGCAATCATGAATATGTTCTGATATCTCTGTATAAATGAACATAAATGCACACTCTCTCTCATTAATTAATGTCCATTAGTTCTGAGATTATCACCCAGTTAATTAAATAATCCAGAAAAAACTTCTCCCCCACAAGCTTTTCCTCATTTCTCTTTCCATCAGTGACTCTAGACTCATTGGTTTAAATAAGCATCTTGTTATGCAATTTATTAAATATAGCAAGCAATATGAAGACATGTTAAAATATTTTAGCATTGTAGCCAAGTGAAAAAGATCACAAACAAGATTACTTTTAACCAACAACTGCAACAGCTGACTTCTCCTCAACTGTGGAAACAGCCTCATCATTCAGCACTCTCAGGGTGGCAGTCAAAAATTTTCAAGACTTCTCTTTGAGACACCTTTTCCGTAGGATAAGAGTTAAACTCAGTCTCTCAGGAAAAAAGTCCTCTTAGTTCTTTCTTCTTGTCCTCACTCTCTGTCCAGCTATCACAGTTAACGATTTCTACAGAATGACAATTGAATTAGTTCCCCACTACTGCCACCAAAATTTTTCCTTCTTAAAGATATAAGAGCAGTATCTTACAGTCTATTACAATATAATGCAGTCTCTGTATTAAAGCTGAGGCTATTTACATATATGTATTATTTCCTCCTCAATAGAAAGTAAGATCCATTGAAGAGAGTGGCTGTTTTTGTGGGGTTTTTTTTTTCACTTTGAATCTCTGGTGCCTAACACACTGCCTGCTGCATTGGAAGCATTTAATGAACACATGAATAAATTACAGTCGTATAAACCTTGTTAGCCTTAGTCTATTCTGCACACTGCTGCCAGACTAATGGCCCTAAAACATTGCTTTCCTTACATCATCTCCTGCTCAAAAAATCTTTCCTGACTTCCTTTTGTAAGTTCTAAAATGCAACTGACCTGAACAACAGTGATATTTCCAGAGGTTGTTTGGTTTCCTCTTTCTATATACCTTACACAGCTGTTACCCAAGCCTGAACTTGCTTGTCAGGGTTTTGCATTCATCATCGTGCTCCCAAACTCAAACATTTAAGCTGCTCATTTTCATTTCTGACTCTAGCTCATTCCTCTTAAGGCTGACCTGCCTATTAAAGTAGTCTAGAACAAGCCGGGCCCCATCAGATAATCTGTTCACTGCCTTTATTCATTCTCAAAACAAAACTGTTTTCTGAATGCTGAGCATCATCTAATTAGTTATTTTTAAGCATACCCGTTACTACTATGCAGTCCAGATCACCATTTAATTATTTAGAAGCTTTAGGACCACTTGGGGGGGGGGAAATTAACCAAATGGAGTTAATGTGAGTTTATCTCTGACTGTTTGGATCTTAGAGGTAATACATCGTCTGCAAGAGTTTTCCAAATGGAGTCCCATTAACCAAAAGCTGTCAGGCCCCATCAAAAAGAACAGTACCTAATAATAGGAGCTGGCATATAAAGTGTGGGTGGAAAGAGAGACTCTCTTTTCCCAGGGGCTCTCCTTCATCAGACGACCCTGCCCACATAATGGAACACAGTATTTTATGTTTCCAGTGTACCATATGGCATGATGCAAGAGTGGTCTAATTACATATTAGCATATTCTTCCAATGAGGCCTTCTGAGTTAAACCAGCTTGAGAAAAAGAGGAATTTTAAAATATTTGCATACCACCTCTCTGAGTAAATATGGTTGGCTTATTTGTTTACTTCTCTAGGTAGAAGCCTGTGGGTCAATCACAAAGGATATTTGTGGGAAAATGACAGATCAGCCATTGCTTCTGTGTGTAGGGGGGCTAGTTTTTTAGCTGAGGATTGTTGAAATTGCCAAATCAGGACTCTGAGAGTTGTGCTTCTCCATGAGAAAAAGATTCTTTCTCCTTCCTTTCTCAAGTACTAATTTTATTTCTTAATAGATCTGATGGTATCTCCTCTCTGACTTGGACCAAGCTCCTGTTCCCACCATGGCTCAGGAAGATGCTCCAGAGTAATGCAAGGAGAAAACATGTCTCAGTGGGATGGGGTTCCCAAATCAAGAACTTGGAGCTTAGGAGTTCTTATAATTGTCACTGAAGATGGCCCATTGCGGCTCCAATCATGGCATTTTCCCTCATGAGCTGCTTAAGTTGTTCCTGAGAAAGAGGAATTCATTTTACTTCAAGTCAATAAGCAGACATGGTGTTAGGTTCTGGGGATTCAAAGAAGAAAAATAGCTTCCACCCTCAAGGAGTTTATGTTCAACTGGGGGAAAGGGGAGGAGGACAGTTGAAAATAGACTCCAGAATGACCACTGGAATAATATCATCATCATTTGAACAGAGAGAGACTATAAACTCTAGATCATAGGATAACAGGATCCAGAAATAGAAGAAGCCTGAGAGACATAACTAGTCCAATGAGGTTGTTGTTCAGTTGGGTCCAACTCTTCCTGAGCCTGTGGGCCACAGCACACTGGGCTCTTCTATCCCCCACTATCTCCCAAAGCCTGTCCAAGTTCATGTTTGTTGTTTCATCTCATTCTCTTCCATCCCCTTTTTCTTTTACCTTCAATCTTTTTCAACATCAGGGTCTTTTCCAGTATGATCTAATGAGGTAACTGAACCCAAGTTATTTATTCTCCATCCAATTCTTTCTTCCAGAGCTTTCACCTCATTTTTTTTCCTTTTGCTTCATTTCTTCTAAGTATGAACATAGTCTCTGTGAAAAATCCATTTTTTCCTTTAAATATATGCTTGCAGTTGTCACAGAGCCACTTTTCCCTTCCAGGCTGGATTTTGGGGAGATTTCCAGATGTAAAATATATATTTTTATACTAGTCAGTGTCTTCTTTTGTTTGCTCCAAAGTTACTCTCTTTGGTTTGCTTTCTAGCTTTAGTTCCTCAGCTGGGGTTTTGTGCTGGAGCCAGGCTCTATCCACTGCCTCTCTTGTACTTGGGGTTGTGAGCCTGTCTCTAACCTCATCTTGGACCACCTGGGTTCCTTCTGTGACCTCCATCTCTCTGAATAAGACTCCCTTGGATATTTTAGGTTCAGAGTGTTGGATCTTCAGGGCCTTCTACAGTATTTCAGGGCAGGGTTCTAAAGACCTCAGAGACTCTGGGTGCCTGGGCTTTATGGGTCTGAATGCTGTTGTGCCCCATTGGTCACTGGTTGCTGCCTCTCCCTGGGGCTTCCAAATTCCCCCCTCTAGTTTTACAATTTCCCCAGGGCTCTCTGACTGTTTAATTCTCATCCCATGTTCTTAGGCAATCGGTATATGTTCTAGTATTTCCAAATAAATTAACAGAAGTGCAAAATCTTTGATAAGTTTGAAGGAGTCACTTAGAAACATTGAAGGTATAGTGGCGGGGGGAGCTGGAAATTTCTGTTCTGCATTCCTATGGCTAAATTCAATTCATTCATTTCCTTATACTTAATTTGAATTTTATGACAATTCCTGTTTCTGAGGGAATTTTGAGCCAGATTATTTTGGACTCAGACAGAGTTTGTGGTGTGAGACAGTGTGGTTTGAGAGCCTCTAAAAAGTCTTACCCATTCCCCCAAATTCCCTCCATTAGGTTTCCCTGCCAAACAGCCCATAGTTTGAGTCCTTAAGTTGATTTATTTTTAAAATTTATTTATTTATTTTGATTTATCAAAAATCACTTCCATAAGCTTTTGATTTTTAAATTTTTCTCCCCTTCCCTCCCCAAGACGGTGTGCAATCTGATATAGGTTCTACATATACATTCTTATTGAACATATTTTCACATTAGTCATGTTGTAAGGAAGAATTAGAACTAATAGGAAGACCCACAAAAAAGAGAAAACAAAACAAAACAGAAGAAAAAAATAGCAAATAGTATGCTTCGATCTGCATTCAAACTCCATAGTTCTTTCTTTGGATGTAGATAGCATTTCCCCTCATGAAACCTTTGGAGATGTCTTAGATCCTCGCATTGCTGAGAAGGGCTAAGCCCATCAATGGTACTCATCACACAGTGTTGCTGTTATTGTGTACTCCTGGTTCTGCTCACTTCAGTCAGCATCAGTCCATACAAGTCTTTCCAGGTTTTTCTGAAGTCTGCTTGCTCATCATTTCTTATAGCACAATAGTACTCCATTCCATTCATATACCACAACTTGTTCAGTCATTCCCCAATTGATGGGCATCCCCTCAATTTCCAATTCTTTGCCACCACAGAAAGAGCTGCTATAAATATTTTTGTACATATGGGTTCTTTTCCCATTTTTATGATCTCTTTGGGATACAGACCTAGAAGTGGTATTGCTGGGTCAAAGAGTATGCACATTTTTATAGCCCTTTAGGCATAGTTCCAAATTGCTCTCCAAAATGGTTGGATCAGTTCATAACTCCATCTACAATGCAGACATGTTCCAATTTTCCCACATCTTCTTCAACATTTATTATTTTCTTGTTTTGTCATGTTAGCCAATATGATAGGTGTGAAGTGGTGCCTCAGAGTTGTTTTGATTTGCATTTCTCTAATCAAGAGTGATTTAGAGCATTTTTTCATATGACTATAGATAGCTTTAATTTCTTCATCTGAAAACTGCCTGTTCATATCCTTTGACCATTTATTTAGCTGATTTAAGTAACAAAATCAAGGTCATTGCCTTTAGGAAGCAGCTGTAAAAAGAAACACATTTTGTTGATAGGCACTAAGTTTTTCACACTTTGTAAGCCTCTTGAGGGCAGCAACTGTTTCATTCTATATATTTGTATTTTTAGAGCTTAGCACTTGACATATAATATATGCTACTTAGTATATACTTGTTGATTGATGGATTCTGTATATGGAAAATGCAACTTCCCCTCTTGTAATCCTAAAAGGGGCATTGAGTATATCCATCTTTGAGTTTATACCAACTTACTCACTGCCTTCTCCATCTTCCATTTTCCAACTTATTCCATTGTTCCTTTTTTTTCCCGGTTATGTCTAACTCTTCATGACCCCATTTGGGGTTTTCTTGGTAAAGATACTGATGCAGTTTGCCATTTCTTCTCCAGCTCATTTTATAGATGAAGGAACAGAGGCGAACAAGGTGAAGTGACTTGTCCAGGGTCACCCAGCTAGTAAGTGTCTGAATCCAGATTTGAACTCAAGAAGATGAGTCTTCCTGTCTGCAGGCCCAGTGCTCTATCCACTGCATCACCTCACTGCCCAATTCATTTGATGTAAGGGAAAAAATTGCTACTGCAGGCAGTCCTCACGCTTTTTATGTAACAAGTTCCTGGAGACCGCATCAGTTCTAAGGCAAAATCCTGACTGTGCAACATTGTCACCTTCACCTATTTAGATATCGTTGGAAACTTTAAAATGCATTTGTAAAGATAAAGAGAGGTGATGGATAGGTCTTTCTTGGGCAGTATCCAATAAGTGGAACATTGGAATGTGGAGAAAAGTAGATACTGCCTGTATTGAAAACCACTAACAAAAATGGGTGAATGGAGAAAGAAAGGAATCAACAGAATTGATTAAGAAGGTTTAAAATCCACTCTGTTTGCTCTTCAGATAAGGCAAAGAGCTGACCTCAAGGTGGCCTATGTGACTATTCTTGGAGGAAATGGAAAACTGATGTAGGGTTATCATTGCTATTGTTTAAAGAAGAAATGAATAGGGGAATGCCTCCCAACCTTTTCCAGCCTGAAAAACATAAAAATCTTTGGAGGGCTCCCACATTATACCCATTGTCTTCATGCTACAAAACTTGCTGGAGCTAAATCGAGATAAAAATGGACATGTGTAGTGTGCATGGAGACTCAAGGCTCCTCTTCAATAACTTTGAGGATCTCTAGGGTCTTTAGCTAGCAGATTAGGCACAACTGGAATAGGAAGATTGCTAGTAAGCATTTATTAAGTACCACTGTTGTACAGGCATAATGGCTAGAGAGTTGGACTCTGAACTAGGAAGTCTTGATTTCAAATCCATCCTCTGTCACATATTGGTTGTATGACCCTGGCTAAGTCATCTGATCTCTCAACTTAAGTTTCAGAGAAAATGCTGACCTGCATGGGTAGAAAGAGTTCCCTATGAGGACAGATCCAGTCCTCATCTCTGTCCCTATTATGTGCTAGCACTACAACTGCTAAGGAGTGCAATGGATAGAATGCTGGGTCTGGAATCAGGAAGACCTGAGTTCAAATCCAGAAACCAGGTGACCCTGGGCAAGTCACTTAACTTCTTCTTACCTCTTTTTTATTTATCTGTAAAATGGGGGTAATAATAGCACACCTATCTCCCAAGGTTGTTGTGAGGGTCAAAGGAGATCATATTTGTAAAAAATACTTAGCGCAGTGGTGGGCACAGAGTAAGCACTATATAAATGGTAGCTATTTATTACTACTATTATTATTACACACTGTACTTGGCGATAAAAATACAAAGACAAAATTGTAAACTGACCCTGACCTCAAGGAACTCACATTCTACTAGGGAGAAACAATATATACACAGATAAGTAAATGGACAATACATTAAAAAGTGATTTTTTGAAGGGGTGTGCTAATAACCAGGAAAGACCTCATGGAGGAGGTGGTACTTGGGCTCTGCCCAAATAAGAGGACAGATTCCATGAGAAAGAGAGGAGTATGGAGAGAACTTCATGCCTGGAGGACAGCCTCCGTGTGTGCAAAGGCATGGAAATAGGAGAGAGATGTCTTAGATGGGCAGCAGCCAGTAGACCAGTTTGTCTGGAACATGAGAGTCATGTGAACTAAGCATCTAAGCTCCAGAGAATTTTGATTGGACTTCGGGGAAGGCATTTCTCTCTGAACTGATCCTGTTTGCATGATGCTTCAGAGGAAGCACCATCCAGTGCATGTCATCATCCTCTTGGGCTTCTTTTCAATGCTCACCAAGTGGCAGATCTCTCAAGATCAACGTGCCTCATTGATTTGTGCATGGAAATAGCAATGGAGAGGGGCCTGCTCCAGTAAAGTAAGAAGCAGACCTGTGCTCAGGGTATCACGTCGCTAACACAGCTAAGCTCAAGTCTGCTTGTGAAACATGAAGCCCTGAGGCTCTGTTGGGGTTAAGCATACACGAAATACTCAATCCAGACATGTCTTCCTGCAACTATTTTGGGGCCCATAAACCTTTCATCAGAACTGGAGGTGAAATGCTTGGTCTTATTTGCAAGGGCCCACATTTCCAAAGGCCTTGGGGAATCATTTGGTATTCACTACAAGAGGTCAGAGAGGAGGTTCACAGAATCACAGAATCTCGGGCCCGGAAGGGACCTCAGTGACCCTCTGGCCCAACCTGGACCTGATTGAGAACCCCTCTACAGTATCCCTGACAAGCAGGCCTCTAGTCTCTGCTTAAAGACCTCCAGGCAAGGAGTTACTAGCTCACTCCCTCTAAGGGCAGCCTATCCTGATTTAGAACAGCCTTCAGTTCTAGAACATTCTTCTTTACATAGAACTGAAATCTTCTTTTGCAATGTCCACCCATGCCTATTTGTTCTACCTTTTGGGGCAAAGTCATTAGATCTTTCCATTTGACAGCCCTTGAAATAGATCCTCATAGAGGGACCCTGTATTTCCTTGTTCTTGCAGGAATTGAAACCAGAACATATCAAAATTAAGAGTGCTAAAGTCTTTCAAAATTGTTGATTTTTTTCATAATATTGATGTTATGGTATGAATTGTTCCTCTGGCTCTGCTGACTTCAGTCTGCTTCAGTTCATACAAGCTTTTCCATGATCCTTCGAAATGTCTTTTTCCTAATTTCTTACAGCACAATAGTACTCTATCACAATTCATTACAATCATTCATGATTTCAGAGTAATAGCTAACAGTAACAACTAACATTTACATAGCACTTTGCAATTAGTATTTAATTTGATTCTCATAACCACCCTATTCCCATTTTACAGATGAAGAAACTGAGGCAGACTGAAGTTAAGAGTCTTGCCAGGGTTACAAAGTTAGTGAGTATCTGAGTCAAGATTTGAACTCAGGTTTTCCTGACTCCAGGCCCAGCACTCTATCTACTGCATTACTTAGTATATACTAAATAGATACAAGTTGATTTTGAGGGGAAGGTTCTGACAGCTAGAGATATCAGGCAAGGCCTCATGTAGGAAGTGGCAACGAACCTTGAAGGGAACCAGTGTTTCTGGGAGATAGAGTCGAGAAGGGAATGTCACCAAGGCATGCTTGTACAAAGGCATAAGGAGGGGGAGATGGAGAGTCATGGATTGGAAATAGGAAGAAGGCCAGTTTGCCTCAGCTTAGCATGGTGGAATGGCGAGAATGCCTGAGTTCAAATTCTGCCTCAGACACTTACTAGATGAATGACCCTGGGCAAATCACTTGTCCTCTCTGAAGTCAGAGGACCTAGGTTCAAATCCTAACTCTGTGTCTTATTACCTATATGACCTTGGGGAAACCATTTTTATTGTTTCAATTTCCTCGTTTGTAAAATGGGAGGTTTGGAATAGATTGCCTCCAATGTCTGTTCTAGCTCTAAATCCATAATTCTTCTTTAAAGAAAAAAAACCCAGAATCTGTGATTTCAATAGGTGGGAATGGGGGGAACTTGCTGATGCAGAAACACCTTCCACAAAATATAGATGCACTGTTTGTCTACTGCTTATTGTTTCAGAGCCGTATGGGACACCCAGATGTGAGTGACTCACCTAGACTGACCCAGCACTAAAGGCAGGCCTTGAACTTCAGTCTTCTTGCTTCCAATGCCAGCCAACGATGAGCTTTTAAAAATGTCTAGAGTTGATCATTTGGGGGGGGGGGGGGGGTGAGAAAGGGCTTAATTTCATTAACATAAGAATTTAGGGCAGGAAGGGATATCAGAAGTCCCCTAGTCCTGCTCCATCACTTTGCAGATGGATAAAGTTGAGGCTTTGAGGGGGTTATATGAGTGACCCAAGATCACACAAGGTGCATTTAGGGTTCCAGAGCTGGGACTCAAATCTTCTTTCTCCCAGTCCAGAAACTACTTTTTCCCTTTCAAAAAATAGAAGTCATAGTCTGTGCTCTGAGCTCATTATCCTTTTGCCAAGAGAGGGGAAGTGTGCCCCATCAACATTTCTGGAGTCATGAGTGGTCATTACATTGATCAGAGTTCTTCCAAAGCTTTTTCCTTCATGATGTTGTGGCCATTGTTATAAATAATTCTCACTCTGACCCTTCTTCCTGCATCGGTTCTCAGAGCCCATCCCCTTCATCATTTCTTAAGATGTAGTAATGTTCCTTCACATTCAGACGCCATAATTCATTCAGCCATTCCCTAACTTAAAGGCACTCACTTTGTTTCTGGTTCTCACAACAAAGAAAAGGGCCACTGGAAATATTTTTGTACATATATCCCTTCTATCCCTCCTTTCTTTGATGTTTTTGGGGATATGTGCCTGGTATCAGTTTCACTGTGTTAAAGCATTCACAATTCGGGGGTAGAGTTCCAATTTCTTTTTCAGAATGTCTGGACCACTTTAAAATTCCATCAACACTGCATTAGCATGCCTGCCCTCCCATAGCACCTCCAAAAATTCTTTTTCAGCATCTTCCTTTGTACATCCTATTACTTCTGGTTAGCTGGATACTTACCTGATGGTGGAAACTTAATGACAAAACAACAAATTACATTTATACAGAGCTTTTCAGTTGACAAAGCGCTTTCCTCACATCCACCCTGTGGCAGATAGTGTGAGTATTATTGTCCTCATTTTCCAGATGAAGAAACTGAGGACTGGAGAGATGATATGACTTGGCTAAAGTTACGTAGTCAGTGTCAGAGTAGGGAGGGGAACAAGGACTTCTGACTTCAGATCTGTAGCTCTGCTACCACTCCCCTGCTTTTTGGCTTATTTTATAATGGGTTCTCCCTTACTGGAGCATTCATTTTGCTGAACAATCAAGGACCCCCACCCCCAATCAAGAAGGCATATTATTGTCCAAAGTCTAAGTCAAGAATGGAATCTGATCTGATATCACTCTCAGTGCTACATTGTCATATCACGTATCTCAAGTCACCAAACACAACAACCAAAAAGTTGGAGGCTGAAACGTCTGCCTTCCTAGGTGGTGGTGGAAGGAGAGATGGTCGTTTGAATAACACAATGGACAGTTTGGGTGCTCCCTAGAACTTCTCTCACTTAATGATCTGTTTGAAGGGTATGGACAACACACAAGATCACTAGTTGCCAGAGTGCCCTTTTCACTTGCTAATTTGACTGGCTGAAATAACCATTCTGGAGGAGCTTTCTTTGAAGGTCTTGGCCCTTTCAATTGTTTCTCCAAGGGAGTTAATTCTTCCCCTTCTGGAAGGACACTTCCCAGAGATTTGGGACCCTAGATCTAGTGCTCCCTGGGAGTAGATCTATGTTCTATGTTAATGACAATCACCTTCAGCAGGGGATGATGGCAGGAAAGGGATCCCTCAGTTCCCTGGAGAAACAGTGACACATTTTCTCCAGTACAGATTTAGAGCTGGGAAATCCTTCGTTAGAACTTGTCCTATCCAACCCCTTCGTTTTAATAAAACATTACATGGCAGATGAGGAAACTGAAGACCAGAGAGTGAGAGTAGCTTGCTAAAGTTTATATAAGTAGTAATTAGTAGAGCTCTGATTCAAATGTAAGTCTTTTGATTAAAAACCCAATATTCTTTCTAGTAAATCATGTTGTTTTTTCTGTTATTATATTGTTTTTATAGCCCATTCATTAAAAAGTGAAAATTAGTCTTTCCTTTCCATTACAACTCATGGCAAAGGGATTTTATGCTTCCCCCCACACAAAAAAACAAAAAACAAAAAACAAACAAACAAAAACATCCCTCCTCCAACCTTCCCAATTTCTGGTAATGGTACCACCATCTTATTTCTTCTTTTTTAGTTTTTTTTTTTATTTTTTAAAGTAGAAGTTTTTTTTTAACCTGTCCCTCCCACAACATTTCCCTCCAAATAAACAGATTAAAAAAGACAGGTTCAATAAATTTCTACATAGTGTAGCAAAACAAATTCCTACATAAACCATGTCCAAAAATGTTTATCTCTTTTTCTATTTTAAGGTCATTATATCTCTTTCTTTCAAGAGGGTGTGTTTCATCTTTGTTCTGTTGGACTCAAAGTTTATCATCACATTGGTCACAGTTCTAAAGTCTTTCAAAGGTCTTTTCTCTGTAATGTTAGTTCAATCTGTATCAAGTCATAATGCTATCAGTTTCCTCTGCAGATTTTCATATTTCATCATTTCTTATGGAATAATACTATTTTATTACATCCATGTATCACAATTTGTTTAACCATTCCCCAAATTGAGGAGAACCCCTTATTTTCAAATTTCTAGCCACTGTGAAACGAACTGCTATAAATATTTTTATACATAGATCCTTTTTCTTTTTCTTTTATTTCTTTTGGGTACAGGCTGAGTAGTGGTATAGTGGTGTCAAAGGGTATGTACAGCTTGGTAACTTTCTGGGCAGAGTTACAAATTGCTTTCCAAAATAGCTGGACTAATTCACAGCTCCAACAACAGTTCAATACTGTACCTGTTTCCCCACAGCCCCTCCAACATTTGTCATTTTCCTCTTTCGTCATCTTTGCCAGTCTGATAGGTGCGCAGTGGAACCTCAAAGTGGCTTTAATTTGTATTTCTTTAATTATTAGTGATTTAGATTTAGAACATTTTTAAAATGTGATTGTTAATAGCTTGTATTTCTTTGAAAACTGTTTGTCCATATCCTTTGAACATTTATCTGCTGGAAAATGCTCTTAAAGTCATAAATTTGAATCTGTTCCTTATATATCTTAGACATGAGATTTTTTCATCAGAAAAATTGTTGCAAAGATTTTTTCCCCAGTTACTGGTTTCCCTTCTAATTTTTACTATGTTATTTTGTTTGTGCAAAAACTTTTCAATTTTATATAATCAAAACTGTCTATTTTACTTTGTGTGATCCTCTCTATCCCTTGTTTAGTAATGAACTCTTTGCTTTTCCATAGCTCTAAAGCGTAATTTTTTTATTGCTCTCATTTGTTTATGATTTAGCCTTTTATATCTAGGTCATATACCCACTTGAAGCTCATCTGGGCGTGCAGTATGATGTGTCACAGGAGTGGGGAACCTGGGGCCTCAAGGCCACATGTGGGCTTCTAGGTCCTCAAGTGCAGCCCTTTGACTGAATACAAACTTCACAGAACAAATCCCCTTAATAAAAGGATTGGTTCAAATCCCCTTAATAAAAGAATTTGTTCTGTGAAGCTTGGATTCAGTAGAAGGGCCATGCTTGAGAACCTAGAAAGCCACATGTGGCCTCAAGGCCACAGGTTCCCCACCTCTGGAACCTAATTTCTGCCAAAATGCTCTCTAGTTTCCCCAGAAATTAATTAATCAATTAATTAAATAAGTAATCTAGTCATTTTGATATTAGCCTACTCATGAGCAATTAATGTTTGTCCAATGATTTAGGTCTATATTTCTGCAAAATATGTTTTATAATAATCCCTGTATGAATTATTGCAGATATACTCCTGACTATAACTTCTATAGTTGTTTTGAATGGAATTTCTCTTTTTGGGGGGTTTTGTTTGTTATGTGTAGGGACACTGATGATTTATATTATAGTCTACAAATTTCCTGAGGTATATTTCAATTAATTTTTAGTTGATTCTCTAGGGTTCTTTAAGTGCATCCTTTCAAAAAACTGACATTTTGGGGGGGATGCTTCTTCTCTCAATTTGTTCATTTTATTGCTATAGCTAGCATTTCTGGTAGTCTGTTTAATAGTAGTGGTTTTCATGGACATCCTTACTTTACTCCTATCTTATTGGAAAGGCTTCTAACTTTTCTCTATTACATAGAATATTTGCTCTTGTATTTAGATAAACATTTTTTACTACATTAAGAAAAGGTTCATTCATCCTGAAGATTTTTAGAGTTTTTTTAAAATATAATTGAATGTTGGATTTTGTCAAAAGCCTTTTCAGCCTCTATTGATATAATTACATGGTTTTTATTATTTGTTTTTATTAGAATGTCTTATTATATTTGTAGTCTTCCTTATGCTGATACAACCTTAAATTACTGGTATAAACTCAACCTGGTCATAGTGTACAATCTTTCTAATGTGTTATTTTGTCTACTTGCTATTGTGTTATTTATAATTTTTGTATGAATATTCAATAGGGATAATGGGCTATAGTTTTCTTTCTTTGCTTTCTCTCTTCCTGATTAAGGTATCAAGACCATATTTGTGTCATAGAAAGAAATTGGAAAGGTAGTACCACCATTTTTCTAGATACACATGCTGGCAAACTTGTAGTCACTCCCCCAACCCCTCACCTACATCTCCAATTAGTGGCCAAGTCTTGTCAATGTTAACTTTACAATATTTCTCACAACTTTCCCTTTCTCTCTACTCACATAGACATCATTCTAGTTCAGGCTCTCAGGTGGATTACTGCAATAGCAGTAATCTCCAAACTACCCTTCCTCTGTTCCTTCTCCATATACCAAATTGATACTCATAAAACTTGGATTGCTAGCCTCCCCTTTTTCTCCCCACCCCTTAGTCTTAAAAAGTTCTCTATTACCTATAGGATAAAATAAAAGCTTCTCAGTCTGGCACTAATAGCCTTCCACAGTCTGATTTCCTCCTATGTTTCTAATTTTATTTCACGTTATTGACCTTCCTCACCAATCTTTTCCAGTGAAGCTGGCCAACATGTTAGCTGTTCCCGGTATATGACATTCTACTCCCTACTTCCATGCCCTTGTGCAAGTTCCTCCATATCTGGAATACATTCCCTCCTCACCCTGGCCTTGAAGAATCTGGATCTCCCTTCAAAGCATAGTTCTGTATATACTTTATATTTGCTTGGGTTTCTGTTGTATTTCCTGGTAGAAGAGAAGCTCCTTGAGGGTAGAGACTGTTTCTTTTTGTCTTATATTTTCAGTAGCTAACAGTGTCTTGCACAAGGCATGATTGACATTTAGAAAATGTTTATGGAATTGAATTAAATTGAATTGAGAGTGAGGAAGAAATGAGGTCCCTGTGCTTGCAGAATAAACTACAGGAATTCTCACTAAAACTACCCGCTTCCTAATATATCCCAAGAGGACATTTTTCAATTCTGGCCCAATCAATCAACTAATCAATCAAGTATTTATTATGCACCAAAAAGATTCTTCCAACTCAATTTTTCCAATAGAGAATTCAACTCACCAGTTTTCAAGAGAGTTAAAACAACGACATTAAGAGCCCTTCCCACAGGGATAGCTATTGTCCTATTGGCCTGGGTCAGGGGTGGGGAAGCTGGAGCACTGAGGCCACATGCGGCCCCTGTAGGTCTTCACTTGCGACCCTTTGACTGAATCCAAACTTCACAGAACAAATCGCCTTGAGAAAAGGATTTGTTCTGTAAAACTGGGGCTCAGTCAGAAGGCTGTACCCAAGGACTAGAAGGCCATAGGTGGCTCAAGGCTATGGGTTCCCCACCCCTGGGTGGTTCTTCTATGTTGGTATCTTTTATCCTATTCAAAAACTCAAAGAAACTCAGAGGTTCAGAGGTTCAAAGGCCCCTTGAAAATGAGCTGATTTCCTTCTCCTTCCCCCAACATTCCTCTGATCCAATAAAACAAGAAGCCAAAGTCTGTTCTTACACCAGCTGTGTAAGGTCCTATCACTTGATGAGTCAAGCTTGAATGTTTTACTTCTTGGGCACCATGTTTCAGTCATTTTGTTGCCCATTTTCTTTTTTCTATAATTTATTTTTTTCAATAAACAATAAATAAATAAAAATAAATCTTTTTTTTCCCCCAGAGGCAGCTAGGTTTTGAAGTAAATAGAGCCTGGGTCAGGAGTCAGGAAGACCTGAGTTCATATCTGGCCTCAGATACTTCCTAGCTGTATGGTCCTGGGTAAGTCACTTACCTTCTGTCTGCCTCATTTTCCTCATCTATAAAGTGGTAATAATAACAGGACCTACCTCCCACAGTTTTTGTGAAGATCAAATGAGATATCAGTTGTTGGGGGTTTTTTGTTTGTTTTGGGTTTTTTTTGATATTAGTTGTAAAGCTCTTGGCACAAAACCCGGCTCGCAGAAGGAGCTTCAATGCTTCGTCCCCCCTCCTATATCCCCGAGCTGGGGGTTGGGGGAGAAACTCTTGCAACAGATATGCGTAGTGAAGCAAAACAGATTCTCAGACTGGCTGTGTCCAAAAAGCAGCCCATTTTCTAAGCAGGTGGGCGAGTCTGTCTCACAAGGCACTTTTTCTCTTACTGGGGACGGAAGGAAGCAATAGAGAAATTTACTGCCTTGGATCCATATGTTACTTTAAAATTTTGGAGGACATGACAAATTTTTGTCCTTTGGTATATGCTCAGATGCCACCTCTTACAGGAAGCCTTTCCTGATCTGGCTCCCCTATAGTCTATTCCTCCCTCCCCCTTTACCATTTGTTTATTTTGGACACAACTTTATGGATATGTGTCACCGTTCCTATCAAATGCAAACTCCTTAAAGGTAGGTTCTCTTCCATTTATGTCTTTGTATCCCTAACCTACCACAAAGTGGGTACTTAATTTGATTGACTGATTCCTTCTAGGTAAAGTCAAAACCTAATTGTCTTGGTAGAAACCAACCACCAAGGAGTAGGTGAATCAAGAGCTCTGAATGGCCTGTGTGATACAGCCAGTCTTTGTACAGGACAGGTATCTTTCAGGTGATTGAAACTGCATGCTCATGGGGGCTTCACAGGAGTAGATCCCTCACGGGAGAAGAACCAGAAGACACTAGCTTGGAGCTAATTCCTTTGGACTGTGTTAGAAATTCTGTAGATAAAAATAAAATGTTAAATACATCTTTTAACAATGGACTATAGTAATTAAGGGGACAGCTAGGTGGCTCAGTGGATTGGGCCTGGAGTCAGGAAGAGTTCTCTTCCTGAGTTCAAATCTGGCCTCAGATACTCACTAGCTGTGTGACCCTGGGCAAGTCACTTAACCTTGTTTATCTTGGTTTCCTTTTCCGTAAAATGAGCTGGAGAAGGAAATAGCAAACCACTCCAGGATCTCTGCCAACAAAAGCCTAAATGGAGTCACAAAGAGTCAGACGCAACTGAAAGGACTCAACAACAGCATAGTCATTAAAATAACTCTGTGAAGCCCCAAACAAAAATTGATATCTCCCATTGCCACCTGGTCTGGCGCAAGACATAGCAGATTTAGAGACAGAGAGCCTACGTTCACATCCCAACTCTTCTACTTACTGCTTATATAACCCTGGAAAGTCTTCTTTCCTCTCTTAAAAAGAAAACAAAACACTAGCTATCTTCTAACATCCTTACTAGCTCTAAATTTTCCATTCTCAGAGCCCAGAAGGAATGTTGTCTCCCTTAGGTTGCCTTCTGCACAGAAAGGAAGAGGTTTCAAGGGCCAGCAACAGCCTGTTACTTAGGAGTCTAACTGTAAAAATGGAAGAGGGAAAAAACTGGCTGAAGGCCCATGGCCTGTCTCCAGGGTTCCTGCTTCAATGGGGAAACACGTATTGTGAAGTGTATGTGTGCCGGTGTTTGTTTTTAAATTAAACACTTAGTGATTATTACTTTACAAGTAAAAAAGCATTTAGTGGCTCTAAACTTATCAGCCTTCAATGTATGACATTTCATTTTGGCCAAGAAGACTATAAGACGGAAGAGATAAAGCTCATACCAATTCAGAAATCATAAACAAAGAAATGAATGCGAAGATAACTCATGGTTAAAAGAAGCCATTATCTCAGATGAACATATGAAGACCCTCTTCTGATTCAGGAGGGACGTGCTCGGATCATGAGACTTAAACCTTTCCATGCTCCCTCCCCCAAACTCTCTTTAACTTCCAAAAAGGTCAGGAAGAAGTTGCAATGGGCAAAAGGAACAGCTGGGTCATGCAACTTTCAAGTGAGAAAATTCCACGTGTTTCATCACAAATGAATGCTCTAGGAAACAGTTTTAGAAAACTTTTTGTAGAACGCACAATCTAATCAACACTCAGAGAAAAGTGTGTCTGCATGGAGGGGGATGGATTAGGAATAATAGTCTGTGTTTACTTTAGTCTGGGAACCATGGAAATGTCGGTTTATGACCTCACTTGAGAGCTCACAGTTGGAACAGACTACACAAAGGAGAGAGAGCTTGCAACTAGACCATGGCCTGAGGATCTCGGGTTTCATGAGGCTAGGGGTGCAGGTTGACTATGAGTCATCCACGGACACGCCCAAGCAGGAGGTGGTGGTGTGTTCCATCTGAAGGCTCTGGATCAGGCGCACAATGTCCAGCTTGTGGCCATTTGGCCTTCTTTGATCCCACCACTATGGGCCGATCATGGGCAGGTTTCCAAGTAAACAAGTGGCCCACCAGGGAGGCACATTGTGCCTGCTTTCCAGTGGAAGGAGAATGACAGCAAGTGACATTTGTATGGCATTTCTAGCTGCAAAGTGCATTCCACAAATGATCTCATTTGAGCCTCACGGCAAAACCTTGGCGGTCGGCGTCACAGGTATTAATTTTATTAATTGACAGATGAAAAAACTGAGCCTTAAAAAGGTCAAGTACAGACAGCCTAAGTGTCAGAGGCAGGATTCGATCTCAAGTCCTCCTTACTCCAGAGCCAGCACAATTTCCACTGCACCGATATTCCTCAAAGTGTTGTCCTTGGGCCCCTGGGGGTCCCCAAGACTCTCTCAGGGGCTCCTAGTAGTTTTTTTCATAATAATAATAAGATATTATTTGCCTATTAAATACTTCTCCCTTTTCCAACTACATATCTGTATGAGGCTGAATTTTCTTCATAAATTTCAACCAAAACAGCAAATTGCAGTAGATTGAATGACGAGAAAGTGTGAGAATCTACCTGTTCTCTTTTAAGCTAGACATTAAAAAGACTTGCAAAAATATGTAAAACAAATGCTAAAAAATGTTCTTGATATGTAATTGGGGAAATACTATTTAAATTTTTAAAAATTAAATTAAAAAAACTACAAGGAATTTAAAAAAAGAAAGGAACTCATCTTACAATATAAAAAATACATAAAACAACGAAACTTCTCACTAAATTATTTTGTTTTGGAAAATACAGTTATTTCCATAAATATGTTATTTATGTTAATATAGAATGAATTTATTATTACTTTTGAACGAATTTATAAATATATATTTTTTAAATGTATCAGTTTAAATTTCTGATATGATAAATCCCAATAGATTTAACCCACATAGGCAAAAGCTCTTTGTGTTCCTCCATGGTTTTTAAGAGAATAAAGAGGTCCTGAGACTAAAAACTTTGAGTGTCCCTCTATGACACATGCTGATGCTATTATACCTGTCATTTACCTGGGGCTTTAAAGTTTCTGATCTGCATTAGTAGAGAGAATTTCCTAATGTGGGACTCTCTCCTTCCCAATGAAATCCCAGGTCAAGTCCCAACCTTCTTTTCCTAAAGTTTCCAAAGTGCTTTATTTTTTTTATTATCCTGAAATCAAGAAATAAAACAAGCATTTCCATAACCAAATGTTATGGACATGATCTCATGTCAGTCTCAGGTACAATGAGCTCCGTTTGTCTGCTGAGGAAGACCACAAGAAGAGGGTCGGGGCATAAGAAAGCCTTAGAAACCCTGGGGGAGTCAAAGGGGTTGAGGTGGTGGCTAGTTATCCCAGCCCAAGGATCGGCAGAGTGCAGCGGGAGGATTAGCTTTGGCAGGGAACCTGCAGCCTCCAGGCCACACGTGGCCTTCTAGGTCCTTGGGTGCAGCCTTTTAACTGAGCCCAAGTTTTACAGAACAAATCCTTTTATTAAGGGGATTTGTTCTGTCAAGTTTGGATTCAGTCAAAGGGCTGCACTTGAAGACCTAGAGGGTCACCCGTGGCCTCGAGGCAGAAGGTTTCCCACCCCTGAGCTAAGGAGTGCCTCCAAGGTGTCAGGCAAATGAATCCAATTCAGTTCCATTGCCTGAAATTGATATATCTATCTCCACACTCCACAGAAGCACATGATCTGCTCCCCAGGTCTGTAGTGCACACTCTCTTCACCCCAGCCTCATCTTCCTTCAAGGCTCAGCTCCAACTCCACCACCTCCATGAAGCCTTCTCCGATGACCAGGTCCCCTATGAACTGTTTGTGCTCCCCCACTTCTCAATCTTCTTGGAGCCTTCAGCGGTACATATGTTGGATCCTCTCACTAGAATCTTAGCTCTATTGTAGGCAGAGGTTGTTTGTGCTTTATCTTATAGTATTAATAGCTGGTATTTATTTAGCCCTTTAAGATTTGCAAAATGTTTTTGCAAATCTTATCTCATTTGATCCTTACAACAACCTTGGGAAGCATGGGCTATTCCTACCCCCCATTATACAGTTGAAGAAACTGAGGCAAATAGGGTTAAGTGACTTGCCCAGGTTTACACATCCAGTAAGTGTTTAAGGCTGGATTTGAACACAAGTTTTCCTGACTCCAGGCACAGTGCTCTATATGACCTAGCCACCTCTGTATCCCTCTTACCTAGCACAATGCCTGGCACATAGCAGACATTTGATAGATATTTGTTAAATTAAATTGAACTGAATTCTTTTGCCTAACATTCTAACAGTCCTTAACTGCCCCTCCTGCATGACCTCGGACAGACTCGGGAGGGGGAGATCTTAAATGTCAGGTTAAGGAATCTGGATTTTATCCCATAGGCTATAGGGCACCATTGAAGTTTTTTGGGCGGGGCATTTACTGGGACAGACCTGCACCTTAAGAAGAGCATGCATGGGAGGGACAGTGGCCCAGAAGAGTCTGTCTAGTTATTTGCCCTAGGAAAAAATAAAGAGTAAAACCTGAGAATACAATGGGATGTGGGATACAACCACTACCCTTTCCCAAAGCCCTGGCCCTTGTCATCAAAGTCCCCTCCCCCATTATCCGGCCAATGGCAGGAGCATCGCTGCATGTCAGCTAAATCCATTTGAGTGCATCTGTCTACAGATTGGCAGATGAGATTTGCCTCAAAGCAGAGAAAATGAAAAATCAATGAAAAAAAGTGAAGTGCTTCTGTTGACTTAAACTCAAAAATAAAATAAAAATGATAAAATTTGTTCCATCTTGTAGTTGAACTTCTGTTTTTAAAATTTCTTTGTTTTAGCTTTACAAATAAGTTTTTTTTTAACTAAGTAGATGTCATTGTTTTGAATTGTGCTTTAAATTGACTTTATTTTTTAAAAGTCCCAAATCAAGCTTTTCACTTGCACTGGAGGAGACCCTACCTGTCAATATGCAAATGCAAAAGAGCCAGTGTTAATGTATTGACAATAAAATAAAATGTCGATTCTCATAACACTGTGGCTCCCTTTCAGCCCACATGAGACTTCACTTAGCCATCCATTCTCAAATGTCACTATCTTGCGATCCCCCATTTGGGCTACATTGTTGATACAGGTAACCATCAAGAATTACCCCTCCCCATGCAGTTCGAGGCTGCCGTGGGCTGTTTGGCCACCATACCATCATCAGAGTTTCCAGTCCACTAAAACCTCCAGATTCTGCTCAGAACAACAGCTGTCTACCTGTGCCTCTCCCATCCTATGTTTGTGGGGCAGAATTTTTTGTATCAAAGTGTAAGATGACATTCATCCCTATTGAATTTCATTTTATTAGATCCAGCCCAGCCCTCTCTCCTGTCAAGATCCTTTTGGATTCCCACTGTCAAACGCTGTGTTGACGATCCCTCCCAGCTTTGTGTCATCCAAAAATGTGATGAGCACACACATCATCTCTAACTTTATCCAAATCACTGATTTTTAAAAATAATATGGAATCTCTTGACACGTACAGGCTGTGTGACCCTGGGCAAGTCACTTAACCCCTATTGCCTCACCAAAAAGCAAAAAAAAAAATAATATAGAATCTGGTTAGATCCTTGGGGCATTTCACTAGAGACCTCCTGCCATATTCACACTGAACTTCTTTGAGTCTGGTGATTCATTCAATTCTGAATCTATCCGATTGCATTATCACTTAATCCACATTTCTTCATCTTCTCCATTGGAATACCATGAGATTCTTTATCCACAGTTTTACTAAAATCTAGGCCTCTACAGCACTATCCTTCATCTACAAGTTTAGCATGCTTGATGAAAGGAAATGATGCTAATCTGGTGCGACTTGTTCTTGGCAAAGTCGTGATGACTCTTGGTAATCAATCCCTTCCTAGATGTTAGTTTCCTCATCTATAAAATGGGGATAATAATAATGGCACCTACCTCCCCGGGTTAATGCAAGGATCAGATGGGTTTAATTGTAAAGTGCTTAGCCCAGTGCCTGGCACGTAACAAGTGCTAAAGAACTGTTGTTGTTATTATTCTTTCTAGAATTTGCCCCCAAAAACGACAGTCAAGCTGCCTGGCCCATATAGTCTGCAGATTCTGTTCTTTCCCCTTCTCCTTTTTGAAAATTGGCATGTTTTCCCTTCTCTAATATTGGAGAACTTGTCCCATTTTCTATGATCTTTCAGACATCTATGACAGTTACTCAGTCATCACAATTGCTTGTTCCTTCAGGACTTGGGTATGAACTAGGTTCTTCTGGACCAAATGATTCAAAATCATCAAGGGCATGGAGGTATTTTCTGACTATCTCCTTACTTATCTTGGGCACCAGCTTCCTTGTCCTCATTTTTGTCTGTTATTTCTGATGCATTTTGTGCATTATTTCTCTGAAGAGAAAATGAAATGAGAACGAAAATGTCCTCTTCCTTCTTCGATCCTGTGTTTTCTCCCAATGTGACTAAAAAAGTCATTTTTACAAATCATCCTTAACTGCCTGCCCTGCCTCACAGATATGACTTTCTGTTACTGGGCCTTTCTTCCATCTTCTATATATTTCTTGTAAAAAAATTAACTTGCTTAGTGATTTCTCTGTGTGACATCATCAGTCCTTTCAAATTCCATTTTTTTCTCCCTCCTGGAATTGTTTCTATCTTCAGAATTTTGTTCTTAACAATCTCTTGTCCCTCCTGATCTGCCTTCCTCTGAAGCATTTAGCCCATGGGATCCAATCTACTTTTCCTCTGAACCTACTGGAAGCCAATTTCCCCAAATCTAGGGAACATGTCCATCTATGTCTAGTTTTTCTCTTCTTCTTTTCTTCTACTTCTTCTTTTTAATCACAATCTCTAGGATAGAATGGTTGCTTCCCCATGGTCGCCATCACTTTCACTTCAGCAATTAGTTCATCTGTTAGTGAGAATCAGATCCATAATAGAATTTCCCTTCATTCCTCCACATTTGGATAAATAAAATCATCCTTGAGGCAAGTCCAGCACTCAAGCAGATGTCTGGATAACTGAACCCCACTATCAATACAATATCATACAGGCTTGTGATCTCTTTCCCAAACTCTTCATCTATTTCTTTTTTCTGCCCAAATGGTCAAGAGTATACTCCAATAACAAAATCACTTCTGTTCCTCTTCCTTTGACCTATACCCAAATATTCTTCATAATATCTCCCAGCTCTGGTTCCTAGATTTCCTCACATGATTATGCCTTCTTAATACCTAATGCTACCCCATGCCACATTCTTTTTTTTTAACCTATCCTGCTTATTTTGAATAAAGCATACCCACCCAGAGCCACGGTCCAGGTAGGGTGTCATCCCACCCAGTCTCAGGGATATTTCTAAGGTCAAATTTGTCCTTTGTATTAGATTCCCTTTTGTCTGTTGCCTAAAATTTGTGTATTTGTATGTAGATACTTGAAGGCAAGAGTCTTATTACTGACTCTTTTCTTGAGTTTCAAGTCTGAACACATCCCCCCTGCCTTTAGTATCTAACTTTGGGGAACTATATCATTGATCTTCCTTCTCCACCATCCCTTTTGGTTTAGAGCCCTTTTGGTTAGATTTCTCTGGTCAGGAATTTGTCTTATATTATAAGTTGTGTTCCAAATGTCCAAATTCTGTTCTCAAATACCATCTTCTTATCCAGATATTCACTCTCCAAATTAATTTTTCTTTTCTATATCCCTTGCCTTTAACAGACAATAGTGAAGAAACTACAGCCTATGCCTCCTTGGCCTTCAGTTTCTTGCTCAAGAATTCATAATCATTGTCAATGTTTTGAGGTTGCTTCTGGTAGTTTCATTTGTGCCTATATGGATCACCATCATCATCATGTCCCAGTGCCGGGGTCCTACCTGCTCCCTCAGCTTCATTTAGTGCGTTGTCTTCTCCAGTTAGATTGCAAGCTCATTGAAGGCAAGAGAAGTCTTTCTTTTCCTTATTTGCATCCTCAGGGCTTATTGGAATACCTGGCACACAGTAGGATCTTTATAAATATTAAGTGTATGGAATCTCATTGCATCTGTAAAGTGAGGAGTAGGACTTGATAATTGCTAAGGTTCTTTCCAGCTCTCTGGGTTTATAATTCTGTGAGTCAGAATGGGAACCGTAACTCCTCCCTTACTCACCAAGAGGCCTGCAGACAAACTGAGCCTCATTAGGACCATTATATTCTTAGGGTCATTGACTTAGCTCTGGAAGGGACCTCTCAGGTCTTCGAGTCCCCGAAGGTGAAGTCTCAGAGAGTCCGAGGGACAAATGGAAGGAGGTTGAATGTTTCTAAATAAAATTGAAATGAGTAATTGACTCCCTGCCCTCTGCCCTGCTTGGCTACCATAGGCAGTTCTCTGGCCATTGGTAAGAAGCAGGCACACCGTTGACAATTTGAGCTCCAACTCTGCAGGCTTTGAAAATGCTTGAGAAAACCACTTTCTTTCCTATTTTTAATGCTCCATAACACTGATTATAATCATAAATAATGCTTACTTCATGCCTAATGGGGCTAACATCATGTATGATGGCATTTCATCTGAGGAAACATAAAAATAGCCAAAGAAATCATTACTGAAAATGCAAAGCAAATTTGAAAAATCAGCAAAGTTGAAAATGAAAGGCTCCTTGTTGATTTCTGTTGGAACTAAATGTGGAATGAGGACTCTGACCAGAGGAGAGGAAATGACCTTCCTTTTATTTTATTTTTCTTTTCAAAAATTTTTATATCTTACTTATGGGTTTTTTTTTTGGTTTGGTTCGGTTTTTGTTTCTATATCACAGGTATTTCTGGATATACTGCCTCCCTTTGAAACAAAGAAAAAGTTAAGCAAAATCAACTGTCAAAGTAGCCCATCCAATAGAGTAGGCAATATTTGCATCTAAAAAAATTTTTTTTTAATTTGCATCCCTTTAAGTAAAGGATGGAAACACATTTCCTTATTTTTCTGTGGAGTCAAGACTGATCATTAAAATTATACAATATTCATTTAATGTTAGTGATCTTTTCATTTATGTGATTACTATCATTATAAATCTCTCTCTCTCTCTCTCTCTCTCTCTCTCTCTCTCTTTTAGTAACTCATTAGCTCCCAGGAATTTAATTATCAACTCTATGCAGATTATTCTAAAATCTATATATCCAGCCCTAATCTCTCTTCTGAGCTGCAGTCCCATACCCATAACATTGAGCATTCAAATTGTATTACTATAGGCCTATCAAACTCAACGTGGTCCAAACCTTGCTCATTTATCTTTCCCCCTTAACCCACATTCCTAATTCTAACTTTTCCATTTCATTCAAGGACCTACCATCTTTCCAGTTATGTGGGTTTGCCACCTCAGAGACATCCTCCTTCTCTTCTCCCACCACATATATCCAAATAGTTGCCAAGTCCTGGCAATTCTTTGTTCATTATCTGGTTGCATCTCCCTCCTCTCTGGGCACGTGGCTACAATCCTAGGTCAGGCCCTTATTATCTCTTACCTGGATTATTACAGTGGCCTCTTAATTGGTTTCTCTGCTTCAAATCTTTCCTCATTCCACTTCATCCTCCACTCAGCAGCTGAAGTGCAGGTCTGACTATGTCTCCCCTCTCGCCAATAAACTCCACTGTTTTCCCATTACATCTAGGATCAAATACAAATTCTTTTGCATGGCACTTAAAATTCCTTCACCATCTGGCTCCAGCCAGCCCTTCTGGGTTTACAACACATTACTCTTCTACCTGTAGTCCATTTTCAGCCAAACTGGTCTTCTGCTGTTCCTCATACTGGACACTCCCATTTCTGTGCATTTCCACAGGCTGTCTCTCATGCCTGGAATATATCCCGTCCTCATCTTCACCTCTGAAGATAAACTCATCCACAGGAAATATAAATGACTGAGCTTTTACATGGGTGTTTGCATTTTAAAGAAGGAGTCAAAATACCATTTTACTCAAACCAGAGTTTTTCAAACTGGTTTTTTCCATGAGGGGCAGGAGACCTCATAAGTCTGTGCTCCTTGGGAGGTGGGGAGCATTGGTCAGCACTATTAAATATTTCCTAGAACAACTCCCACCTAAATGCATCCATTTAAAAAAAATGAAAAGTTCAAATCAAAGTCAACCAAAGCAAGATTATCACAGGGAATTCATTCCAACTGACAGTAAATGCAATGAAGTGGCTATTTAGTACAATATGGACAGACAAGGTCAAATCTGGATTTTGAATGCTGATCAGGTATAATCTGCTGCCATTAGTGTTAGCCACTATAGACTTCAGATGCAGATGAGCTGGGTTCTCACAGTGCAGGCAGCATCTAAACATATGTAAACTTGAAGTTAAATGCTCTTTGTGTGAAAGTACCAGAAGATCTTTTGCATTTCACAACATCGGTCATTTTGGTAAGTAAAGTATAATAAGAAGTTTTTTTTTTTTAAAAAAAGCATAATTTTTAAATAAAAAAATTTAAGAACTGTTATAGATAAATAAATAATATGAAGTTTTCAACAATTAAATTCTAATGTCAACTTGTTAATTGTCTCTAATTTTTCCAGTGAAATAGTATCCCTTCACAAGGGATAATTAAATCACAGGACAGAAGATAAAATCCATTGGAACAGCTGCCAGTTTAAGTGGTGGAAAAATAGAAATACTAAGTAAAAAGCCTAAGTCCAGAAAATATGATCTACTCTACTAATTATTTGGATTCATAAGTAGTTATTGATTGAGAGGAAAGATGAGGATGTTTGCTTTAGCTGTAGATAGCATGAAACTTAATAAAATACAATGACAATCTTGAAATTGCACATGAAAGGCATGTTGGCAAGACCAGGGAATTTTTCGAGAGAAAATCAGACGCTTTTAACAGTGGATGACAAACGTTTTTTAAAAGTAGGTATGTGATGGCAAAAGGATTTCTTGCATCATATGAATGTGCTTATAGAATTACAAAGTGTAAAAAGACTTACTGGAGAGAAGGAATGTTGTTACTTATAACTATTTCTATGGTCTGACTAATGCTTGGCAAATCATATGCCAGGCTGCTTGGAATGGTTCCTCTTGCAGATAATACAATGGGAAGGACAACTGCTCATATGCCTGAAGACCTTTCCCATCAATTAACTGAGAAACTAAAATCTTGATGTATTTAAATATGTCCATTTGATTGCATACATACAACTTGTTGAAACTGATGTTAGGAAAGATTTGGTGTTCAGCAAGCCAATTAATGGCAATGCTACATGGAGGGGAAATTTCAATATAATTGACAGATTTTTGTATGAAAATGATCTAATTGGGAGAAGTCTATTGGACTGCAGGTGGGTGGAACTCAGTCCATATCAGGATGAAATGCAGGTCCACATGTAATAGTAGAAGCTGGATACATTACCAGCTTCACAAACACTTTTATCCCAAAATATGAGTGAGGATTTGCATGTAGCTTTTCACGTTATTTCAAGAAGTATCAATTTTATAATGCACAGTCCATTAAAAGGAAGACTATTTGCAACTTTGGGGGGATAATTTAGGACATCTGTAAAATAGGGGGGTGGGACCAAATGACATGTACTAATAATAGCTAGCATTCAGATAGCTTTAGCACCTACTATGTGCTAGGCACTGTGATTTACCAATATCGTCTCATTTGATCTATGCAACAACCCTGCGGGGTAGATGTTATTAGCCTCACTTTAAAGTTGAGGAAACTGAGGCAAACAGAGATTAAGTGACTTGCCCAGGGTCACATAGCCAATAAGTGTCAGAGGCCAGATTTAAACTTAGGTCTTCCTGGCTCCAAAGCCAGCACTCTATCCATTGCACTGCCTGTGACCTTGGTGCTTATGGACTTCAGTGTTAGAAAATCACTCTTTGGTCTAATCTAAGTCCATTCCCATTCCAGGTTAAACCTATTTCCTCTCATCAGTGGGATGAAAAACAGCTAGCATCTATTCTTCATGCTGAAGCCTTTTCTATGTTTGGAAATAAATACAGGAGGTGATGATGTAGCTACATATTGTTTTAATTTATTGTTTCGGCAGCAGAATCATTTCCAAGGCCTCCCAGATATTATTTGCAGTCCTTATTTATGACCATAACCAATTAGAGCAATTACTCTAATACACTGTACCACTGGATTATTATTTCAATTACCACCTGAACTTGACTTAATGGGCTTCTTCCCATCAAGTCGGAAACACAGAGACCTTTCTGATGTTAGGGGTCATTGCTCTATTCCAGGTGATGGATGGTGGTCAACATCTCTGCTGTTATTGTCAGGCTCCTGGGCAGCATCTGCCATGGTGGCTCATGAGGTGATTTTAACCCATTCATGATCTTCCCTGCATGGAAACCCAGCCTTTTTAGCCACTCTCTTCTGGTCTCTAGCAGAGGGATCTTGGCTAAAGTTTGGTGGGAACATCAGGCATAGGATGTCAGAGCTAGAAGAGAACTTGGAGATCACCTAATCCTAACCCTCTCATTAAAAATTATTTTTTTATTTTTTCAATTAACAAGCATTTCTTTTCTCTACCTCCTACTTTACCCTTCCCATTGAGAAAAGAAAAAAGAAAAACAAAACCCTTGTGACAAATATGTATAATCAAGCAAAACAAATTCCTGCATTGCTCATGTTCAAAAGTGTATATTTGTTCTGCATCCTGAGCCTATCACCTTTCCATCAGGAGGTGAGTAACATGCTTCATCGGTAGTTCTCTGAATCATGATTGGTCATCGGGTTGATCAGAGTTCTTAATACTCTCACACAGAGTCGCCAAACAACCTACCCCAGATCACACAGAGGCAGTGTCAGAATTTGAATCAAGGTCTCTAGTCAAGAGATTGCTGCTCTTGCAAGGGCACATTTGTGATTTGATTTGCACACTGCCCACCCACCCTGCTGCTTGACCTGTAGTGAGGTTGAAGGATAACTGAAGCACCATTAGGATGCCACACTGCTATTTATAGCATGTTAAGTGAAAAAGAGAAAGGTGTCCCATACCAAGGATGGGGGGAGTTGGACCTTCTGTGCCTGACCTATCAGAGGATTTGGACAGATGCGCCACAGCATGGGCAGGAAGAGATGGGTCAGAATCTGCAACACTCATGGGCTCTCCCAAATGGAAGAAATCACAAGTCTGTTGGTGTTTTCCAGTTTTTTTCCAAAGCAATGAATGAGGCCACTAAGAGAAGGGAAGGAATACTAGAAATTAGGGCATTCTTCATATGGTGCCCTTCCCTGCCTTACATTTCCCTTCCATTCAGTGCCCGATTAGCTAGAGACTCAGATAAAAATGAATAGATCAGATAGAAACTATTCAACAAAAGCTTCCCACCAACAAATCCATTTTTAAACAGCTAGAAAATTGGGAGGTATGGAGGTAAGACTGGACACATGGGGATCTTCATAATCAAAGGGAGCTTGTGAGCTCCTGTTGAGGAGGGGCAATTTAATTTTGGTCTCCTTGGTGCCCAGCACAGTGCTAGGCACATAAAACTGCTTGTTCAACGAATGACTCAGAATGCACAACGAATGAGTCCAGTAAGGCTCACTAGAGATGGATCACTGTATTTAGGACTAATCTTGACAATAGACAGTTGGTTAAATTGAACCGAATTGCCTACAAGGTGTGATTTCGGGCAACTAGGGAGAATAAATCCTCCATGACTGTCCTAATTTTCCTTCTATGTCAGAGAGATAAACCCAGCAGACAAACCCAGTAAATCTTCCCTAGATTCCATCCCGCCAGGCATGCTCATCAAGTAACTGGCCAGATACGGCTTAAATCAAACGACCATCAGATGGGTACACAACTGGCTAGGGGCCTTCTTCGAAAAGTGACTATTAATGATTTCAGATTAGCTAGGATAGGGTTGGGGAATGGGAGAGAAGAGTTATACTACAGGGAAGAAGTTTTGCAAATGGAATTGCCCGAGGGAATTTATTGGCAACGTTTTGGCTAATTCCTTATTTTGCAGTCCTTTGATGCCTCAGTTGAACTTCGATTTCTTGGTGTGGTTGTTCCCTCCAGCAGCAGAGATGACAACTCTTAGAGAGCCCTTCAGTCTGTGGAGCTCTTGTCCACATCCTTCACTAAAGCCTCTGAAGGGAATCTATGGTGTGGTGTGGCGAAAGCCTTCTTCTGGCTTCCTGTTTCATCTTTAGAGAATTTTCCTTTGTGCTATTATGAGCTTGACAAACATCAACAAATAGGACCATCTCCTCATACGAAGAAATACCAAAAAAGGAGACTTCAAAGGAAACCGTCCATCAATCTTCCCTTGTGTGTTTCAGATTTAACATGAGAGCTCCATCACTGTCCTGTGTGTTTGTGATCCTTCTCTGAATGAACTTCCTTTTCTTCTGGGTACTTTTAAATGATTCACTAACACTTTTTTTCTTTTTTTTTCTTTTATTTAGCATCATTATAACAAACTCCCATTATCCTTGACTCTCTCCCCTCCACCAAGAAAACCCTCCCTTGTAACAAACTATATCCATTCATGCAAGTAATGTCATATAAATAATGCACATTAATGCAAAACAAATCCACCCATTGACTGTATTTGAAAATGTATGTTTCCTTCTGTACCTCTTATCTATCACCTTTCTTCTGAGAGAGAGCAGAAAGCTTCATCATCAGCATCCTGGAGTCATGACTGGTCTTTGGGAGTTTGATGCGACCTCAGAGCCCATCTAGTCTAATGTCCTTATTTGTAGATGATGAAAAGGAGGCCCCTGGATGTTGACTGCCTAGTCCTCGAGTTTTCAGTTCTTTTCCTTTATAGTTTTGTAGTCATTATAAATTATTCTTCTGGTTCTACTCACTTCACTCTGTATCAGTTCATACAAGTCCCTTCAGGTCTCTCTGAATATGTCCCTTTAGTCATTTATTATGATATAACATTTATTCTGTTACATTTATATACAGTACTTTGTTGAGCCATTCCTGCATTGGTGGGCACCCACTTTGTTCACAATTCTTTGTTATGTTGTTATAAATATTTTTCTCTGGGTTATTGTGCTAGTGAATTAGTCGGTATCTAAGTCAACAAGTTTTCCTTAAGTTCTTACTATGTGCCAGGAGCTGTTCTGAGCCCTATGGACAAAAAAGAATGGCAAAACCACACAGTCTCTGCCTCTCAAGGAATTCACATTCTAATGGGGGAAGATTAAATGCAATAACTATGTACATCCAACGTATGTGGGTATGTGTGTAACTTAGCAGATAACCACAGAAGGAAGGTGCTAACAACAGAGGGCTCCCAGAAAGGGCCCTTGCAGAAGGTAGACAGAGGTAAGGAGATAGGACATTTCCAGGCATGGGGGATGGCTAGTATAAGAGCCTGGAAGACTGGAGATGGAGGAGATGGAGAGCTGCTGGAATGTTGAATTTGTGAAGGAGAGTAAAGTATAAGAAAATGGGAAAACTAGGAAGGACTTTGAATGACAAACACAATAGCTTCTGCTTGATCCTGAAGGTAGGAGGGAGTCACTGGAGATCTTTGAGCAGGAGAGTGATGTGTTTAGAAGAATCACTTTGGCTGCTGAGTGGGGGGAGACTTGGAGCGCAGGCAATAGACGAGTTATGGTTATGGTTGTATGGATGGGGAGAAACAACATTTAAGAGAGCCATGAAGGTGGAAATGCCATGACTTGGCATATTGGCTATGATGTTATCATTGGCCACATCTATTCTTCACGATCGTCTATTCAGAGAGGGTCTGGGAGCAGGATTAGATGCAGGGAAGGGGCCAGTTACATCAAATGCTACATCTTGGAAGTTTTGCAAATATGTTGCAATGCATGGATCTTGGGTCTGAATGTCACTGAGTAGACTAACTTTTTTTTTTCTCTCCGTAAAAGAAATCTTATCAAATGCACAGATATTTTTCTACGGTAGAGGGAGTTGGAACCATTGTCAGAGTCAGAGATTTGGGAAATCTTGGGAAGGAGACATCCACATTTCTAGGACAGATTTAGGCTGGCCCGAGACACAATGAGCATTTCTAACAAGTTTATTGCCTTCTCTGTGTTTGCAGAGAGCTGGGGAAGAGGTACTTGGTGAGTGGTGAAAAGAGTGTTCACTCTGGAGTCAAAAGGCCCGGGTTCCAGTCTCAGCTCTTCCATTCGCTACCTTTGCTACTTTTGACTAATAAGAGCTTCTCTTTATGTCTGAACATAATACTCTCCAGAGCTTTCAGTGACTCTCTAGTGCATCTAGCATAAATGCAAGCTTCTCAGCTTAGTCAGGCATTCAAGGCTTTTTATTATCCTTTGCAGTCTTATTTAAAATTACTGCCCTCCACCCACTCTCTGTTAGTCAAGTTGTTATCCAAAGTTCCATTCCGTGTCTCATCCCCCCACCAACCCATCCAAAATCCAAAATCCTTGTTCATCTCTATCAGAATCATTCCTTCCTTTCTATTTTTTGGCTAGGCAATGGGGTTAAGTGACTTGCCCAGGGTCACACATCTAGTAAGTGTCAAGTGTCCGAGACTGAATTTGAACTCAGGTCCTCCTGACTCCAGGGTCAGTGCTTTATCCACTGTACCACCTAACTGCCCCAGAATCATTCCTTTATTTCAAGACTTAACCTGAAGGCTGTGAAGCCTTCCCCAATTCAAGCTTGCTCCATTTTTGCTCCTCTTTGACCGTGTTCTCCCCCTCCTCCCATTACTTTGGGCACTAATGGTTTCTCTCCAGTAGAATGCTTGGGCAAGGTCTTTGCTGTTTTAGCATCCATCCCAGGACCTCGAAGGTAGAATGTTTTTAATAGTTACTCAATGAATTGAAATTAACATTACACTATAATTTGCCTAATTTCATCCTCAGGACAACCCTGGGAAATACAGTAGAAATATTATTATCCCCATTTTTTGGGGGGTGGGAAAAACTGAGACACAGAGGGGTTATGATTTATCCGAGGTCGCAAAACAGTTTTCCAGAGCGAGATCTGAGCCCAGGTTGGTTACTCCTTACACCAGGTCCAGAATACTTCTCATTATGACATGCCAGTCAGTTTCATTTCTCTATGCCTCAGTTTTCTCATCTACAAATTGGAGATGAATTGAATTAGATAGGCCATCATTTCCCAGCCCTAAAGCTACAATCAGAGTGAAGAGCCTGGCTGTCTTGCACCCAATCAGTAGGGATTCCACTGGAAAATACCCATAAGCAGGTATTACTTGTGAAAAATTGGGTGCAATCAGCTACCCACTTGCAGGGGCATCAGGGTCACTCCCTGTTAAAATGTCCACGTGCTGAAATTTTTTCAGGGACTCAGCTCACTCCATCTAGGAATAAAACAACGTTCATAGCCTGGGGTGCAAAGGTAGAAAGATGAGAGTGTCATTCAATAGATAATTATTCCCTCATGGTTCTGAGCTTAAGTGAGCCACTGAACGCATGCAATGTGAATGGGGCAAGGGGGATGACTGCATCCAGTCTTTGATCCATGATGACAACTTCCATAGGAGCCAGGGAAAACCCAAGAGGTAGCAAATTTATTATGTTGTGATTCCAATGAAAGTTTCCACTTAGGAGGAGTGAAAAATGATGGACCCTTCCAGGGAGACAGTAGAAGAATCCCCTAGGGTATGCCTTAGGAACACAAGCAGCTCTTAATAGCTTTCTTTTCATTTCCTCTGTTCATAAGCTTTGCACCAAATCTATATTCCGTTTCATTCCCAGGTATTGTCTTTCAAGAATCTATGAGCACAATGCACATTTTTATGCACCTAAGGGCTGTGTGCTCAGAATAGTGATAGGCCCCCTGTGGCATCAAGGGAAAAAATGAAAATCTTTGCTAATTAGGTACCTTTGTAATGAGCAGATATAATGATTTCTATTATGCAACCAAGTATGAGAATTTTTTTCATTTTCAACTGTAATTCTTCATTGCTATGCAAGTCCTAATTTTATTTTTTAGATCAATAGTTGGTACGCAGAGCTAATGGATGTGAAATGTTGATATGGTATCAAATAGCAAATTAGGCTTTTTGGTGCTCCGAACATTGTTCTAATCAGGAGACGCACTAGGGGCACAGCCCTGGGAGGGGAATAAATGCCTTGCGCAGAGGGCTGTTCTGGAGCCTCTGGATGCTGGAGCCCTTCCTGGTTCAGGCAGGCCTCCCTCCTGAAACATCGCCCAGGCCCGTCTCATAAACTCCATGTGTTTCTGAAATGTGTTTTCTCAAGGCGTGTAATATGTATTTGCTTTTTGTTGCCTTGGTTCAGCCAATGATGATTGCAATCGATGGGAAAGGCTTTCATCGGGGAGTTTTACGATAGTGAGACTAGGGGGCTCCAGATATGAGATGAACTCTGTTACCTTTTATTGCTAATTGACCAGCTATACTTCCTGGAATCTACTTAAAGTAGTTTGGAATTCAGTTTTCATCTGTAACCACTGAAAGCTTTGGAAGATCCCAGGAAGTCTTGGATAGCTTGAGAGGGTTCGCTCGCCAGGACTTCCAGCTGGCTGGTCAGAGCATTGGTGGGCGGGGCTGTAAGCCCCTATGGCCACGCCCCCGTTACCTACGGGGCTCATTCACATGGTGGAATTGTCTGAGGCTCTTAATCCCGCACTAATGTCCACCCTTGCGTAAGTAACTGCTTCCCTCCGCTGCCCAGATAGGGTGTGGTCAGGGAAAGCATTTGGATAGTTTGAGAATCCTCCTGTCTCACACCCAGGAAAGTGTGCTGGGCTTTGAGTAAGGACACCTGGGCTTAAACCTTGGCTCTGCCATTGAGTGACTGCATGAACATAGGCCAGTCATTTCACCGCTATGAACTAGCCTCAGCTTCCTTGTCTGTAAAATGGAGATGATAATACTGTGCTACATTACTCCTAGTGCTATTTAAATGTGTTACTATTGTTATTGGGTCTAAATCAATATGCGGAACCCTGTGGGGTGGTCACATTCACAGGCAGGTTGGCAATTCATCCGTAATTTATAATCTTAAAGAATCAATGTCTGGGACATCGAGAAATCAAATGACATGCACAAGGTCATTCAGTCAATAAGCATTTATTAAACCCCTGCTATGTTCCAGGCTCTGTGCTAAAAGCTGGGGATATAAAGAAAGGCAAAAAATCTCCAACAAAACCCATTTAGTCCTCTTGAGGAACTCATCATCTAATAATGGAGAAAACATGAAAACTATGTACAAAAAAGCCACGTAACATTGGAGATAATCAATGTCATACAATCAGGAAGAGGGTCCTACAAGTATTAAGGAACAGGGCAGGGCAGGATTTGAATCTAGGTCTAACTCCAAATGCAGTGTGAAAGAAATCTTGGTGCAATGGAAAACCGGTGTCATAGTTGATTACAGTTTGATTCCTGTCTCTGATAGCTACTATCAATAGAATTAGTTGGTCAATAAACATTTGTTAAGCACCTGCTGTGTGCCAGGGACTAAAGGCTAATCATGGACAAATTACTTAAACCTCTCAGTGCCTCAGTTTCCTCACCTGTTAAATAGGGACAACAATCATACCTGTAGTTCCTATCTAGCCCAGATGAAACAGTGGGGCACAGAGGATAGAGAGTCAGCCTTGTAGGCAGGAAGACCAGCATTCAAGTCCTGACTATGACAGGTGCTAGCTGGTGACCTTGGGCAAGTCATTTAACCTCAGTCCTCCTAACCTGTAAGTTACAGGTGAGTTGCCCATCTGATGGTGACATTACAGATCCAGGCTTTTTTTTTTTAAAGCAATTTATCTTACAGAGATGGTGTGAAGCTCCCTGGCCCCCATCAAATCCCAGCTAAAATCCCCCCTTGTATAAGAAGCCTTTCTTGATCCCCCTTAGTTCTAGTGCCTTTCCTCTGGTCTTTATCTCCACTTTATCCTGTAGATAGCTTGTTTATGCATATCCGTTTGCACGTTGCCTACCCCATTAGACTGGAAACTCCTTGAGCACAGGAATGATCTTTTGCCTTTCTTTGTATCCCCAGTGCTTAGCACAATGCCTGGCACATAGTAGGTGCTTCATAAATATTTATCGACTGATTGACAATGTGTGTAAAGTCTTTGCAGATGTTAAAGAGCTATGTTCACATCAATTATCATTATCATTATTAGAAACAGAATCCCCGGAGGTAAGGGTCATTTCCTGAGGTAGACAAGATTATCTCTCAACTTGTAAGGGTCTATGACCCCATAATTCTATAGATTCAGTTTCCCTCTGTCAATGGTCACACTTTGAACCCGAGGTACAAAATGATAATCCAAGCAACAGCCAGATGGCTTGAGTTCTATATCGACGCACAGAGAGATTGAAATAACTTGTCCAGGATTAGTTTGATATTGTCGGTGAATCAGCAGAAAATCTCTGAGATTTGGGACAGATACATAGAAAGACATAGATAAGAAGTAGATGGGATGAGAGGGTGTAGAAGGATGTTGCTACCCACACCATATACTAATTTTACAGAGTATTTAGCCAACAGTCTTCACAATGAGCATAGAAGGTAGTTACTATGAGTATCATTATCCTCAACAGGAACTCAACTGCCTATGTGACCTGAGACAGTCACAATACCCCAGGCCTCAGTTTCCTCTTCTTTAAAATGGGAGTTGGGTGAGAGGGTCCCTGAGGTCCCTTCTAGCTTTCGATCTGGGATCCCATGAGTTAACAAGGCCACAAACCCTCTGAACGCCCAGTAAGTAATAGCATGCACTTTCCAATATTGGGTGGCCATTGGGGTAGGTGGCCCTGAGGTCCCTTCTCACCATAGATAAATGACCCTGTGATTCTCAGATATAATGACTTGCCCAGCTCACAAAGCTAATAAGCATCTGAGGCTAGATTCAAACCCCATCTGTCCTGGCTCCAAGTTCAACACCTTCCTCTTTGTCATCCTGCCTTCAGTCTCTCCATAGCATAAAGGATCTTGGCATGCACACAGCTCTTTTTTTTTTCAGCTAGAAATTGAAAGATTAAAAACTAATAGAGAATCAAAGTTCTTAAATGTATCTCCTAACTATGCTAGAGCCTGAAATTTTATGTTTACCCATAACATTTTGTCTTTGCAATAAAAAATATCTAAATGCAATAGCAAAGCATCAGGGAACCCCCAAAGAGTACAGTTATCACTCACCTGAGGGAGAGCAGTCATTTAAAAGGCCTCTTTTCCTCTGGCCCCCTTGCTTATAAACATTTCATGACAAATCCATCCCCAGCTAATGCCGGAGATGGTTAAAATAGAGGGCAGAGTAGTCTCTGGTGTTCCATGGAGGGATAATGAGTTGTAGCACCCCCCAAAGGAACAGGAAATCTTCTCGATTTGAACATTTGCTCTCCCTTTTTGAATGGATGAGAACATCCATCTCAAAGGAGAGCAAGAGAGACAGAGAAAATGGAGGGTGAAAGGCCAAGGGAATAGACTGAGTTATAGGGTTATTTCTATACATCATCCAAACATGTGCCATCTATCAGGCCTGGTCCATGTAGATTGCACCAGTGGAATGTGACAAACACGACTTCAATGTGATTTGTAAAGGAGGGCAGGGATCTGACAGTCTCTGAGAAATTCAAGTCCCTAGGGGCCCAAAGACTCAGGATGGGCACAGAAGGGCTAAAGCCTGTTTTCCAAGCATGACGTGCACAGGAAGGCATATAAAAGACATCCTCATGGGACTGTATGACAGGGAAGGTTGGTGGGCTGGTCTTTTAGTGAGAACTAAAAGCAACAGCTGGATGGTCTGAATACTGTATTGGTGCTCCCTGAGATTGTCAGCAAATTAGCAGAAAGTCTCCAGGGCCTGGGGCCAATTTATGGAAAGACATAGACAAGAATTGGAGAGAATGAGAAGGTGTAGAGGAGTGTTGCTACCCACCCAATGGAACCATATTTATCCATCAAGGTATCAGTCAGTCAATCAATAAGCATTTATTAAGTGCCTACTATGTTCCAGGAACAGAGTATCTAACCCAAAGAATCACACTTTTACATTGTGCAGGTCCCTTTAGTGAATTGTACCACTGAGAGGGAGTATGATGAGGTAAAAGGAGAGTTGGCCTTGGAATAACAAGGACCTGGGTTCCAATCTCTGATGCTTACTAGCCGCGTGACCATAGGGAGTCTTTGTTTCCTGCTCTGTAAAAGGGGCATAAGCGTAGCACTGATCTCCGATGTTGTTGTAAGGGTCAAAGCAATTTGTAGATGAAATCCTTCACAAAACTTATATCATCACATAAATGTAAGCCACTAATACTATTTTGACTTCTATGCTACTCTGATTCAACTCAATTAGGTCCAATTAAAAAAAATCATTGGATGGGTAGTCAAGTTGGGCGGCCCCAGTCTGATCACATTTGTGGTTCTTGTCTGGAGCCGTGTTGGGGTCAGAGGGAAGATTTTAGCTCTAGGATCTTCCTTATCTCCTCCTCCATCCCAATGTGGTGAAACAATGGTGTTCCTCTACCATTATTTGCCCTACACCATTGTTTTGTAAAGAACTCATTTATAGAGGGAGGTAGAGACAAGACGATTCTTTACCATCACACACAGGCCACATCTCTCCCTCTTTAACTGCCCAGTTGAACTGGGCACAGCATCAGAAGAACTCAAGGCAGGCCCTCCTCATGGTGGTGAATCCCACTGAGTGAGCCTACAGAGGACTGGGACAGGCGTCTCACAGAGCAGGTAGGCACAGTTTGGTTGACAGCTGTGTAGTGGAAAGGAATGCTTACATCTATGAGATGACCAGTCCATAGAAGTATTGGGTTATCAGGCTGCCCTGAACAGGGCACAGTGTAGCCAGATTCCATCTTTCCTCATAGGACATTTCAGAAAATGGTAAAATAAAATACAATTCGCTTTGATACAGAGCTTCTAATATTGGATTGGAAAAATATTATACTATATTTAACTATCATCGGTTCACTTTGTATCTATATATTTTATTTTATGCATTAAAAACACTATTCTTAGAAGGAGTCCCTAGGCTTCACCAGACTGCCAGAAGGGCTCATGACACACAAAAATTTCAGTACCTCTGAGTCCAATCTCTACATTTTACTGATGAGGACACTAAGGCCCAGTGACTTCCCAAGGTTATGGAATCCTAAGCTGAAATGACCATCCAAATGTCATCTAACCCAAGCTTCTCATTTTATAAATGAGGAAACTGAGGGTCTAAAAGGAGAAAGCAACTTTCATAGGACTGTAGATTTAAACTGAAAGAGACCAGAGATCACCTCGTGTTAGCTCCTCATTTTACAGATGAGGAAATTGAGGCTCAGAGAGGTACATTACCTGCCCTAAAACAATGGTGCATACAGCAGAGAGGCAATTTGAATCTTGGTTCTCTGACTCCCAGTCCTCAGATACTCTTTCCACTGGGGCACATGGTATTCCACTGATAACCAATCATTGACATCCCATCCCAGAGAAAAGAAAATGAACCAACAAATGTAAAGTGAGCAGAGCCAGGAGAACAAGTCACATCAGCAACAATACTGCCAAGACAAACAACTTTGAGAGACTTAGGAACTCTGATCAATGCAATGAAAGTAATGATGATTCTGGACGACTCATGATGAAGCCGGCCACACCACTCCAGATAGAAGGTGATGGATTCAGAGGTGGAAGGAAGCAATTTGTTGTTTCAGGGCTTGGCTAATGGGGAAATTTGTTTTGCTTGATGATGTATATTTTTAATGGATTTCGTTTTTCTTACTTTTAATGGGTGAGGGATGGGGGGAAGCAGGAGGAAGAGAATTTGGAATTGACTATAAAATAAAATTGAGTAAAAAAAGAAAAAAGGTAAGAAAAAAGTGAACTCCTTTCAGAATCCTAGAAGAAAGAAAGCCCACAGATAGAGGCAAACCCATACATTAGGAACCTTGGCCACCAATCTATCAATAATCAATTGGCAAACACTCATTAAGCTCTAGGATCTCTCTTAAGACCTCTATTCCCCAACCGTGCCCAGCACTGGGCTAAGCTCTGGACCACACACTGGACAACACTACCCCACACATAATCAGCAGCAGAAATTGTTTGGGAAACTTGAGAGCTATTTCATTACCTCTGGGCACTTACATCCATTCACATGCAGGTTCCAACTGGCCTTTCCAGGCTTCTTGCCTCTACACTCCATGTGTCAGCCAAATCCCCATGCATGGCATTTATCTCCCATCTCCACACCTTTGCCCAGGCTGTATATCCCTTTCTTGGAATTCTCTTCCTCCTCATCTCCTTCTCTTAGACTCAGTGGTTTCAAAGCTCCCCTCAAAAGCTCCTTCCTACAGGAGACCTTTCTCAGTCTCCTCCATTGTCAGTAACTCTCTCTTTCCTGGAAATCACTTTGTAATTAGGATCACTGGATCACCAATCCAGAGCAAGAAGAGATTTTAGGGGTCACCATGTCTAGTCTCCCTTCATTTTACAGATGAAGAAACTGAGGCTGGGAGAGATTAAAGTGCCTACCCAAGGTAACACGGGTAATACACCTCACAGTTAGGACTTGAACCCAGGTGCTCTGTCTCCAAAGTTAGTGCTCTCTCCACTGTACTGCCTCTCCCTGGCATAAGTTTTGTATCTGTTCATCTGTGGACAGGTCTCCAGAATAGAACGTAAGTTGTTAGATGGCAAAGACTCTCATTTTTGCCTGTGTGGTAGCAAAGTGGATAGAGTGCAGGGAGACTCATATTTCTGAATTCAAATGCAGTCTCAGACACTATTAACTGTGTGATCCTGAGCAAGTCACTTCACCCTGTTTGCCTCAGTTTCCTCAAATGTAAAATAAGCTGGAGATGGAAATGGCGAAACACTCCAGTATCTTTGCCAAGAAAACCCCAAATGACAAAAGAGTCAGACATGACTGAACAACAACAATCTCTAGCATCTAGCATGAAATAGGTAGTTAGTAAATGCTTGTCGAATGAATGACTAAATGAATATGAGAACAAGTAGGAAATTGGAGTCAAGACAGGAAAAGAAGGAATGGTGTCTTGGGATCTAGTATGAGTATTTGGATATGCACCATAGCTACATAAATATAACATAAGCCAAGGGATGGGGCAAAGGGGAGACAGAGAGAGAGAGAGAGAGAGAGAGAGAGAGAGCGAGAGAGCGCGAAAGAGAGAGAGAATGAGCACTTCAAGCTGTGTCCAGGTGAGGGAATGGGAGGGCTCAGTGGAGCTGAGCCTCGATGAGAAGGATAATAAAAGTTGGAGATTGTGCTCCTGGCACCTGGTACAGCAAGCTCAAATGCAAGGAGGTGGAAGATGGCAGAGTTCTGTCAAATAGAACCTTCTTTTATTTTGTAAAGAACTTTTAAGATATTAGATCCAGACCTGAGGGCTTTGGACATATCATGGTACTTTCCATTTTTTAGGCTGAAGACATTCTCTGCTCTCTTTATTTCTTGTTGTGGAGAGTTGAAGGTGGGGAGATTTCTCTCTTCTCTCTCATTCACAGAAGACAAGGAGACACAGAATCATTTGTTCCCATCAGTTCTCAAGCTGATCTAAGCAGCTGTTATGACACCAGAATAAAATGGAAACTGTTTCAATGGTGCAGCCAAGCTGGGGAAGAAGTCAGCGTGAGCCACTTCTCCGCTTTCCTCATACTAAGCCAGCTGTCTTCAGTTCACCTTCTAGCAGAGCTAAAACGCTCAAGCTGGGCCAACGATTGTTTCAGATGACCCTTATCTCCAGTTCTCGAATCCAGTTCACGCAATGGCAGCCTTTGTTTATCAGATCTTCACTGACTATTCATTTAATCAATTCCCTAGTTCTGACATGGAGAAATGGGAATCTCATTATACAATCTCTTTTGCGATATTCCATAGACAGCCTTTCACTCATTAGCTGCCTCATGGTTCAGTAGGTACCAGAAAAAAAATTTTACTTCTGAAACCCATTTGCTATTCTAACTTTTACCCATTAACTGGATAAATTCAAAGACTTTTCCCCCCTTCTTTGAATTCTTACTAGAGTCCCTCTCCAGTTTGGGGGAAGGAATACTTAAAGACAACAACAAAAGGAATTCTGGAACCAAGTTGAGTTTGTTGACTTGAACCCAGCTATTTATTTTTCTAGTAGAGCCATTGAGTAGAAAAAGACCTTCCCAGATTATTTTCTCATCTCCCTGCTTCCAGTTAGGATTAAACCCACAGCAGAAGGACAATTGCCAGCCCATTTCTTTAAACTCACCCAGAGGAAGATGTCTGCAGATTTCAGAGAGTTATGCTTTTACATAATTATTTATTTCAAGACTTCAATGGATCTCACTAGTACAGTTACTTCCCCCCCCCTTAGCTCACATTTATATAATGCTTTAAAATTTGCAAATCGAGAGACAGCAACATGCAGTGACTAGAGGGCTGGCTCTGGATTTGGGGCATACTCTAGTACAGATAGATGAGTGGTTGTTAAATCAGCTGTGACTTCGAGGTGTGTGTGTGTGTGTGTGTGTGTGTGTGTGTGTGTGTGTGTGCGTGTGACTTCAAGAACAATAGGCCTGTATAGGTAGTCTTAATCAAAGACAGAAATTTTTTCATGTGCACAGATACACACATACTTGTATGACACCTTTCTCTTGCTGGCACTATTTCTGAATTTTTAAGATCTCCTTATACTCCCCCCCCCCATATAGCTATGTGTGTATCTAAGATAACAGATATTATTATCTTAGGTATAGGTATATAGGTACCTAAGAATGCCCTGCCTAGCCACAGGTATTCCACAAAGACCTCCCAGATATATGTCTGAATTAAGGCAATTAAGATAGTACCTCAGAAGCAGGTGCAGGTGCTCTCAGGTATAAACCACAGAATCCAACCAATCTCTGTCAGCAGAAGCATTCTATGATAAGAGACCATGAGATGCATCCCGTAGGGTCCTAAAAGGAGCACCAATCAAGAGACTAAGAGCGACCATGTCTTATCTTCAAGGGCACTGGTCAGCGATGGGCACACATCCTTGTAGATCTCACTAAATAAAGAGAAATCAATGGCA
The DNA here is from genome assembly GCF_900497805.2 of Vombatus ursinus. NCBI lineage: Eukaryota > Metazoa > Chordata > Mammalia > Diprotodontia > Vombatidae > Vombatus > Vombatus ursinus. The sequence continues at coordinate 49,565,051 of NW_020954577.1, read as the reverse complement.
CACAAATTTATACATCATATTTTCACGATTTTGCCTTTCTCTGTATCCCTAGCACTCAACACAATGCCTACCTGGCACATAGTAGGTGCTTAATCAATGCCCATTGAAGGGACATAGTGTTTTTTGCTGCCTGTAGGTACAAGGGACCGGTCACCTCTACCCACTTGGCCAAAGCTCAGGATGGCCCTTTCTGTCCTTGGTAGCCTTTTGCCATCCCCAAATACTCTCTACAGAGTCAAGTTGTGACTTGAGGCTGTAGTTTCTTATCCCACCTGGCCCTACCGACAGGTGCTCTGCACGGTCTTCTTGACCTGGGTTAGGGAGATTGATTGTAGTAAACTAACTTGGAATAAACTGTGTCTTCCTCTTTCCTCTGTCCCTCCTAGACTAGCTGAGAATTTTAGCCAGGATCAGATTCCATCTTTGCATTTAAAAAAAAACAACACCTCAGACCACCTGGAAGACCCTCATGGCCAGTGGAGCTGTTCTTAGAGAAACACGGCCTGAGGGTGTTCAAGAGTTGGGAAAGCCAATCGTTCTTTTTGACTGAATCTCTGGAGCCTCCAGGATACCCAGAAGGGTAGGTAAGGCAGTGTGGAAGTGGCAAAATTCCCAGTTTTTTGTAGGCCTGGCCTCTCTTACAGCAGGCTTCCTTTGCTGTCTTCCCCATACTCTTCCTCTGCTTGTCCAGAATCTTCCGTGATGGAAACTTCCCTGTGCCAACCTTGTATAATGGAGTGACTGGTCAATGAGGGCCCAGTCCTTGGTTCATGAGTGAATTTGCCCTTTCTAGTAGATTATATGTAATACTGATATGTAATATGTAAAAATTTCTGACTGATTTTGGTTGGAAGCTTGAAGAGCCTTCTTCCAGCTATGAATGATTGAGTAGCTGGTGCTATATTGACAAAGAGTCTTTTAATTGACTGAAGAGCTGGAATTTAGGGTGCATAGAAAAGGCTCAAGCCGATGATCTCTCATTCTCTTTCCTGGTGGCTTTAGAGAAGGAGGCTTCCTGTGAGCCACTGGGTTGGGGAGAGTCAGAATGCCTTCTCTTCTACCTGGCCATGTGTCCGTGAACATGTGGTGCCTCTCTTTCTTTTGCATTGATATTTTCATGATCTTAAGTGAATGAGTATCTGGAGATAGAATTGATCAGGTTAAAACCTTACAAGCTTTGAGAGGGCAGAAGAGTCATCAGAGTTTTTCTCAGCAACCAAAGCCAATAGCAGCAGTAGCTGAGTCTGGTGCAGAATCAGGCCTGAGGAGGGACCTACCTGACACAGCCCAGAAGATCAACTTGTCAGCAGAGACCCTTCATTCTGCAAACAGATTACTCAGTTGAGCCAGAGAGTGATTCATACATCATCAACACCACACCTAGAATTGTGCTTAGTGGGGACTCCAAGAAAAGAGAAAAGGATTCCTAGAGTTGGGAATTTTGAGGCACCCCTAGACCCCATGTGTGTCCTAGTAACTGTGTGCCTTAAATTTGAGCTCACTGTCCCCACGAACTTGTGCACAGAGAGGAGAGTATTCTCCCCCACCCCACCCTCAAAATTAAAGAGATGGCAAATGCCCTTTTGTAAATGCTAATTTGTATCATCTGGCTGATTGAAGTTGGAGGGAGCACACTAGATGGGGGCTCATGAGTACTAGAAACTCTAGTCCCTCAAGGTAACCTAATGATAGAATCCTGAGGGGAGAAGTAGTTGATTGCATTCTGAGTACCCAGCCTGCTAGTTAGAGTAAGGGTAGGGGAAGCAGAATGAAGAAGAGTGCTGTATTTGTAAAAGGTGGGGAGTGGGGGGTGGGGAGCTTCTCTGGACAGTCACAAGCATCTCCCCGCCTGTGGCATTAGAGATGGGAAAGCCAAAAACCAATCAGATGTGCCTGAGCAAGAACTCAATCTTGCCTTTGGAGTCCATGGTTTTCACCTCTGTCATGGAGCTGCCTAGATATGGAAGGTATGCAGGATCCAGGCATCCCATGTAATAACTAAGGAATGACAAGAGCTTATGAGGAGTAAGTAAGCTTCTTCAGGGCAGGGACTATTTCACTGTGTTCCCTTTGAGTCCCTAGTACCTAGCATTGTGGCTGGCAAAATAGTAGGTGATTAATAAATGCTTGTTGACTGATTGGCCTTTGCTGATTCCCTTCTCCCCATTGGCACAGCCTTAAGATCCCTGTACCCAATGAATATGGCTCCCTACTGATTGTATCCTTGTTTGCCATTACCACTGCTTCTCCCCTCCCCCATCAACCAATCAGCAGTCAACAGGCATCTGTTAATAGGTGCCAAACCCTGTGCTAAGCCTCAGGCTGCACATGCCCCATATCAGGCCTTGAGTCATCCCTAGGGTGAGTTAAGATGCCCTATTAGAAAGTCCTCTTGCATTAAGTTTTACTGGCTTTTCTAAATCTTTTATGGAAATCTCCCGACTCAAGATGCCTGGCCTGGCCTGGCCTAGATGGGCATAGACAAAAGGAGCTAAGAGGTTGGAGTAATAGTGTTGTTTGCTTGATACTAACATGCCACATAGGAGGAGACCAAGGCTTTGGCTCTGACTACACACTCCTTTTTCCTGGCACCCTTCATTATCCTCCCAGAAACACAGTTTAGTATAAAGTTTGGTTTGTGCCGTATTTTTGTGTATGCTTGCATCCCATCCAGTAGCCGCACAAAAGCATTTCTCTGAACACAAATGCCAGGGAGGTGGGCTCAGTTTGTCACGCTGGCTCCCTTGCATCCTCCCTTCAGAGGCTGCCATGATTTCCTTGTCAAGTATGAGTCGGATCTGTAGGCTTCCGTAACAACTTGGGGATGTTAACAGCTGATGCCCATGGGCTCGCCAAGAGGCTAGTTTCCTCTGGTGGAAGATTTTGCTTCCTGACGATCGTCTTTTAAGAACCTATGTTCTTTCTCACTAATAGGTCCCTAACCATCCCATTAGACTTCTCTCTAATCATACTCGCACCTGCTATACCATGGCACAATAGGATGAGTGTCCTATTGGGGCTTGCTTGGAAGGTATTTCCTGAAGCCCTGGGATAGGAGAAGATGCTCATTTGGGGAACAGAGTGAGGTTTTAAGCCAGCAAAGGGCCCAAATACTACACGATCTTTTTCCAGGTTGGCTCATTCAATGATAATAATCATCCATATTTCTCTAGTGAATTTAAGATCTGCAAAGCCATTTCTTCTCACTACTCTCTGGTGTTGGGAGAACATGATCATTGTTCCCAGTTTACACCCCCTCCTGAGGTCCATACTCAGTCCCTCATCCCTTGGTCAGCCTACAAAATATACATGAGCAAAGCAAAACAAAACTTTGGCAACCACATGTCACCCTTAAACACTTACCATGAGAGCATTTTTGTAAAGCATTTCTCAGGTACATAAATGTACTTGAGAAGCAGTGTGGCCAAGGCGGGAGAAAGAGAGAGAGAGAGAGAGAGAGAGAGAGAGAGAGAGA